>NW_024884253.1:45633673-45715974 GCF_019232065.1 Centrocercus urophasianus
TTTTTATATATAAAATGCAAACTTGCAGCAAAACATTTTATGGCAGAGAAGTATAACAGACTTTCCAGTTCTCTAGTCTTAATCTACCTCAGTCCTACCATTTTGCCTGTATGCTGACAGTAAGCAACACACAAAGCAGGAAGTGAGCTAATAAAATTAGAGAACTGGGTGAGTGAAAACTGCTCCATCTACGTATTAGAGTATTTACATCAGCTTTTGGCTGTGCTAAGAAGTCTTCAAGGTGAAAAAACACTTTCCTCTTTTCCAGGCTTCAATAAACCAGGCTATAAGATCAGAATAGCGCTGCAATTAAACTAGAAAATCAAACATGCATCCCTGATGGATGTGGAAGCCCATAACACACAGAACCTGATAGACTGTGCTTTTCCCCCTCTGCTCTGCTTCACTGTAGAAGGGAATGAAAGGAGGCAGCTTTGGGATTCCCCAGCCACTACATCTTGACATCTGCCCCCAAACATGACCTCAGCCCAAAAGCATCATCTAACCAGTATCACTATTTCAGCCCCCATCTGTGTTGAGTCTCTCATTTAAGAAAAAAATTCCAATCACTCTTTACTGAAACATGACACTTAAATTTCAAGAAGTGCCGAGGATCTATTTATTCCCAACAACACCCTAGAGAAGTTTGTGAACGAGAACACTTACGTGTTGTTTATTATCTGGAACCGTTCACCTTTCTTAAATGAAAGGTCATCTGTAGTTCTAGCTTCATAATCATATAAGGCCACAAATACAGTAACACCACCTTGAAAAAGAAAGTAAAAACAAAAAGATATAGCATTAATGCTGCAGAACTTGAATTAAGGACTTCTCTGTGAAAACAACTCGTCAATTTTAATTCAGAAGCAACTGAAGGCTTCGGGTTCCATCTCATTCTGGCAGCTGTGATCAATAACCAGCTCATTCCTTAAAATTGAGGAAAGTCTATAAGCAAAAAGTGCTAAAAAGTATATTATTTCCACAGCAAAGAAAGTATTTAGATATACCATTAGAAGTACATTAATGATTAGAGCACTTGCAGAGAGACATTTGCAGAACACATTGACATTAGAAAAAAAAAGTAATCTTCTTAAGAAATTCAATGAAGAAATCACTAAAGCCTACATTTGCTGAAGATCAGTCAGTGCATTCTTCCATAAAACAATGATTAAGTTCTATAGGTTGTTCTGAAAGCAATGTCTCCTATTTATTTTCATGGAAATGACAACAGATGCAAAGAGCACAATAACACTATTTGTTTGAGCAAATTCTCAACTACAAAACTATTTTCAAAAGTTGCCACCATTAGCTGTGTGTTCATACCAGTGAAAAACAAAAGCCAGCATGCCATTCTCATAAAAAATCTGCATGGCCATCCCGAACATGGGTTGTCTTTCATTTTGCTGTTGTCACTGCTGAAATGCACCATCCACAGCCTCACTGTGCTCTTCACTGGTTGGTCTCCATAAATGCTAAGCAAGTGTTGATGAATGTCAGCAGGTATCTTTTTTTTTTTTTTTTTTTTTTTGCACAGAGGAATTCAATCCCACACCTTTGCTTCATACACACTTCCATGTCAGACCCCATTCTGTCAGACTGCCCCTCTGCTGCCATCCGCACGCGGCAACAACATCTAATGGAATGGTGGTGGGAAGATTCAACCTCTACTGCCATACCATCAACATCCACCTCTGATGATGTTGGCCAGCATCATAAAATAGGAGACACTGCTTTCAGAACAGCTCTTGTATTTCACAGGACAAGCAGCTGTTCTCCACCAACTGTAAGGAATTTGCTTCCCCTACCCCACTTCAGGCACAGGGCACTGAGTGTGACCCAAGGACAAGACAAGTCTGTACGAGCAGGCAGGCTCCTTCATTTACTGTAGAAACATTTTCTATGCTTGAAAGAGCTGATTACTTAATAAACTTGGGCTAAAGGAAGCAAAAATGCTATTTTACAGTGTAGTGGGCATTTAGAAAGTCTAATGATAATTCAAGTAATAAAATAATTAATTTAAGTGTAACATTACATTTCTAACACACATATGTATGTAGCAGGACACACAGGAACATACTGTGTCTAACCTTAGACAATATAGCTAATGCGAGGATGATCAGAAAGGAGGAATACAATACATGATGAGTATTGTCTATATCCAGTATTATTGGAAAATGGATGCTTTCATTTAAATATTTTTGTTTGATATAGAGATTCCTGTGCTCACACTGTATCAGTAGGCCATAAATGGCAATTAATCTACAGTTCCTCTAGGAAAATCAAAACAACAACAAAAAATAATATATATAATATATAATATATATAATATATAATATATATATAATATATATTATATATATATATTATATATATTATATATATAATAATAATCTATACTGAAGTATGATTTACAAACTGAAAATTAGTTAAAACATATCCCAGAAGTTAAGAGTACTTAAGTTAAAAATCGAGAGTTCTTCCAATTATTGCCCACATTATTGTACTACTGCATTATTTTGATGACAAACTGTTACTCAGTGAAAGAAAATTGTGGCAATACGTATCATTTTCACACAGTCAGAAACTGAATGTTAAAGAAATAAAACATCCCCTGAGAATTCTTCTGCAGATTGGTACTCTCAAGTCACAACATTACAAAAGCTTATAGATCTTTATCAAACTGCTGGGAGACTCCAAAAACTTCAAAACAAACAGCACAGTATCTGGAAAGATACTAATATAGAAACAAGAGAAATATCCATTTCTACTGGAAGTATAGCACTAATCAGAGTAATGAAACAAAGCATTCAGATGCAAGTAATGAGATAAGAAAATTATCATTAATTGTAAGTGTTTACTATTTTTAAAGAAATAATTTATAAAGCTAGTATACAATACTTCCGAAGTTTTGACTTCAGCACTTCAGGTACCATACAAATCATTCTCATGCAGAAGTGTTATTTATTCTGTAGCACAGAATAATAAAATACTTTAGGTGAACAGCATCAGCATAGAATATTTTAAACAAGGAGATACAACTCAAGTGATTTTTGAAGTCTTTTGTGGATGTTTTTTTTTTTTTGTGTGAATTACCAATCTAGTTGTTAAAACTACCTGGGGTCAAAACACTACTCCTTGAAGGGGATTCTCTCATTAGGGCAGAATTTTCATTCTTTAATCAAGGACCAGCTTTGGAGAGAGCTTTCCTTTGCTGTTGTGTATGAGGACTAGAGAGCAATAGTGAAAACACAGCTTCAAATAAGTCAAACTTTCTGTTCTCACATATTTTGTGAAGTGTCTTACTATTCTCTGAATTTGTAATGTCTGATGACAAAAGAATGTACAGTACAGGAGCAGAGTGAATTTCACTCGGATTTCTTTTCCAGTTCTGCTCCAGAGGATTAAAGGTGGCCCAACTCTTTTTCATCTTTACTAGGAGCTAAGATGACAACCTTTTGTAAGACATCGCTGACAAGCCCATCTCTTTTATTTTGTCTCGCAAAACAAAGGGCCTCAGATCCTGACTCAGTGTTTACTTGTGACAAACACTGAAAGCTTACAGCCAGATGAAGTTTGTCATTTAATCCGTTCAAAAAAAACCAAGCAACCCTCATTGATCTGAAAATGAGAAGTGGATTTATTGAACAACTGTTGGTACATTTTTATTTAAAGAGAAAAATGTGTGTGTTTGAGGACGAATGGCTTTCTGGTCTTACAAAGCAAGGAGGAATAATTATATAAGCAGTATCTTTTTACCTGACCATAAAATGATGGGGGCAAGTCAGTCTGCCCAAATCCACACCTACGAGATTCAAGACCTATCTTTCCACGAGAAATCTCTCTTATTGACTCTGAGCCAAGATACAATATTCTTAATGGCTAGGATGAACAAAGACTGGCAAGTGATCAGCCCTTCTGATCGTGGCAGAAAAGGATTTACAGTAGCTGGGGGCTGCATTCCTGGTGTCTGGTAATACCCATGAGGGCCTGAATGTACTGCAGGTGATTCCCACCTGAACAAAGAACCCAATCTTACAAGAGGCAATACACAGAGGTTTCTTAGATGAGATGAAGATTTCTGTAAGCACACGAAACTTTACTTGGTAGAGCTAGTGAGTAAAAAGAAAGGCTGCCATCACTTCACTTTTGCATGTGTTCATCCAATATTGGGTTTCAGATGGGGTTACAAATTTGAGCTGGGATAGACACTCATTTTCACTATTTGTTTTTTACTGAATTTCCAAAAAGGGAGCATGAGGTAATCAGTACGTGACAGTTTGTTTTCCTGAATTTCTCAGTGTCAAGGCCACAGCAGATTTTTATAGACCTCAAATTTGTTGTGTTGAAAAGCTTTTAAATGCCATTGTAGTGAAGTAAACATTTAAACAGTGTAACTGTGCTAACACTAGAGTTTTGTGGGAAAACTAGAAGGAGACTGATAACAGAATTATTTGCCACATTTTGTGAAGTGTCTGTACAAGGCTTCTGTTCTCTCTTCTGAACCTCCCAAATAAAAGAAAATCAGTTTCCTCTCAAAAAGATCCAGCAAAACTAAGTGAACTGCTGGGATCAGCCATGTGCACAACAACAATCTTTGATTTTTTTTTTTTTATTTTTTTTTTAAGTTTTAAGGCAATTATAGAAAGGCACATTTATGACATCAAATACGTATATTGCTTTAAAATGCTGCATCTTCAGAGTCTACACATCAGCCAAGACTTTCTCTGCATCTTGTAAATTCTACTTTTTTCAACTTAGCTTTTAATATGACCATCAACAGAGAGAATTCTGCTCTTATTTAACACATCCTGTTCATATATTAAAGTACACAGCACATACTGAATATCCTGATTGACTTTGTAATTGAACAGATTCCACACTGCCTTAATGCAAATAACTCACAGCTAATAAAAAGACTCAGATTAAATCACACTATGAGTTTTCTGAATTTGTGTTACAGCCATTATTCCATGTACATCCCTTCAAGAACATAGAATTTATAACAATTTTGACATCTACTCCCATTATCACCTCTAACATGTCCAACACCTCTGTGCTATGGTCCTAAAAACCACAACAGCAAAAAAAAAAAGCCCCAAAGCTCCATTCACTAGTTGGTATGGGCTGAATTATTATGTCAGCAGAAAAGATACTGAAAATCAGAAAGTCCTAAAAGGCAATTTATTTTAAATTTCCACTTGTGTGGCAAGGGGTAGTAGTATTCTTTTCATTTTCTTATTTTTAAATATGGCTATGAAGCTTACCAATAAATAATAATACAAGAAGAATTTTATGTAATACTCACCTGTTAAAGTACTAGGATATGGACTTGGCACAGCTGAAAATGAAGATGATGCTCCTCCAAAGGGTGTCATTCCCGAGGGCCCTCCAAAAGGAGTCATAGAATGACTGTTAAAATTAACTGCTGATCCCTTTATTGACGGTGACTGTGTTGCTTGGCTGGAGTCTGACCCGTAATGGCTGACATGGGAACTAATAGGTTCTGGAGTGTTATCAGTCCTGTATTTCATGGCTGGACCTTTATCTTCTTTGCTTTTAATGCACCCCATGATTGCTTCTGTGAAAATGAGAAGAAAAACTGAGTTCATCTGGATGCTTCATCTTTTGATAGTTAACACAGAAGATTCCCTGCCGCAATTGCTCAAAACGCTGATTAATTACTGTAAAAAAAACAAAAAAACCCAAAACTTCTACTAATTGCTACTGCACGCAGATTACAAATCTTGGTGAAAAAGTTTTCTAGAATAAGACCTAAGCTATTCCCAGACTAGAGAGGATGCCATTATTTTTTCCTACTACAACACACACAAACAATGTATTTGGATTATTCTTCCATCCATTCCATCTCCTTGCTGAACATGGTAAACAAATAAACAGCCAAAAAATAGACAGTTGGAAACAGAGGAGGAAAAGACACTGAAAACTTCTCCACCAGGGAAGTTGGGAAAGACCAACTGAACAGAGGTGACAAGTACAGAGCCACGTAAGCCATGATGTGAAGGAAACAAGTGGAGCATCTCTGCTTGCTTTTTTTAAGCAATGAAGTCCTGTGCTGTGGATGGCGTTACAACTATGGATATCTTTAAAGATAGTTGTAGGGAAGCCTCCACCTGTTTCCAGCTTCCCTTAATGCAACTCAAAAAAGAACCGTAATAATCATTGCTGCAGGACAGGATTAAGTTCCAGAGTTGAAACAAAATTAGAAGAATGTTTACAATAGTAATTACAACATCCAGGAGCTTAGAAACTGAATTGCACCCTGAATGGTGACAACTTACAGTCCTGACAGCCCAAGATGGCCACAAACTTCCATTACAGGCAGACCGTGAGAGCTGTTTACTGCAGGGACACCTCTTACCTGCTGACAGCCATCAGAGAGGAGACAGTCACAAGCAATTATAATTACCACATCTTAAGAAGTCACCACCTGTCACTTATCAAGTGGTGACAACTGATAGCAGGCATTTTCTAGCTTGCTTCAGCTGGGAAACAAATCAGAACAAGAAAAGGAGCTTGTGTCAGATGTAAAACTAGCCTGACATGAAAATTCCTAAATTCTTACGGGGAAAAAAGAACCAAAAAACACCCCAAACCCTACTTTTACTTCAGCATCTCCATACTATTTCAACAATTACAATAGCAGTTCCAGGATTCTTTAACTAGAAGTTAGAAAAACTGTTTCCCATTGCAAATCAACTTCCCCCTTCCCCCCCCCTTTCAGTTCTCTCTTATTTTGTTCACTATTAGATACAGAAATTTAGGACAAATTAAATCTCACTAAATGAATGCTGCCTTAATATAGCCACAAAGAGAAAACTTAGTTTTTCAATCTGAAAGTTTTCTAATTTCCTCTGTTTAACAATCACAATATTAAAGATGCCATAATTTCCTTAAGGGCCTCAAATCAGAGTTCCTGGAAAGAAGAACATCCACAGATGTTGATGTACCATACAATAGTTAAAATTAAGAATAATCGCTTGTCTTTTCAGTCCCTTGTACTATAATGCCCAACAGACAATTACTGGTGTGGAAACAAGAAGCAACAAAATCAAGTGAACTGCATTTTTACGAATCGCATCGCAGAGAAAGCACACCTTATTCAGTCGTTTACTACTTCTGATGTTGTTATTGGCAACTTATTCTATCAACAACTCATCACAATCAATAGGATTCAAATAAACATGTGAGGAATGCACCCTGTCTACGTAGAATCATTAAGGTTGGAAAATACCTCTAAGATCACACATAGGGTCCAACCGTCAACCCATCACCACTAATATCACCCACTAATCATGTCCCTCAGTGCCACATCCACACGGTCCTTGAACACCTCCAGGGATGCTGACTCCACCACTCCCTGGGCAGCCTGTGCTGATGCCTCCAAAATCCTTTGGAGAAGAGGTTTTTCCTAATATCCAGCCTAAACGTCCCCTGGTACAACTTGAGGCCATTACGTCTTGTCCTATCACTGTTACCTGGGAGAAAAAGCCTTACAATCTGTAGTAGAAATGCTAGTTATTGATTGTCAAGGCAAGTGGATCAAACACACAAAACGCATCGTTCTCCATCGCAAAAACAAATTGAAGCACAATTTTCTGTCCACTTCACTGCTTTTTGTGAACTCTTGCCTTACTTTGAGGCCTACTTCTTTGACTCTCTTTAAACAACTGCAGTCAAAGTTTCGTTATGAATACAAGTCCAAAAACCTTTGGGAAAATATGTTTGCTAACAGTAGTGATTCCCTACCTTTGGTTAAAAATTAAGCATCATGAGTGATTCAAAAGTACTTATGTTAATAAGCAGATTAGAAGGAAAAAGTAAGAACATTCAACCATTTTCACCACAAACACTTTTCCTCTCTCGTTTCTGGTATTTGGTTAACTTGTAACAGACTGATAAGACTTCAAGATTAAAAAAAAACAAAAACAACAAGATAGAAACAATTTTACCAGTCCCATGGTAATTGACAACTCCAGCAGATTATGCAATTATAATTAATATCACCTGTTATGTGGCTAGCAGCAAAAAGTTTCCATTGATGAACTTCACTGCAGTAAAAAGTCCTTATTGAAGACCTGAATTCATTCTGGAGAAATACAGTTTGCCTCTCTTTCCCTTGCTTCTCCCCTCCCCAGCTATTTCACTGTTAAGGTAATCTTCTTTCTGGGGTTAAAGAGATTAACAGCAGAGATTCAATCAGCTCTTCAAGGAGACAGACATTCAGAAATAAGCATACAAAAATTTAAACGTTCTTCTACTTTGATAATTGCATACCCACAAAACAAAATTGCAGAAGCAAAACACTTAGCTTTTGAAAGTCAAAAACATAGGTGGAAAATTTTGATAAACACTGTTTGAATTTAACTGTAGGAAGGACAGGGAAGATGACACAAGGGTGAGTAGCGGGGAAGAGAAAAATGACTGCCCACAGTATGGAAGAAAAAAAAATGTTATTACCGTTTAGTCCTGCAATATATTACTGGATCAAAGAAAATATCCTAAGCAGCTGGTAGCGATGCTGGATTTGGTTATTGCGGTACAGCATTTGTTATTAAAAATTACTGAAATAACTGAACTAACTGAAATAACTTAAAACTATTTCCATTACTCTTTGTCTGGTCAGCAACAAAACATTAAAGGATCACTTTCTGCCATAGCATTTCTGAAGCACCAAACTCTTTTTAGAAACAGACATAAAGATGAGAAGTTTTTGTTGGCCTTGCAGAAGTCAGTCCTCTGACTGAAACAAGTGCTGACTGAAGAATCCACAAGTCCATTCCCTTTAGTTAAATCATTCTAGATCATAGAATAACTTTGGTAGCTTATTCTTCCTTTGAAACAAATACTTTCCTGTTGACAGTGATTAATGTGCCAGCATGTTTGGTGGGGTGGTAAAGGAGTTGGCTGGAGGACTATCAGGAAGCCACACTCCGAATGGCAGGAGTAAAACCACAGATATCTTTCAATGCTTTCTAGATAGAAGCAATCCTGTGATAGAACATTTTCAAGAGGCAGTAGCTAAAGTGATTACTGGAAGGATGGATGAAGGTTAGCAGGATGCGCACAAAAATCAACAGAACAATAAGCATACTCAAGAAAGAAATTGTCATCAAACAAGCGCTTAGGGACATTATTTTGACTTGTGACATTTGGAGAAGTCATACAAAGGGCAAAAGTTCATCATGGTTCAGTACTCTACAAGCCCTGCAGACAGTAACACAGGCACCTTCAGAAGCACTCTATCAAACAGAGCTACAAGAGTCAGTGCTGCCCTCTTATTCTTCCAACTTAGTTTTAGAGCAGGGCGCTAGATCGTATGGAAAACACTGTTCAATGCATCAAGAAGTATGGCTTCCAAGGCTTTTTTTCCCCCGCTTTCATTTCAGAAAGATATTTACCCAGCCCGAGACAGGTGAGCTTTTCCTCAAGAGACGCGGTACCTTAAGGTACTGACAAACCATTCCCTTGGGGCGTATGTAGCCTGGTCCATCCCTTCCACAAGCTTTGGTACCACGTGGGAATCCACTCCTCTATCAAATGTCTTTGCTCTTTAAGGTTGATAGATTTGGAAATTACTTATTCACTGGTTCCTTGTGACACCGTTTCTCAGAGCACTTCAAGGAAGGTCTCTCAATGGCATGAAGGAGCCTCACATGGATAATGAACCAACAACGCAACAGCTAGCATTCTTGCACCGCAGTCTGATACGCCTCAGAACTGCGTGTTCTTCCCACCTTCCCATATTATACCCATTGGAATCAGGGGTTTGAGGGACAGAGATTAGGCTCAGAAACCTTGACGTCCTTATGCTGGGAGAGCCTCATGTTTCCTTCACTTATTGTCACTGATTTAATAACAAAAACTCCACTAGGAAAAAAAAACAAAAACCAAACAACATCAAAAAACAGCAGCAAAAAAACAATCTTCCTCTTAGGGCCAAACTGAAGGCATTCTGATCTCTCTCTTTTGTTATGATCCATCACTTACTTCCTCAGATATCTTCTGGAGATTTCACCACAGTGTTAATAGCTGCAGAACAGAGAGGTTCTAATGTGCCACAAAGGAAAAGATGCTCTAGGGAGTTGTTCTTTCTATACTAAATGAGGTACTAAATGCAAGTGAAATAACTTTCTAGAAGAATAAAGCAAGACTGCAAATTTCTTTTTGCCTAAAACAGTCCCATGCTATATAATCTGAAGAAGAATTTGAGACTCACAAACCAAAAAACTGAAGATTTCACTGCTACTTTATTTCTCAGCATTATCAACAAAGTTTCTACCCATAGAAGTAGCATCTTCAGCACTGAAATGTGAAAAATGTTTTGCAGAAAAAGGTCCTCATATTTCAAACAGTTCTGATTTGAAGTTATTAAAATTTCATGCTGTAATGACTACAAGATATTCTGTAGAAAGTTCACTAATGGATCCATTAGCTAACAGCTGACTATTTGCTTAAACAAGTGCAGAGCTGACTCTGTATGTCACTGGAGACACTCAACCTATACTGGCTTTTTGTACGCCAGGCAAACAATGCAGGGCATTCACCAGACAGGTGGTTTCAGATGGTAGTATCTAAAACTCATTAATTAGAAATGACATGGACTGAAAGAAATGAAGATAACCAGAAAAATAAGCTTCTGGTCAATACTATAGCATCTAACAAATTCCTTTAATCTTTAAAAAGATTCTCTGGTATGAAAATATGTCTTTTTTTTTAATTTTATTTTATTTTATTATTTTTTTTTTTCAATACAAAACAATTCACTGGGTTGGTAAAGGAAAATGAACTAAAAAATGACTCGAACTCTCTTGTGTCCTTTGCACAGTATATACAGTTTTCATTCCCAAATTATGTGCTTCTTATCATGCAATAGTTTATCTTTTATGAGCTGTCATAACTTCCAACATTTCCTTATTTCACAACCTATGACATTTCAAAAAATGATGTACCACTGGATTCAGTTTTATAATTAGCAATAATATTAGCATAACGAGACCTTAGAGAGTCTGTATGATTATGCATTTAAAGTGCAACTGACATGACCTTGTAATTAATGATCTTATAAGATGCGAAAAGTGAAGATAAAGGAAGAAGTATAAAAAAAGACACTGAAGCAAGGACTTAGGTTATTTGAAATTCAATGTTTGCCATGCTTCTAAGTGCAATTCTACCCAGAAAAATAACTATTAGACCTTAGGCTGCTCACATGCTAAAATATGTTTAAAGAAATATTGTCCTTTATCACCATTATAATTTGAATTTTTTTTAATCCTAATGCCTCTACAGATCAAATCCTGCTTTCTATGGTGACTGTAAATACATACTTATAAATGAAAAATTCTGTGGCTCCCATGGTAATCCTTTTGATTTCACAGAAGCAGAACAAACCACAGCCAGCAGAACCAATGGAGCAATGGAAGACACTGCATGGAGAAAAAAAACAATGCGCAGAAGATTGCTTTTATAAATAAAAATTTCAGAGAGCTTAAAGGTGTTGCAAGCACTACATTTTTCTGTTCTAACTCCTGCTTTTCACACAAAACAGATTTTTAAATTTACACTAAGTTGATGATTGAGTCTGACTGATCCTTCTATTAGAGGACCAAGCTGACAAGATCATTACACCTGTACTCAGAAGGAACACCAGATCTCAAAACACTACTAAGAAATTCGGTACAAACAGGAATTACATAAGAAAGAATAAGATCCTTCAATCTTCCACATCCTTCCAGGATTTCTTAACATGTCTGTCATGAAAGACAAAAAATATGATGGAAATGTGTTTCCTCTGAGGCTTGACTGTGTTAGAGGTGGGAGACTTACCCAGATGTATCACTTTCAACACACTATCAGTGAAGGACACTGAGGGTTTCCAGTCCTCCTATTTGAATGGTCTCAGACAAAGGTTTCTCGTTAGAAGCAACATGTACATCGCTCCTGAACAGAGAGGCAGGAGATGGAGCTGCTCCAAAGGGCAGTACCACGCTCATCTCAAAGCATACCACGCTCTGTCATCCAACTGCAAGGCCCCATTAGGTGTTTGGTTCACAGAGGTAAAACAAAAACAAAAAAACAAACACAACTGCAATGAAAAACTCTAATGAACAAAATGGAAATTAGGATTGTCAATGATGTAATGCCCAGAAAGACATAAGCAGTCTCAGTTTTCTCCCATCACACCTGTTTTGTCTGGATTAAACATGTAGGATTTCCTCCCACTCCCTGCATACTTGGGACAGTGAAATCTGTAGAGGTGGTCTCTCCTTTTAAGGAAAGGCAAAAGTTTCAGGAACATGAAGGAGAAAATAATCTTGTCATGCATGACACATAGCCTGCTCTGCAAAACACATACTCATAGGATGGTGTTTACTTATAATTATTGTTTTGCCTACATTAGCTGAGATATCCTACGTTTACTTTGACCACCCGTTGTACAACAATACAGAAAGGAAAGGTGGCTTCTCCAATCAAACCAATACATGCTCAAGAAAAGCAGACTGGAGGTGGAAGACAACAAGCCTACGTAACTTTTAATGACTTCTCTAACCAAAGATGATTTAATTCAGTATCCTGTCTTCAGCACCGGCCTCAGCCTCAAACCAAGAGCTCCTCATTCACCACAGGCCTGGGCAATGGCTCTGACAACAAAGTTGGCCGTCTTCCTGTAGGAAGAGTAACTAGTGCCAGATGCTTTGGAAGAAGACAGCAGCAGGATATGCACAGCCTGAAACGCCCCAGCCTCCACTGACCCACTCAGGAATTCCAGTCAGAGACTAAAAGTCCTGCAGGTGTGAACGAGATAATGAATATAACCTAATATATGTTATGTTGATGAAAAACATGGATAAGATTTCCATTCCAGCATGTCTTTGCTTGAAATACTTTAAACTGCCTGGTTAAACAGGAATAACCATATCCAAGAAAACATTATTACAGTGATGATATAGATTTAAACACCACAACTTTCTGTTTTGGACAAGGTTTCTAAAACCCCCTAAGAGTGCGCCACGGCTAAGAACTGGACTTAGTTTGAAGCACCTCAGCATGGATTCTCATCTAAGTTGCTTGTGCACCTGATGAAGCACACGTCCATCACCAATCTTCTTGCCCTCTACTTGCAAGCTGTCCACCTCGTATGCAAGGAAACAGCACGAAAGAAAGGAGGTGCTGGGACGAAAACCAGACAGAAATACCCAGCAGCTCAAACCCACTTTTACAGGGCACACAGTCTAGCTGGGGCACCTGAATGAGCCAGAAGAAGCTGCTCAGAAACTTCAGAGCATATCAGAGAAAAAAAAGAGTCACATTTAAGTGTTTAAATTTCATTTAATAAACCTACAAATCGCTGAACATAATTAGAAAGATAAACTTTCTTAAAATAATATTTTATCCTCAGTTTTTAGTGAAGTCAGCTTAGTTCATATCCAGAAAGAGTAAAAAATATGTACTTTTTTAATACAGCCAACAAAAAATCTGCCAACCTAAGACAGATGATGCAAAATGGATACACAACACTGACAGATTAATTTTCTTTATTCCAATGGTCCAGATCACAAGGGAGAGATTAACTAAAATATCAGAACTGCAAAAGCAATTTTACGTGCTGAAATATATCATACGTGCACGCAAAGCTATATTTAAAAGTAGAGTTATAATGTCAAGCCTTACAATCTGAAGCCTTTAGCACACGAAGAGATTTTCTCTGACAACAGACGGCACCAGACTAAACAACCAATACATCGTCTAGACAGCATTATTGCTGCTCCATTGTCTCGAACGTTTAAGCGTACAGCCAATAAATAAATTAAAGTAGAAAAGGACAATTCAGTGCAATAGCTATTTATACTTCGCAATTTGTAAATAATTACAATTTGTAATTAATTGGAATTATCTTGAAAACAGAAAGCCCGATATATTCAAGAAGTGTGCCCAAAAGATTGTGTCAGATTATAGTGCAATGCATGTCACAACTTGTCAAGCCATCCGTTCTATTTCAGACAGGATTTCTGAACTGATTTATAAATAGATTTTCATCTTATTTGGAAAAGAACAAAAAGAATGCCTGGTATCACATAATGCTTCTAGATATACCATTTCTCACCATTCTATTTAAGCATATTATCTCAAATAAAGATGCCTCCAGAAGATATTTCAAAAGCAACTCTTAAATGTTGTTTACTAACATAATTGTTCTGTTTTCAGCAAGAAGCAGGCAAAATGCTTTCCCAAGGGACATCTGCGTTGGAGAACAAGCAAAGAAAAAGTTATGAACTACAACTATTTGCAGTGCTTTTGTTCTGACAAATTCTATGAAAATGTAAATATCATTTTTTTTTCATAGATTAATTATGAAATAGATATGAAAAACAGGCCACAAAATTTGCAAGCTCGCACAGTTCAGTATTAGCAAGAGTCAAGCTACAATATCATTTAGTCACTATTAGTCAACTTAAAATGTTAAAGAAAAGAACAGTCATGGCAACGTAAAATTAAACAGCAAAAAAAAAAAATATGCTATACCATATGACCATAACATCTATCCGAATTATAAGCAGTAATCGTGCTAAGGAACCACATGGAACAGATTTAGATAATTTAGTGTGTGATTGAAACATACCTACTTTGCAGAAATGAATTGTCAAGCTACCATTAGCCAAATATCACTCTAAGATGAAAGTAAATTCCCCTTTATTCTCAGGCTACTTTATCCTTGCTAACACAATGGACATGATTAGCATCTTAACAAAAATCAGTGATTAGAGTATTTAAATCCAATTACTGATAAAATGTTGCAGCTCACTTATTGAAAAACCATATGCCTAGATCTCCTTCAGCAATTAGTTCTTTGCTGAACAACAGGAATCTCAGTAAGCCAGCTGGAAAACATCAACCTTTTGACTAAAACAAGAAGTCAAACTATGTATAAACAGTTAAAACCACACACTTATGCTGCTCTTCATGATTCAATAGCTTCTGTTTTCCTTTGCACATAAAATACAAGTGAAGAGTACCATTATACCGTAAAGGAATTCACAACTAAACAACAACAAAAAGAGTAAGATGACACCTGCTAAATAATACCCTCATAAAAAGGGAATGATGTTTTAACTAAACAAGAATTATAACCCTAATATCTATTGTTGCTGCTGTTCTATTACTTTCTACACTGACAGATATAATAGTTGTCATAGGAAAGAAGACCAGAAAAAAATTATCTTAATTAGCTAGTCAGGTATCTTGGAAAATAGAGGCCATAGAGTTGTCCTAAATTAATTTCTCTTTTTTTCTGTCTTTTTGAAAGTATACAGATGCTCAAATTCATTCCATTTCAAAATGACTGGCTAGTTAAAGTCCACCCACACTGGACAAGTCCTGAGTTTTAAATACAGTAACCACTAAAATACGTGCCTCCTATTTGCTCTGCATTTGACTCACGACACACCTTTTTCCTGAGAGCCCCATCACCACTGAGTTCCCTCTGTATGAGCGGACCTGGGTACCCTACTCTGGGTGGCCCTGCTTGAGCAGTGGTTGGAGCAGATGGATCATGAGGTCCCTTCTCAGCTCAGCCACGGTTGTGTGTAGTTCACAGCTGTAACCTCTCCTCTGCTAATGTAGTCTCACTTGGATGCATTCACCCGTCAATCTCATCTTTTCCAAGTCCCTGCATTTATTTCAGTATCTCCCTTTAACAGGGATCACCAAGCATGGAGATGGCACTCTGGGTAGGGAATATTCTTCTTAATCCTTCAGTGAGAATGGAGTATTTATTTCAGCTGAAGTAACTGTCCCTTACAGTTCTCGGAGATATCTCAGCATTGCTCTACAGCAGAAACTTCCTCATCTTGAGAAGAGCTTTCATCGCTCTTACCAAAGGTATATTGTACTCTGGTGGATTAAACAGCCACAAACAGACTCTCAACTAATCCAGATTATTCTAATCATGGAGCTGTGAGACAGATTTAGAAAAATCATTCACTCATCCAAAAGCAAAGGCAACAGGACACGGTAGAGTGGAGCCTTACCATCATCCTACCCAGGGCTTTGTACACGTATCTTCAATACTTCACTGCCACACTCAGAACCACTCTACAAGCAGTTGGCACTGTTTTACAATGTGCTCGGGGCTCAGGCATGCAGCAGTTCTACTTCCTGAGCTTCTGCAGGAGGAAGACAGCTCTGCTGCACCTCAGTGCATTTCGTTCTGAATGTGGGCACTCCACAAACAATGAGGGCTGCTCGGAAAGTAATGCCTCCTATTTCAAGATGTTGGTCCCTGACATCACAGGCAGATGGTGGTATGGCAGTAGAGGCTGGACTTCCTGCCAATATTCCATTACATTTTCTTCTGTGTTATAGACTGCAGAAGAGAGGCAGTCTGACAAAATGGCGCCTGACAGAGAAGTGTGTATGAAGCAAAGGTGTGTCACTGAATTTCTCCATGAGGGAAAAGTGGCACCCACTGACATTCATTGACACTTTCTGTTTGTTTGTAAAGACCAACCAGCGGATGTGAGCGCAGTGAGGCAGCGAGTGATGCATTCAGCTGTGGTGACAGCGACACTGGATCACCTCTGCTGGTACAGGTTCTATGAATGCAGCATGCAGGCTCCTGTTCATTGCTGGCAAAAATGCAGAGCTAGTGGTAGCAACCATAGAAAAATAGTGTTTTGTGGCAGAGAATTTTCTCTATCAAATATTGTTATCATGCTCTTTGTATTGTTTGTATTTTCCATGGAAATAAATGGGAGACATTACTTTCAGAGTGACCTACATACTTGTGAGCCTGCTACCAAAATGATCTTAATTCTCTGCTTTCAAAAGCAATGTGATATTTTCCTCTCATTTCATGCTGATTCTTTTGCTGAAGAAATCAAAATACTCAACTCTTTCCAGCTCCAGAGTAGCAATTAGAGTGGCATGTATGGGATTTAACAAGCCTGCAATGATGGCATGTAATGGAAAACCACAGAGTATTCATCTCCCATTTCTTGTTGGCTTTTAGATAGATCTGCTGATTTTTCCCTTATAACTCATTAAGTGACTTTAAAAAAAAAAAAAAGAAAGAAAGAAAGAAAGAAAGAAAGAAAAGAAGGCAAACTTTTTCTGAGGAGCATTTCCTACGGTGGGAAATTTTACCAAAATATAACTAAAAAAAAAACCCACCTGTTGAAGTCTTCAGGCGTACTCTAAGGATACACTACAGAACACATAGTTTCTATTCATCCCTTTAAAGAGTTTTCCACATGAGGCCAGAGGTGTGTCCTCTAATTTAGCATTTTCCAGCTCAGATTAGTAATTACCATGCAGACAGCAAAATCCAAGTATGAGCTGCCCAGCAACATGTACAACACGTTATCAGTCACTGGTTTCCAAAGTGAACAAAGCTGGTAACTTGGTAAGTCAGCTGCTGAGCACAAAAGAGGAATAGATGAGAGAGTGATAAGGACACTGAACAGGTACAGCGGGAGTGAGATGGGTTCTTATTAGAAGAGGAGCTAGAAAGAATATTAGTAACCAACGAATAAAGAAAAGAGGAAAATAAAAGGTTTATTTTGAGGTATTTCAGTTAGGTGAATACCATTCACCTACAATAAGGTACACTGCAGCACAAAATATCCTTAAATTTTTATCAGTAGATTCAGATAGATAAACTGTTCTAAACAAGCAACCAAAATGCCTTCACCTTTTTGTATTCTCAATCATACTGGTATCTTGTTTTTAGAAGCACATGATTTATATGTCAATATTAACTTCTGGCTAAATAACTGCTATTCAGTAGAAAATTTTCTCGCCCCTAAGCAGCAAATAGAGCTTTTATTAATACTCTTTTGACTCAAAGAGTAGAACCAGAGGAATGGCCAAACTTTCATTTTAATGAAATGCCAAATTTTGAAACACTGATGGGTGGGGGGAAGATGACCAGGATTCGGTACAAATATAAGTACACATGCCAAACAGCTTGTTCCTTGTAACTTCCAGCAGCTATTTAAATTTTGGTCCCAGGTCAGAAAGGTTTAAATTCTGAGTAACAGTAAAGGAAACAAACAACATTTAAAAAGAATGAATGCTGCTTAAAATAGAAAGATTGTGATGACAGAACTCTTAATCTTCATACACAAGCAGCATGCTTAAAAGAGCTGAAATATGCATCTCACAGCCATTGAGAAGCTCCAACTGAAAATTTCAGTAAAACTGAGTGTGCATTAAGTAAGAAAACACAAGCATTTAAAATATATATATTTTTTTCATATTCACAGAAAACATGAGGTAGAGAAGGAGACCTAATTTCATGTCCTTCCTCAGGGGTGGTGGGGAAGATATTTTAAGTCCCTTTATGTGGTTTTTCTATCCATTTCAGTGTTCCAGTACTTGCACTAATGTAAACTCGTGGCTTACAAATACTCAAATCATGTAAACATCAGAAATGCCTCAAGTCCTCACCCAGTTTTATAAGCTCTAGACTTCTCTGTAATCCCTCAAGCAGTGTGAATGCAATGCTATCATCCCACAGGTTAGGTGTGAGAATCAATTCTGTATATTTTTAAACAGTTTTCTAGACTGAACAATAAATGAGTCTGCTGAAAAGCAAGTTCTGTTATTTGGAGCTCAGTCCCAGAATCCACTGCTACTCAGCGTAATAGCAACACTGATAACCCCGCAGCTGAGCAGAAGTAGTGTTTTCTACCAGAGAAAG
This sequence comes from Centrocercus urophasianus, assembly GCF_019232065.1. NCBI lineage: Eukaryota > Metazoa > Chordata > Aves > Galliformes > Phasianidae > Centrocercus > Centrocercus urophasianus. Next base: position 45,652,392 of record NW_024884253.1, read on the forward strand.
GTTGTTATAGATCAATGGCAAAGACTGTAAGATCTACTCTGCACAGCTCTAAAACCCAAATACTCTGTTACAAAATGAACAAACGAACAAAAACAACCCAGACGGGAATCATTTCCTTGAAACTGTCCAAAGGGAAGGAGCAAGTAGCGCTTCCTATTTCTACCAAATGCTGGTTATAACCCAGCATGAGGAACAAATATTGCCCCCAAGTGAAGCCCCAGTCAATATCAGGTGGAAATCTCAGTGGTTGCTCCTTCATGAGGAGTCTACACAGAATCTGTACATCTCCCAGCTTCCCTATTCTGAACCATACTAACCTTTCAGATCTGTTTCCATCTGAGCTCTTTCCCTGGGTTTGTATTCGCTGCTTTAAAATTGAGAAGGCAATCTGAGGAATGCACATTTATCTACATAACCTGAGAGTTTACTTTGAGTTGTCTTCTTCTACCAAACTACTTTTCTAGAACACTAAGGCCGATAGAGAAAATGAAAAATAGTAACATTAATGTAAGGACAAATACATCAAAACAATCTTGACATAACTCTTTCAGCCTTCAATATACAGCTGAATGTAAGTGTAATGAATAGGATACAAGAACAGAAGTGTACACTAACAACAAGATTGTAATAATTCATCTCCTCCTCAGATATAATGATAGTGACTAGCAGTAGGACTTGATCATTCTGATCAAGAAGATAAAGTTGCCACAAATTATGACATAAAAAGAATTTCCAAAAAGAAATAAAAATAAAAGGAGATAGCTGCCAAAAGGCATCGAGATCTATAAATAAAAAAAGAATGGGGTGGGGAAGAAGAGATGGGAGGGGATTGAGAGTTTTCAAGCATGACAGAGCAAGTAAGCATTGCACAGTATTAAAAGTTCTTTAAAAGGATGCAGGCCATTCTGAGTGTCAACTTAATACAAACAGAAACAAAACTCAAGGTATCTTCATGCCTCTTTCAGTACAGAACCTCTGCAGGCTACAACACCTGTGCAAGGGCTTCCTGTGCAACTAACACAGAGACACAGGCTGCTCCAGAGGAAGAGCTCCTCTAAAGACATCTGAAGAGTCTTTTTTGTCCGTCTTAAACAAAGTTTACAGCATTTAAAAAATTGTCTTTTATACCTCGCTCTTCTCATCGTGTTGGTCAAAAAAACTCAGAAAACCAACCAAACCAGTTGGCAATAAGACTACTCAGATTGCCTAATTTTATGTACCTAATTCTGCAAAGCTATGTGAATATACCCTTCTCTTTAACTTTCAAATCTGCAGTAAAAGCACAGCAGCTCCAAATAACACAAAATATGAACCTGGATACAGAATTTTAAATATCTGAAAACTAATTCATGGGAGAAAACAAGAGATTCATAAAGCAGTCAAGATAGTCTTTTTATTAACGCCTTAGCTTAAACAAAAGACATTTCTACTCATCAATGGATTTCAGGTGGAATTCATCTTCCCAATTTAGATATATAGCTTAGGATGAGATGAATCATGCAGTGAAAGTGCTTATTTCTCTCCACTCCAAAGAGAGCCTACAGAAGGAGCTCACACTCAGGCAGCTAAAGCTGGCACGCTCCAAGCTGCCTCCTGATAGCTAATGCTGGTGCCTCCTGATAGCTAATGCTGAAGTTCGTGTTGCATAGTATGCTTAATGGGTACCATCTGCTACTGAATTAAAGAATTAGGCTAGAAAACTTTTCTTTCAAAAAGGTGAGAAGCAGCACTGAATCAGCACATAGGATTACCATTAGCTTAAGTTATATGTAAAAACCTTGGCAGTCACCACTATTTTGCCTTCACACAATGGGCAGAGAACTATTCATAGAAAAATAAGCATTTCATTCAAATAAAAACCCCACACATCTGGTACAAACATCTGCTGAATACACAATAATTATTTTAAGATACTGCAGTCACATACAGAAACCTATTCAGAAGACAGTATCTTCATAAAAATACACATAACTGGATGAATATGCATTACTAAGATTATTAACTATCTAAACTCAGCCTGAACTTCAAGAATTTTTCTAAGGCAAACAGGGACTTGAGATTCAAAATCAGTAATGTAGTAGCAAGGTATACTATTAAATCAAAATAATTAATTAAGATTGAACCAAACAGTAAAAATCATCTTCGAGTTGTGCAGCTGCCACATCAATAAAAGGAAAAAGACAGCTAGTTTAAATAGCAGTCTCTTGTTTCAAATAGGACAAATCTTCTCAAATGCAGTACTTCTATCCAGCAAAAAGTATGTCTTCTTAATATTACTCCTCCATTTACAAGTGGAGAGCTCTCTCTAGTCACTGCAGAAACAAAGAAGTATATTTTTCGTCAATAAACTGGTCACATACAACACAGAGACACAAGGGTGCTGAGTATATCTGTGGGAAGGAATAGAGATATAAAAACACTGCAAAGGAGTCTGCAAGGAAAGCAGGAACAGCCAGCCTATGGACAGCCCAGGCCATGAATTTGTTTTATCAGTACGCACTCAGAAATGCCTTTCCTAAAACACCTCTTTCCTTAAAGGCCCCTATTGCATGGAATGCAAGACAGATGTGACTAGAACATCCCTTATATGACCTAAAAAATATCCTGCAACAGTAACAGGACAAAGTCAAACAAAATTAATCCTTGATCTGACAAGTACTGCCCTGCCCTGAATATTCTGATAGTAAATACAAGGTGACACAAAGAGAAGTACATGTAGCCTGTGGTCCTAAAACTACCATAAATAGGTAGGTACCCCATTTTTTGGCTAAAGTTTGAGTGCTACCAGTAGAAAAAGATTCAGTAAACAGAAATTTAATAATAATAAATGAATTCTGCTTAATATAATATTAAAAGATCAAGCTTTACAACAAAGGAATGCTTGTACAGTGCATGAGCAAAAGGTCCATTCAAATCCCCTGTCAAAGTAGCCAACACTGATACCTAGAGAAGCATGTAAAAACACAAAAATACATAACAGTACCTCCCTGCAATACTCCCCGAGCTTCCAACAGTTTGCAGAAGTAGGATACAAGAAGCAGGTATTTGTATTTGACGATTTTCCTTCTGTGAAATGGCAGTTTCCCTTGATACTGATTTTCAATCTTTAGCCTCCTGAAATTCCTGAGGCAAGAAATTCTATAGCTTAATTACACATTCTGTTGAGAACCACCTCCTTTTGTCTGTTTTCAATTCATCAGCTGCTAGTTTCATTAGATACCTCTTAGTGTGAGTGCATTAAAAAAAGATGGTGAATAAACATTTCCTATTTATGCCTCCTTTGCTAGTGATCATTCTACAGCATTCTGCTACACCATTTTTCAGCCACCACTTCGCCCAAAAGAATTCATGCTGCTCCTCTTACAGAAATTGCTTCCAATTGTTTTCATATTTGCTCTTCCTTAAATTCTTCCTTAAAACTTCAACATTATTCTTTCTGAAATTATGTTTAATTTCAGTTTTAGCTTTTTTTTTTTTTTTTAATTAAATGAAATAGGGGTGAGTGGGCAGAACTACATAAAATAATTCAGGTTTGTTTTTTTGTTAAAGTATAACCATTAGTCTCCCTTCCTAAATATTTCTAATCTTTGGCTGTTTTTGACATCAGTGCTGAGAGGCAAGAGTCAGTTTTGATCTCATCTTTTTAAATGTGAAGGTAAGTTTGCTCCTCCCTTCCTCCAGTATGTACCACACTAAGCTACCGATGGGAAACAATTTCTGCCATTTTAATGTCCAGTCACTGAGCATTATTAAGTCCTTACAGTCTGCCCATCTCATGCAGCACTCTCTGCTCAATCTCGTTAACACAGTGCACTGTGATGGAAGGGATCACTGGAGTAAAAGAAGAAGGGACAAAGTCTATCAGTGATGCCTCTTCAGTTCTAACAGGAGTGTCTGTCAAGGTGGACATACAAGGAAGAGATCAGTGGTCCTGACACTATGTAAGTGACCGCACAGCAGTCTCTGTATCTACCTATCAGTAAACTGTGAGCTCACCTTTCTCCAATATCCTTTATCAGTGTGAACGCTCCCTGTTAGCATAATCATGGAGAATTGTTTCCTATGACCCCTCTCTATTTACCCCAACTCTCCTTTTTTTTTTTTATACTTTAGTCATTAATTTAAATGTATTCAGTTCTTTTCCCAAATCCAATGGCTGCCTGGTTTCTTCAAAGTTCTTTGGAGGGGGTACTTGTCAAGTAACTGTTGGAAACCCAAATAAGCTATTACTGTCAGCTTTTACTTCTTCATGTGTTTGCTGATACCTTCAGAAAACTCCAAAGAGATAGCAAAGCGACATCCTCTCATAGCAGACTCTTCACTCTTTCTCAATAAATCATATTTATCCATGTTGTCTTCACTATTACTTCTACTGATTTACTTGGAACAGGTTTCAAGCTTAGTGATTCTTAGTTCCTCACATCTCTCCTGAATCCTGTTTAAACTAACCAAACAAAAATCAGTGTTACATACAGACTAAGACAGAACAGATCATGCATAACAGAATCTGTATCTTAACTACATTACATAGCTGTCAACACAGATTTGAAAATGACCTGCTGGAGAGGAGCTCTATGGAGAAGGGCCTGGGTGTGCTGATGGACGGCAAGGTGGCCATGAGACAGCACTGTGCCCTTGTGACCAAGAAGGCCAACAATATCCTGAGGTAAATAAACAAGAGCGTAGCCAGCAGGTCAAGGGAGGTGAACCTCCCCCTCTGCTCTGCCCTGCTGAGGTCACATCTGGAGTGCCGTGTCCAGTTGTGGACACAAGAAAGACTGAGAGTTCCTAGAAAGAGTCCAGTGGAGGCCAACAAAGATGTTTAGGGGCCTGGAGCACCTCCTTTATAAGGAAAGGCTTGACTGAGGTGGGATGTTAGCAATGCTTACAAATACCAAAGGGTGAGGGTCAAGTGGATGGGGCCAGGTTCTTTTCAGTGGTTTCCAGGAACTTCCTTCAGATCAAGGGGCAATGCCACAAACTGGAACAAAGGATGATCCATGTGAACACAAGAGAAAACTACAAGGGTGATAAAGCATTGAACAGGTTCCCCAGAGAGGTTGTGGAGTCTCCTTCGTTGGAGATATTCAAGATCCACCTGGATGCTTTCCTGTGTAATCTACTCTACCTTTAGCAGGCAGGTTGGAATAGATGATTCCCAGAGGTCTCTTCCAACCCCTAAGATTGTGTGACTGTGTGATTCTTTGTTGCTTCCTATGCACAGTACAGAGGTTCCTGGTTTGTTTGCAGTTCAGAAAGATAGACTTCTAGGGTGCTAAGAGTAAATGCAAGCCTCTAGAAACAGATGCAAAAGTTTTTATTTTCCTTAGCCAGTTCAAGCAGTGTCCTTCAAAAGATTGGTACATGATAAAGATTTTGGTACACGATAAAGATTTACTTTAACAGTAATACTACAAAGATTTAATTGTATCAAAAGGATTCTCTCATCTTCTCAGTCTGCAAATTATAGGTCCACAAATATGTCCCGCTGTGCAGTAGTCGCTATTCAACTGTTTTACAGTTGTTGCAATTATCAGAAAATGCAAATGAGCTAGTGAAAATGCAGTTATTCATTTGTAAATGAGATACTGCTCAAAGGGAAGTTTAACTTTTAACATCTTGCTGGAAGACTGGAATTGAAAACTGCAGAAATTATAACCAAAGACTAGGCAACACAAGAGAAGGACTACAAGTCAGCTTTTAATATACACAAGTATTTTTATCCTCACTGATTTTACAAGGTTTCTAAATTTCCCTCTAAATTTCATGTTGAATTTCACTCAGTTTTTCTTCAGCTTAGTGTTGATCATTACTTTCTACTCATAAGTCCAAAAAGAATTGAAAGCAAATCTCATCATACTGAACTGATCAGTTGCCTTTCCTTGATGCAAGCTCTAAGGCTTCACTGGGTCTGCCTGTGGCAAGTTTCACTGTGATCATGTTTTTACTGATAAATACAACGATGTATATAAATCCACATACAGCAGTTTCAGTCTGACTCTGCCCTCAGCTTTCTCTCTGTATTTTTTATTGGTTAACAGAAGTTTGCAATTTTAGCACCAACAGAACAGTTTGGATTCAGGATGTTTAGTCAAGCATATGGAGGAAAACAGACAAACAAACGAAACCCTTTTTCACCATGGCAAAGAGATCATTGGAACAAATGCACAACGCACAGTCCAAGTTTTTACAGCATTTTTTAAAAAAAACCACTATCACGGATGTTGAAATATCATCTTTCCAAACATAAGATGAAAACATTTCCCTGACCTGCGCCAACCTGGGTTCATGAGGGAATACTCATTTTAATGAGTGACAATGTTACCAACATAGTTGACCAAGAGAAGGCCGCTGATGTAATCTGGATTTCAGCAAAGCTTTCCATACTGCTTCTCACAGCATCCCAAAGGGTTACACTGGGGTAAATGGGGTTACGTTAGGCTGGCAGCCAGTCACTAGTGGAGATCCACAAGGTTCCATTCTAGGGCCACTTCTCATTTTCATCTTCATCAGTGACATGGATGCAGGCCTTGGAGGTATACTACGGAAGTTTGCAGACCTTACTAAATTGAGAGGAGCTACTGATTTCCTCAAACATAGAGAGACCCTGCAGAGTGATCTTGACACATGAAAGCACATCACCAATTGCACCAAATGCACCAAACGCACAACCACCAGCGCTAGATTCTATACCTAGGACAAAGCAATCCTTGACCTATGTAAAGACTGACTGGAGGACGAGAGGTTGGACAGCAGCCCTGCAGAAAGGGATTTGGGTTTCTGGTTGACAGCAAGTTGAATCTGAGTCAGCAGTGTGCCTCAGCAGCCAAAAGGGCCAACTGTACCCCAGGGTCCATCGGATCCAGCACTGCCACCAGGCAACAGGTGGGGTTACCCCATTGTGTTCTGTGCTGTGTGGCCTCATCTTGAGCACTGCATGCAAGTCTAGGTGCCACAATATAAGGACATAGAACTAGCAGAGTATTTAAAGGAGAGCTATGAAGACTGTAAAGGATCAAAAGGACACAATATGTGCAGAGTGGCTGCGGTCCCCGGGTTTGCTCAGCCCAGAGCAGAGGAGGCTGACGGGTGGCCTCACAGGGAGCAGAGGGGCAGCATTGAGCTCTGCTCTCTGGTGACAGCGACAGGACCTGAGGGAACAGCATGGAACTGCGACAGGGGAGGGTCACATTGGGAGTTAGAAAGAAGTTCTTAACTGGTGGGCAGTGAGCATGAAACAGGCTGCCCAGGGCTGTGGTCATGGTTCCAAGCTGCTGAAGTTCAAGGAGTAATTGGACAATGGCCTGAATTTTGGGTGGCCCTGTGTGGAGCTAGATGCCAGACTCCATGATCCTTGTGAGCCCCTTTCAGTGCAGATCATTCTATGATTTTATATCTTAAAAGCCTCTGGTGCTGCTCAGCCTTTCAATCAGCTCCAGCTGTGCTCTCACCAACACTAAGAAAGGGGGGAGGACCACCTCTCTCAATCTGCACTCAATAGTTTGCCTAATGCAGCCAACAACAGTATTAGACTTCTTTGCTGCAAACATATGGCGGATATTCATGTGTGCCCTGATGTGCACCAAGATCGCCAGGTCCTTTTCTGCAGAACAGCTTTATAGGTGGGTGGCCTCCAGCACAGACAGGTGCCTGGGGTTGTTCCTCCCCATGTACAGGACTACACGAGGCTCCTGTCAGATCATTTCTCCAGACTGACAAGGGCCTTCCAAAAGACAGAACAACCCTTTGGTCTATGAACCATTCCCATTCCAGTTTTGTGTTCTCTGCAGTTGTGCTGAGGGTGCACATGTTTGATCACCCAGGTCAGTAGCGAAGGTGGTAAACAGCACTGACCCTGTTTTTGAGCCCTGGAGTATACCATTAGTGATTGAACTGCAGCTGGACTTTACATCGCTGATGACAACCCACCAAGCAGTTCAGCCGGTTTCTAGTCCCCCATGCTGTCCACTTGTATGTAACTTTTCAGTCTGTCTATGATGATTATATGGGAAACAGTGCTGAAAACCCCACAAAAGTTGAGATGACATTCACACTGCTGCCATAATCCACCAAGCCATCACAGAATCATAGAATCACTCAGCTTGGAAAAGTCAAACCACAACCTAACCATGCTACCCTAACTAACAACCCTCCACTAAACCATGTCTGTGAACACCACATCCGAACGGTTTCTAAACACATCTAGGGATGGTGACTCAACTGGATCCCTAGGGAGACTATTCCAGGGATCCATCACACCACAGAAGGTGGATTAAGCATGATTTCTCCTTTATGAATCCATGCTATGCCAACAATGCCTAACAAGCTACTAGTCCTTCACACTTGGAAATTATTCTAGCTTCTGTTCTTCATCTTTTCCAAAATAAACATTTCTGTATCTATAGAAACACACATACCCATTAGTAGCTGCAGTAGTAGCTATAATAACTGGGATGTACTCAAAGCAACTAAGAATCTCAAGTCACTCCTTAAACAAACTACTTATTCCAGCTACACACTGAAACAACAGGGCTTCTTTTTTCTCTGACAAGTGGATCTAAACTTGTAGTAACATTGTTGCAGCTGTAGCGACTGAATGAACTCAGAGAAGAAACAAAAATACTCTCCTCAACATCCCAAACATGCCTAACTGTTGGGAAAAGTCAAGTTTATCAGGCATATGTCTGACAACCATGCCTTTTAAGAATTTTTCTCACCTTTAAATAAAGCACTTTGTTAAACACATCCTCCCTAGTTTTATTCCCACATTCTGTCAAGTTCCTGACAGTAGTAGTTCCTGTTCTCAGATTCCTTGGGCTCCCAAAAATAGAGACATGAGGAACTGCAGGGAGTACCTTCTCTGCGTTTTTTCCTTAACTTCTTTCAACTTCTGTCTTCCCTGCAGACTGCACTGTCATGACACACACTGTGTTAAAAAGTGCCTTCAATAAAAATAGGGTTTTGCACTGAACATCCTTTCTTGCCCAATACATATACCCAGAAAGTACGCATCCCTTCAACCACTAAAAATTCATCAAAAACCTTTGGCCGGTAAAGAGGTGATACAGTATTCCAAAAACCCAACCAATTTTAAAGGTTTCCACATACTGGATAAAATGGGAAATGCGTGGCTAAATGGTACATCAGCCTTGCAAGCCTTACAGAAATGTGTGGGTGCCCAACTTTTTGCCTTGCCTGAATCACACTGAGTGAAGAGGAATTGTTTTGGACAGCATACATGTAGGTTGTTCCAGAAGTAATGCCTCCCATTTTTTCCAAGGGAAATACAATCACTAGAAATAACACAATAACGCTATTTGATAGAGCAAATTCTTTGCCTAAAACACTATTCTTCCACATAGTCACCACCATTAGTTCTGTACTTCAGCAGCAATGAACAAGAGTCTGCATGCTGCACTCATAAAAATCTGTACTAGTGGAGATGATTCACTGTTGCAGTTGTTACTGCTGAAAAGCCTCACCATGCTCACAGCCACTGGTCGGTCTCTAGAAACGTGTTGATGAAAGTCAATAGGTGCCATTTTTTCCTCATGGAAGAATTCAGTGACACACCTTTGCTTCCATATGCACTTCCATGTCAGATGCCCTTTCATCTCATGTCAGATTCTGTCAGACTGCCCCTCTGCTGCCATCTGTCACTCAGCAACAACATGTAATGGGACATCGGTGGGAAGGTGTATGGGAACTGCTGAATCACAGCCTGAACCTCTGACTGATCACCTGAGGCGAGCAATGAGTCAGCCACAGGCACACAGGTAAAGGCAATTCACCTGGGCTGCCGGAAGGGATGGAGCCTGGCTCCACCTCTCCTAGACTCAATTAAGAGCTGACTACTAGTAGGGAAGGATCTCTTCTGGAGATCCCTCCTCTCAAGTTTTGCAGCAAGCCCAGGATAGTGGTAAGCTTTCTATCTATTCTCTTTTTGTTATTATAACCTGTTTTGCCAAACTCTCTTGTTTATTTCATAATTATAAGATCTTTATATTCATTGAATATACAGAAGATGCAGTCCCTACTACCCTACCGCTAACATCTTCCTTGACATTGTGAGCCAGCGTCATAAAATGGGAGGCATTACCTTCAGAGGAGCCTCTGTGAAATACGTACTGTAGTAAATGTATAGAAAATAACAAATCCTATATTATTTTTTAACTCTTTATTGAAACATAAAAAGCAGCAAAACCATAAAACTTGTGGGTTACGTGACCTTGCTTCTGTGAAACTAATACATCACTCTGGTTTGATGGCAGTGACTGCAATTTGTAGTGAGCTCTCAAGGTATACATCAGATTTCTGATGAAATTTTTCTCCTCCTGTGCTTCACCCTTGCAAAGTTGTTCACAAATGCATATACTGCCCAAAAGCAGTGACGTGAATGAGGCATGGCTGTGAAGTGAGAGGTATTTCTTTCTGAAGACTAGTAGAGAGACACGGTCACATTTTTTTGATTGCAACTCTACACATATCATCTGAAAGTTGGCAGGTAATGTATTTATGCCAAATGAAAATGAAGTCACAAATAAGCCAAAAAATGATATATTTTTTTGCAATTTTGAAATGCATTCTCAAATTCCTTTATCGAATTGGAAAGAACAGCTGAATACTTTTTGCTGTTCACAGGGCTGCATTTAGTGAATCAAAGCTCATAACCTTACTGGCCATGACTTGGGCTGGCACAGCACTGCCCCCCATGCCCTGGTTTCAGCCCAAATGGGACTCGCAGCACATTGAGGTTTGGTTGGTGCTTAAGGCTAGGCTGCTCAGTGGGAAGAGCTGCTGCCATGATGGTGCTGGGCACTGCCAGCTGGGCTGGGCTGCAGCTGATTGGACATGCCTGCAGTAATGGCAGGCTGCAGTTGTGGTTTTATACCATATTACACATCTGACTAAGTGCTTCAAACACAAGCTGTGGCATAACACTGAACTAGAAGAGCAGATTACAACATGAATCCTGGCTTCTTTCAACAATTTAGTGATGTACTGCCAAAAAAAAAAAAAAAAAAAAAAGTCAATTTTAAAAGCCATGTTGTACACTTGGCCAGGGCATGTCTACTATGCTTCTGATAGACCAAGGATGATTGCCTAACAATAGTTTCTAGGATATTAATAGTCGTTGCAGTGAGCTGGTTGACTAAAATATTTTAAACAAATTTGGACGCATTCCCAATAAGATTATAACAATTTCCAGGCAGCTGTAACCTTAGGCCAACACTAGTTGACAGCATCCATTTAAAAACTCTTTCACACTTGTGCAAAGTTAAATCAACTTGGCACTCTTTCTGGTAGCCAATTGTCTCCTTAAAGTATGAGCCCTATTCATTCCATTGAATTGCTGCATTAAGGGGACAGTTGGCTGGCATGGGGAGGTTTGGGCTGATTGACAATGTGCTTTAGTCACAAAGAAGTTGCAGCAAGAGTTTCTAAAAACCAAAAAGCAGTTAAGACTGTGAATAAATGAAGCTAGCTGAAGACGACAAAAGTACAGGATGTTTCCGGGAAGAAGCTGGTGGTTCAATAAACTTCCTATCTATGACTAATCCTAAAGCTCCTTTTCTGTCTTGCTTTGTAAATTTAGTACCTCAAACACTCCAGTGAATTTCTGTTTATCACTTAACTCCACACCAGCTAAATATTGCAAAAGCGGTTAGGATTTGTGGAATTTTTATTTTTGCAGAGCAGCAAAAGCTTAAATAGGTAAGATCTGCATTCATCCCATTGATGGGATTTTATTTTGCATGTGAAATGTTAATAAAAGAACGTTGAAGAGCATTTAAATACTCATTCTAAAGAGATTACAATGTTCCAACCATTCTTTCCTTTGTGAAGCTTCAAAGACACAATACAAGAAAGCCATGGAGTGCTTGGGCCAAAACAGTCCCGGAGACTGTTGAATTTATTCATGATCCCAAGAGATACTAGAAGCATTGAAAGAAGAATTTGATACACTAAATTGACATATGATACATTTTACAAGTGTAACACGGATTACATAAGTAATCACTATATTCGAGTTGAATTATCAACTGATGATACTTCCTTCCCTGTGTACACAATGCAGATACCATTGCGAAAAGCAAAAAAAAAAAAAAAAAAAAAGCCAAAGACGCTGCTGTCTGCTATAGAAATCCGCGAATTACTCAGAATACCCCTGACACAGACTCGTATTCAGCCCAGCTTTTGGTGTAAATGAATTTCCTTCTCCCCACCTATCCCAGCAAGATCCCCAGAAGCGCCCGCAACCTGGTGCTGCAGCAACAGGAAGCAAGTGAAAATAAACTAAGCCCCCCCAAGCATTTACAACTTGCAATAAAAAGCACATCGAATTTAAATTGTATGTAGTTACTGAAAAGGCAGAGAGCTTAAACATTTGCTAACGGAGAAGTGCTCGAGTTTTCTCCTCCTGATTCCCACATAATGCAAGAAAATACTTCATAAACAAGTTCTGGCTTTCAGGTGCTAAAGCATTAGTGCTGTAAAGTATTGGTAGTCAAAAGTAAGTGACGTTTTAAACTATTCAACCATACTATCTAACCGGAAAAAGGTAAAAGCCTCTTTGATTCAACTGCTAAATCAGCCTAGTTGTTTGAGACAGCAGATCCTATTTCACTGCTTGTAAAGGAAGGCCACACTTCTCTGCCTTCATTTTACACTCCAGAGAAGTCTACCCTCAATACAGTTGCCTCCACTTACCCCTATGGACAATTTGGTCCTTTTATGTAAAGCTAATCCAGCTCACCTTGAAGTCAAGAGGAATTCTGCACTTGACTTCAATGTGGAAAGAGATCAGGCCCTAAAACAGCAAAACTAAGATTATCTGTGGATGAAAAACAGATTCAGATTTCTCTACTGCCTAAATACCTAAATACCAAACAAACAAAAAAACCTCACCCAAACACACAACTGATTCAATGAACAATTCAATAATGGGGAAAAAAAAAAAAAAGTCATATTTCTATTTCGGTTTAAAGCTTATGAAAAGTTACTTATCACTGCAAAATTTGAAAAAAATTCCATTTGAATTTCTGACAGCAGAACGGTACCATTTAATGCACCCCGCCTTGTCTTTCTAGTTTCACAGGAACTGATTAAAAAAAACTAAATCCATCAAGTCTAAGAACTAGATTAAGAGAAGCAACAGATTAACTGCATGGTTTCCAAGCTACAATAACTCATGCAACAATAATGCTTAGAACTTTCCCCACTTCCCATCAGTACAGTTTGGGTTTCCTTAAAAATCTCCACGCTGTCATTAGTCCACTGGCTCAAAAGTTTTGGCAGGTTACTCCATCAGTCTGAATGATTTGATTCAGACTATTTGAATTATTTGGTCGCCTGTGTACACTACACAGCATCTAATGCAGTAATGTTAACTTTTGAGTATTCATGTAAGAGCAAAAGGAAAGTATAATTGATCTGTACAGACAAATTCAGTCAGATACTAGCTGACTACACACTGAAAAGTTACCTCTCTGATCGCATTTATTTTTTACTTTTTTTTTTATTAAGAATTTAAAGTAGACAAATACATATATTTAACTATAACATATATTTATAGTGACTTCACTGATAAGAGAAATAATAGTAAATTTACGGTTAGGAAAATCAATATTAAAACCAACTTTTTTTTCCAATTAGCTGCCAAGATCTTAAGCAAATTCAAACTAGGCAGAGTTCATTTGTAACCACGCTGAAGTAGAATTTGAATACCTACATGCCTTAACTAAAATATTTTATTACAAATGTACAGGATTTCCACTCAAATTAATATTATAAAATATTGGTTCACTAAAATCTGAGATACTTTTAGTCAATACATAATCAAAAGAGGAGTGATTTTTGTTTATATTTTCAAAGAAAAAGAACTTCAGTATTAGAACCATTCATTCTCACATTTTAGAGTCTTTGGTGAGCAAAAATGGTTAACAAAGTAAAGCTAACATTCCTTTTTGTAAATAAATCCATAAAATCTAATATGTTTGCCATTTACAATGATCACCTTCTACAACCTTATCTGAAAGTTAAAATACTTGTAACTTGCACATTAAAATATAACACAAGTTATTTATGAGAATTTCAAGCACAATTTCCATTCAAATGCCATTAAACATAAAATGGGAAGAAAAAACCTATTTTGTGAGTAAACTGGAATTTCACTGCTTAACAAATCTATACATACCTTAAAGGAGCCTCTAGGACATTTTATTATTGCATTAAACAACATGCACAGAAAATCCATGCCACTGGCAACAAGCTAGCAAGATTAGCACCAACCCTAGCATGTAGTTACAGTCTACGTATTTCACTGACTAGGAAGACTCAACCTCATTCTCTGGGAAAAGAACTAAGAAGCAGAAGTCTAAAATTAAGCTAAAGTAATTATTTAAAATAACCATACACAATCAAGATGTCATGTTTGTTAACAGAAGTCAGTTTACATATTGCCCTGTATTAGTTTGGACATGGTTTTACCAGGTACGCACCCAATGTAAATAGTATTCAGATGGTATATCAGACTTAGGCTAGAGATAGAACAAATGTAATCCAAAAGTGTTAGCTTTGTACAAACAAGTCTCACATTCCTCAGGAAGTAAGTTTTCATCTATAAACTACCACTTCTCTCTTTTTTTGTGTATCATAATAGCCTGAACCAATTAGCTCTATGGCACATGAGCTAAGAAATACTTCCTTCCATTTGTCTTATTTCAGCAGTTAAGAATTCAGTTAAAAAACTCAGAATGAAAAAAAAAAAATAAATCCATTCTCTTATTTTTCCCACCACTCAGAATATTAATACAACTCCCCCTTACATTTCAGGCTTGAAAAAACGTGGCTGCTGTGAAAAGCAATTTTACTCAGGACGATTTCCACTGACAAGCAGTAAAAGCTCAGAAATTGTCTTGGTTTTCCCTACTCTTTCCTTCATCTGCATTTTTTTTCCCAGAAGTAACAACATTTTACCTTATACCATATACATTCCCAATTAGAGTATTTAATTTTACCATGAAGAAAGAATTAAATACGGGTGTTTACAATGAGAGTAATATATTTCTCTTTCTCTCTCCAATACATGTTTTTCAGTTAGGTACAGATGATCTGATCTAGTTAGACAAATCCCTTTCTCTCTTTGCTTTCAGGACTTTCTAATTGTATTAATACACAATCTACCTAGAATGTATAGGGGGGATGGAGAGGAATAAAAAACAAACAAAACAAGCAGAAAGCATACATCACATGTTTCAGAAACCAGAAAGAACACGTGCTTTAAAATACCACTGCTGGAAGAAAACCTGAATACTCTGTATTTGAAATAGGCAGAATCTGAACCATCATCTGGTGTCGAAAGAACCTTCTGAAATTTTCCCCTTTAACTGAAGTTTCAAAACTTTTATTTGAGACATTATTATTTCTCAGATCAGGATAAATTCTCAATAATAATAATGATATTTTTGGTTTAGTTGGTCTTCTGGTCTGATTCACAGCAGCTATTCTTTCAGTAGGCTTTACTGAGTACGAGCATCAAAGAGGAAAAGCACTGTTAAGATTTAAGGTAAGAATAAACCACCACAAAACCCAACAAATCCAAGCCTTCCATTGTCACGCACTATAGGACAGCCTTCTTAACAGTGATGCAGAATTCACCTTGGTTTGTCATTACACAAAGTAGAGAATGGCCTTCATTATACAGATGTTGCTTAAGCCTTACTTAAATTAGCATTAGGAAACAAAACAATCTGTTTTTTCATTTGTCACTTAAATATTGCAAGACTTCATATTTAGTGAAACTATCCAGAGGCATATAAGATGTGCTTTCTGCTTTGTTATAGCACCAAAGTAAGTCTGCACCTACGAAGAAAAGAGAACTACTTGAAATGAAATCAGAGCTAAGCAGAAATAATGAATGCTGTATATCCTTAAAAACAAGCCAACAAACAAAACTTTAACCAGAAGTAGTAAAACATTTTGCCCACACATTCTGTTTTCTGCTCAAAAAATTAAGAGAAAAGAGAGATGAAACATTCACTGCCATATGCTTTCTTCCCATTCCCTCTCACCTTAATTTAGTCATTATGTGTATACAAAAAACACACCTTTAAGGAATGTTAGAATTTGAAGTTTGCTACAAGGTTTGGTGCAAATTTTTCATTTTTAGGCTGTATAAAACAGCCTAGGTTTGGAGAGCACCCTGAATATATTTCAGACCTGCGTTTCACGATCCTTAATTCTGTTTCTCACACACTAACCTAGAGAAACTTTGCTCTGAAACACAGTAAATTTTGTCTTTAATATGCTCCCATTTGGTAAGCACTAAGATAAGGTTTTAATCCCAAACTGCAGACATTCAGAAAAATAGTAATCAGAATCAAAGTGAAGAAAGGAGACACAAGAAACCTGAAAAATACAATAATAACTTTACTGATTTATAGTTTATACTACATAGTTATCCTTTACTTATATATGCTTACTATAGTTATACTTCACTTATAGTTTTTACTTTACAGTAAAAAACAGACCTTGTTTATCTTCAGATCTCCTTTCTCAACTATACAACAGCTTTTCGAAACTAACATTTTTTGGCTAATCTGTGGGAAAAAAAAACACCAACAAGAAACAGGCAAAAGTATCTTTTGAATACCAGAACATTGCCTATACATTAATTTTGTATTCATTTTTCAGTGAAGCTTGTTTTGAACAGAGAGTTAAGTATTTCTCCGTTCTGATGCACACATCAGTAAATAACATCTACTGAAATAACACCTAGGAATCAGCCCAGAAGACCACCTAAACCAAATAATCAGAAGTCCATCACCAGTCTCCACAGCCCAAGACAGCAAACAGTATAGGCCATATGAATCAAGAAAGCCTGCACCACAGAGAGCATCGCCAGCAACTTCCAATTTCTGGACACTGGGGTAGATTCTGACAAAAGAGAATAGTTGTGTTGAACAAATGGGTTGGCAAAGGCAATCAGAAATACAAAGAGTACAGAGAAATACAGAAAGGTAGAGCAATCTGTACACAAGAGCTTGGGAGGCTTCTTATTTATTATTGCTTTGTGGTTACAAGTGTAGGTTGCGATCTTAGTTTCCAATAAAACGTTCTTGAAAAGCAAGAGACTGCTACATGAAATTCAGGCTTATTTTTTCCAACTCCAAGCATAAACATTAATTTTGTTATCTAACCATGCTTAAAAATAGCTTATTAACAAAGAATTGTTCAGTATTAATTTGTTTTATGTCTTCACCTGGCTGACTGCCAAAACAGTATAAAACTGCACAACTGCAACACACAAGAGATTCAGAGCACCCTCTAATTACTCTTTAAATACCCTCACATAAGCACTGTCTTTTCCTACAACTTGCGAGGGTGAAGAAATTTTTGAAACCTTTAGCATAGGTCTGTATTTAATTCCCGACAGTGCACTTCATAAGCAGAGTAGAAGCATCTGCTGAACTAAAGATAAGCATTCGGAGCTGGACTGAACATAAGCATGTCCTCTGCTACTACCACTGTTTTGCTGTGGGGCCACTGATCCTGGCAAGCATACCTGAGACCTGAATGCATTTATGCTCTGTCATTCACATCACAAGTAAAACACCTGTACTGTCTCGTTTTTACAAGATTAGGAGGTGCTTTGGGCACATGCGAACAAAGGACATGAACCCCACTGAAGTCTTCCAATATGAAGACTGACTTTAAATATCACATTAACACCACAAAACTGGAAGTTTCCCCAAAAACACGATGAAGGCCCTGACCTACACAGATTGACTCATGCAAGTGTATTTACTCAACAACTTCACTGTCAATGGAAGCAAATTAAGTCATCTACTTTTCTAAGCCTAGCTTACCTCAACCTAAAATCTGAACAGAAAGGATGGCTCAAATCTTCTTAAGAATCTTTTAATTTCTTCAGGCTTCTCTAGACTACTGGTGTGAAGAAAACCACAGAAACATGCATCTTAAGCCACAGAAGTTTCACTTCCTCCTGAAGTACCCGTTTGAACGGCAACCTATCTGAAGTTCAGTAGCACCATTAGAATCCAATTACGTCAACATTTGAGACACTAATAGATATCAGTATTGATTACATCTTACACAATACTACTAAAATAACATTAGTCCTACAAAACTAAAAGATAAAATAGAGTCAGGACCAGCCAAAAACATCATCTAATTCCACATGCAGCAACCTAGAGTACTCAAGGAGCTGAAAAAAAGATAATGTCAGTCTGAGGTTTTAGCGGTCATTACTTCCCCTGCACTCTCCTGCTATCCTACGCCATTACCTAAGACTACAGCCAAGAAAAAAATCAAAACAAAACCCCACCCTCAGTGATAATGGTCAACACAGCCCACACTCTGCTCACTGAGGATCCCTACTGCAGCACCCTGCTTGGCTGCAGGGCTCAGGTAAAAGCCAAGAGGGGAAGTCCTCAGCTCAGGGACACATTGCAGCTGAGCACAGCTTTGGTTTATTGGCCTCCAAGAAGAGTGAGATGTGGTGCATCACATCTGCCTGAAGTGACAACAGAAAGGGATGCTTAGTATTTCCATTTCTATTTCCAGCTATCCTTCACATTTAAAGAATATGTACTTAAACCTGAAGAGAACAAAACTCATGCACAAGTAATAAGTTTTGCTCACTTTAACACTACCATCACTACAATTTCTATCTCCAATCTTGAAATCAGCCATGTGTGTTAACTTTACCCAAGGGTGCAGTCCCTCTCACTTCTGTAACTTGCCTCGGTGCTGATTCGTGCTTTGAAGCATTGGCACTACTGAGAACAAATCCTGTTCCCATAGGTAGAAATGGCAGTAAGAATGACCTCCTAAAAACTAAAATTAAACCTGTCCTACAGTTAGCTGACAGCATTTTCTCAATGATACATTTTCCCCTTCAGCATACAATGCCAATTTCACCAGTTTGCTACAATAATCTGGGAACTGATAACATGACCTGGAACCCTATAGCTCTAAATCATTGCTTCCAGTGCAGCCCAGGATTGCAGTGATTGAGAGAAGTTACCATATGGTAACTGTAAAGCAGTTTGTATTCAAGAAGTATTATTTTTTTTAAAGTGGCTGCTACATCATAAAACCCATCACTGTAAAACAGCACCCTACTAGTTCTTCAAGAACAAAAACTAAAAGAAATGCAGAGAATGACCTATCTTCTCATAGCCCAAGATCGTTCCTCCAGGTAAAAATTAAGCCCCATTTTTTTGTTTTAGAAACTACATTTCTCTCTCAGCACTGAGTCTATTCTGTCAACTATCATAGGACTTCAGTGCTAGAAGCACAATACCTCTCAGAAGGGTTTCTCAGAAGCCACAGCCTATGCATGGAAGGCACCCTGTCCACAGTTGGTTGCTTAATATGACGTAGCACAATAATTTCTTGAAGTATTCTTTGTGTTAATACCAATGTCAGTTTTAAAATTAACATAAATGTAGCTTACTCAAACTGTGTTCAAAGGAGAGAAAAGTTTGATCCACATAGTGGATAAAGATGAAAGAATGCGTTTCTTTTAGCTAACGGTCTGAACATGAGGAATTATATGTGAAAACACACTGCTTTTGTCCACAGGCAGAACACACAGGAAAGTAAAACTGTGCAGCTCCCATGTTCTTAAAGCAAACTTTGGCCACATGAACTGACATGAGCCACAACATGGACATGCACATCCCTGTCATGTGACAACAGGCATTTCTCAGTGAATACAGTTTCTTCTGGAGTTGCAGGAAGTATGTCAGTCTCAGAATAAAGAATATTCCTCCAGAGAGGATGAGTATTGATAAAAATCTAAATTACATGTTGCAATTTTCTGAGAAACAATTCTGTTGCACAGTGTACAGCACACCAAAGATTTATTAAGTATGATTTTATGATATTTCTCTATTTCAAATAAACTGGCAATTCCAATACACTTTTAATATCATTCAATTGTTTCATTTACTATCTAGCAGTTCCCTGGATACATTAAAAACAAATCAATCAATAAAAAACCCTCTTCATATCATGAAATACAGATCAAAGCTACCTGGGGCTCACTCTCATTCCAAAGGTAGCTCTCCAGATTCCAAATAACAATACCAGGATCCAAAAATTAGAAAGTTTTTAATAAGTGCACAAGTAGCCCTGTGAGCAGCAAAACCAGGGAAGTCTGACTTCCTGCATCAATTTCCAGCTTGACAGAAATGATTATGTGAACTCTCCGTTGCGCAGATTAAGAGCTCTTTCCTACCTAACTTCCTTAATTTTAGAAATTTCATAGAAATATTCCACCTGGGAGACCTCTGCTGCCAAATGTGTTTGAGATTGGCTGACAGCTGGAAGACTTACATACGACAAGCACGCAGATGTTGTGGTTGCACTTGAGCTCCTCTTCCTGAGGAAATAAAGCTAACAAAACCCGTGGAATAAAATAATCATAGGGAAGTACTGCTACCAACCAAAGCCGCAGTCTCACGTTTGTATCATGTTTTTTTGTCCTTTGAAATCCACCACAGTCCCTCTCAGCACCACTCCCACTGTTCGTGCCACAAAGATACCTTATCCTTAGATTAACCCTTGCACTCCAGCTGCACAGAGCACCCAGATTCACATGCATATTTAGTAAGAACATCCTAGAGCTAAATTTACAAATGTGCATAGGAAGCACCGGTGTAAGTGTGAGGCTTTCCTGCTCAACCTACTGTAGGGAACCTGCTTTAGCAGGGGGTTGGACCCAATGATTTTCAGAGGTGCCTTCCAATTCTATGATTCTGTATTCTGTTTTGTCAGCTTGAAAGGAACAATTCTTACACTTATATCAAGTCTGCAGTAACACTGAGTTATGGCAATGCTGTACATCACACACTGCAAATGTAACCAACAACACAACTTAATTGTAAACCTCTTCCTAGTCATACCTTTCAAAAATGAAAGAGAAGGCTCCAAAGTAAGCTTTTTTTTATCTTGCTTTCTTGACTAAAGGTCAATTTTGCTTGCAAAACTTTACTGAAATTTCATTCAGCTGTCTATGAACTATTAAGAGAAATACAACACACTTCCCTTGGCAACACGCTCCACGTTCTAAACCACTTGGGGACCATTCCGCCCATTTAAGTGCATTCAAATATGTTTTTAACTAATGCTACCCTCTGCTTTGGCTCAAATGCAGCAGGTAGGCCTGGAAAAACTTCCTCAACTTCTGCGAGGGTCAGACACGTTCACACCCCACTTACTCCCGATACAAAGTGGCACATACGTGCCACATCAGGCATCTGGAAGGTCCCATCTTGAAACAAACGCAATAAATCCACGTTCTTCAAGCCGTGCAAGAGAGAAAGAAAACGAGCAGCCGTCCTCCTGCACATAACTTCACACGCAGAAAGTTGTTGCACTGTAGGAATCGGGCTTTACATCAATTGTATTTTTTTTTTTTTCCTAAATCGCCAGGAACACGACGGGCATTGACGAAGTGTTATGATGGCACATTTAAATTAATGACTCAGAAATTTAAAGCAGTCGCGTTCCTGCTAGGTGGAGCGATACCGAGTCGAGCACCGAACGAAAAACAGCAGATAACGACACACGCGCGGCCGAGCGAGAGCCGAGGCGGGAACGCGTTTCCTGCGCTCCGTCCCTCGGCCCCAGCGCCGCTCCAGCAGCGCCCGGAGCCGGCGCGGCCATCGCCGGTCGGGGCGGCGCGCAGCCATCCCCGACGCTCCGAGCCCCCCGCGGGGCCGGGCAGAAAGTTGCGGAGAAAGTTTGCGCGAAGGGGCCGAGGTCCCCACCCGGGGGTGGGGGCGAGGCGAGCGGCCCCGAGGGGAGAGGCCGGGGGCGGGCGCGGGCGGCCGGGGCCTAGCGCTCAGCCGGGCGCCGCCGCCGCCGCCATCGCGGCCGCCTCTCCCGCGGGGCGGGGGGGTGGGGGGACGGGGCCGCGGCCGGGTGCTCACCTGCCCGTCCTCAGTGGCGCGGGTGGGAGAAGGAGGGGGAGAGGGAAGGAAGCGGGGCCCCCCCCGCTCCTCCCGGAGCCGCGGCGACCCGGGGAGGGAAGGGGGGGAGGAGGGGAAGGGAGGAGGGAAAAGGAGCAGGAGGAGGGAGCCGGGCGCTCCGGTGCGTGCGAGGAGCCGGAGCCTGGCGGCGGGAGGAGGAGACTCCCCGCCCCTACGGCCGGGCTCTCCGGCGGGCACCTCCGGCCCCTCCTCCGCCGCGCTCCGCCTCGCCCCGCTGCCCGCGGGCGCCCGGGTGAGGCGCGGCGAAGCTCCCCGCCCGATCAGAGGCCGCGGGGAGGAGCCGGGCGGACCCCTCCTCGGCGGCGCCGCGCACCGAGCCAACATGGTGGCGGCCGCGGCCCCGGCCGCGAGGGGCAGCCCACGATCGGGGCCTTTCGGGGAGATTTGCCAGAGCCCGGCTGCCTTCCCCCTACTTGACGCCTTTCAGGTGTGTGACTTCAGCTCTGAGCTCTTCCGCCTGCCGTGGGAAAGGTGTGGAGAAATTACTCTTCCCCCGCGCAGCGGGGGATGTCCAGGCTTGGTGTGTGGTGGGTTTGAGTCAGACAGGTACATCCCGTTGGTCTCAGTGCCAGAGGTCAGCGTCGCGTGTTTGAAAAAGAAAAGTTGGGTTTGTGTCGATGGACTTCAAGATAAAGGTCCTTCAAATGCAGTTACAGTCTTCTGAGGTCATCTTTCAGAAGTTAGGCCAAGTAATCAAGACATCCAGGCTGGTTCACCTGGACTTGGGTATCTGAGGTTGCATACTAAGAAATTTTTCAGCTCTGAAGGAGTGGTGAAGCATTGGAACGGGCTGCCTAGGCAAGTAGTGGAGTCACCGTCTCTGGAGGTGTTTGAGAAATGTGTAAAAGTGGCAATGAGTGACATGGTTAGCAGGCATGGTGGGGATGGGTTGATGGTTACATGTTCTTAGTGGTCTTTTCTAGCCTTAATGATATGGAGTGACTGCAGGAAGGACTGAGAGAAAAACACTCCAAGGAACCCAGATTATTAAAGTTTACACAGTCAGATTGGTGGCTGTCATTCAGAATTTGCTTAGTTTTCAGCTCATTAATAGCTAGATTTATGTCTCTTGCACCTTTATTTGGTGTGAAGACTGACTGATAATTGTATTGGTCTGTAATGAGAATCTAATACAATGTGTACTTAATCTTTACAACAATCAAGCAGGAGGTCCCATTTCTAGGCAATGATGGAGAGTAAAACCATTTGTCTTTTAGCTGAAGTCAGATACAAGTATTTGCTTTTACAAGATCATAAATACACTAGGCAGTTAACAGAAGATATATATGTATATAAAATAATAATGCAAAGGTGTTTCAAGTTGTGATGCTCCTTACCATAAATCATACTCATGAAATCCTTTTAGAGTAGTGGAGTTTATGATTTTCCTGTCCTGTTAGGAGCCTAAATCACATTATTACAGAATTTATTTTTAATTTAGAAATCAACAACGAGTTTTACAAATTGAGCTGTGTGATGAATTATTTAACCAAGGAGCAGTCAGAGCTCTGGGTCTGGTCAGTGCTTCGCAGCACAGTTTGGGCTTGCAGTAGTCCTCCAAGCCTACAGGGTTGACCTCCAGTATTCCTTGTGTTTTCCTTTCCTGTATGTGGGCAAACACTGTTGGACAGTTAAGTTTACAGCAGAACAGTAAAACTTGGGTGTCTGAAAAGTAGACTGATAATAAGCATATTATTATCATTGTGTTTTTGTGTTACTCATTTTTCTTTAAGAAATGTAGCAGCTTTGGGCTAAAGCTGTATGATTAGAGGCATATTGGCTCTTGCCAGCTGTCAGTGTAACTCAATGCCTAGTTTTCAGGCCTGAAGTAGATGGGATTTTTCTCAGCATCTGGCTGTGCCCACGTAATATCTAAAGGTTCCCTGGGATTCTCAGTCTATTCTAGCTCTCTGATTGGTTTCTCTTCCAAAGACCAATATAGAGAGTGTGTTGGACTTCTAAAAGACCCAGCAGTTATCTGCAGCCTTCTCTTCCTCTTGTCTGTGCATTTATTCTACTGACTGTCCAGTTGTACCACCACAAATAGTACTAAGGCTGCACTGGTGATCAACTTCTGTTGGTAATTAATTGCAGAATTATAGGGGTTGGAAGGGATGTCTAGAGATCATCTATTCCAACCCTTCTGCTAAAGCAGGTTCCCTAGAGTGGATGATTACACAGGAAAGAATCCAACTGGGTATTGAATGCTTCCAGAGAAGGAGACTTCACAACCTCTTTGGGCAGTTTTGTTCCAGTGCTCTATCACCCTCACAGTAAAGAAATACCTCCTATTTGCATGGAACTTCCTGTGTTCCAGTTTGTGCTTGTTGCCCCTCTTTCTCAAGGGAGTAGCATGCTTAATTTCAAGCCCCATGTGATTTAAATAGTACATCAGTTTGGGAGAAGGCGTGATGGCCACTCTGCTAGCTGGCAACAATCTCATCACACGGATGGGAAAGAATGAATTAGAACCTGGAGTTGTGGAGGCCAGGCATGCTTTCACTGCAGTGAAAAAGCTGGCTACTTCTTAAATTCTCTTGCACATGTTCCTGACAGTCTTAGCCTTCCTTGTTTTTATAAGGCCATGTCAAATAGGTGATTTAAACCTATCAAGCTGCTGGTCGCTCCATTTATGTCTGTGCTGAAGAGGATTTGGGATTGTCTTTGCCACCTTCTGCCTGTGAGTCAGCCTGCAGCCTGTTGCCACATTTCACCTAGGTAAAGCCCTGTTATACTACTGCTCTGCTGCTACTGAGTGGGCTCTAAAATCTGCTGCAGTGCTGCATGTGTCATAAGCCATAAAGGTTGGGCTTAGCCCTTGCTGTTCATTCAGGAGAGCAGCTGTAGCTGGCACAAATCTCAGCTGAGAGTCAGCTAAGGCCAGGCTTTTGGGAATTTCACTTCCTTTTTACTAGCTTAAATGAATGTTTTTGACTTTGTACAGGACAAGGAAGGAGGAGCTGCACTCATCTGCTGTAGCATGTGTGGAATACAGCGTGAGGTGCTGCTGCTGTGCTTTGCTGCTACCAGGTACAGGGTACCATTTCTTGACGAGTCTTCAGGCAAGATCAGCATCTGTGAACTCATCAGCCGCATTGCATTTCTGGTATTCCAGGAAAAATGCTGCTGTTAAGGTTGGCATTAACATAATCACAAAGATTATGTGTAATATCCTAAATGTAGGATGTGAAAATTGTTACGTATTTGAATTGATTCCTAAAGAAGGTGATCATTTATATTTATGCAATTCTAAATGCACTTTCGTTTTTGGTTCAAATTACGCAGTGATTGATAGGATAAAGAACTTACTATGCGAAAGGAAGTATTTTTAGTGGGAACACAGGTATAAGAGCAGAAAGAAGGAAGGAACAGGAATAGAGGAGAGCGGTCTGGGATATTTCAGGCACTGATGTGGGTGTGCAGATTTGTGATTGAGGAACACAGGACTTGTATCCTGAGACTTGAGGAAAGCAGAACTTATATCCTGAGATTTTGCAGGAGGTGGGCATGGGTTTTCTGGAGAGCTCTAACAGTGTGTGCTGATGGTTAATGTATGGTACACATTGTAGGCATTTAGAAACTTGGAAACATTGAGACATTCTTGAAAATAATTGGTGGGATTGTTTTCCAGTAAATCAGAATAAAAAAACTACTGGAATGGTTCATGGCCCCTTGCAAATGACTTTTAAAAGATACCCTTACTTACATTCATCCTTTCATTTTGAGAAATAAGTGGTAGTCAAGGTCTCATCTTATTTTCAGAAGTGTGGAAAATATTGGCCTTTTATAGAAGCATCTTCCAAAATTCGTGGGCTAAATTCCCATTGCTTAGTGTACTGTGTGATCAAATTATAATAAGCAGTTCTTCTTGGAATGGGTTAGTATTCATTACATGTTTATTTTTAAGTGCTTTGATAAATATTTTTGTTTTGTCATATTAATTTCTTTGAGTGAAGCTATTAATAAAATCATTGATTTTTAGAAGTCAAACATTTTACTTGTGTATGATGCAAATTACGTATGAATCCAGTAGTTCAGTGAAGAAGCAGTGTTAAGTCACCAGGTGGTGGATTTTCATTTTCCTCTTATTCTGAAGCAAAAATTCTATTTAAACTTTGTGTTAAACTTCTATAGGTTTTCTTCAGAAATGCCCTATTTTGCTATAAAATCATTCTACTTCTCCAAATGTCCAGGATCCATGTGTTTGATACTGACTTCTATCTGAAACATTAAGTATTCCATTCTTACTCAAATGCAAATAGCATTTCCCTGTGATCTCATGAAACATGACTAACTACTTGTATGTCATACTTTTAGCAAGTGTGTGGAGGCTTTAAAAAACACAACATTGATTCCAACATTATTTGGGAAATCATTTAAAGTTACTTCTGAATGCATGCTATTACTCTATCTTGGAAAATGCCATGCTTCTAAACCTGTTGCTATTTACATTTGTGTCACATCCACTTATATCAGACATGCTGGATTACATTGTATAATGAAAGCCGTATTGCTGTACTCTAATCTTTATCTCTTTATATCCGATCTGCTTTGAATTGCACATGAGTATTGTTTATGGTTACTTAAAATAACTACTGCTTTTATTTCAAGGGCAGTGTTATGTATGGTGAACATTTAACACTCAGCCCTACTATGGCAGCAGCTACAGATCCTGTATCCTTGGTTCCAGCATGAAAGCTGCAGAGATCCAGATCTTTCATTTAAGTTTCACATTTGAAAAATCTGAAGCTTGTGAAATTGTAGATGTAAAGAAAATTGTAATGCAATTCTTGAACCACTGTTCTCTTTTGAGGGGTTTGGAACTTACGCTCTCTTCCTCACAATGCAGGTCGCACACTCTTGCTCAGATGGGAAAGGAACAAAGAGCAAGAGAGAAAGAAATACGTGTTAAAGCTGACCTGAACTACTTTTGGTTTTAACATCAGTGCTTGAGTCATTCAGAGCCTTTAACAGACTTCTCACTTCACTTACCAGCCTGTGTAACGGAACAGTTTCCGCTGACTTTGGGACATTTGCACATCTGCATATTGGTTATACTTATTAAATTATTGTTGCACATTGTGCTGACTGCCTAAGATAGCACTGTGGAAGAAACTCTTAATATTATCAGATGAAAAATCCAAGTGAATACAACATTTAGAGAGAGCTGCTGGGGATTCTGCTCCGGATTCAATTATTTCCCAGCGCAAACTGACTTTTGGCTGTTGAATATCACAGAGCTTTTATATGTGACTTCCTAGGTAAAGTGGAGCAGAATTGAGCAACTTCCTTTTTACAAAGGCAATTATGCACATTGTCTTATTATAGCCCCTGAGACCAGCTTTCCTATGGAGCTTCTTCCCCACCATCCCATCATCCCTGCTGTATTCCTGTTTTCTCCTCCTCCTCATGACTAGCCGGTACTTCCTCTGCTCTTAGTGTGGTCCATTTCTCTGAGCTCTCCCACTGACTGAAGATGGACAACTTCTTCAGGCCTGTAACAGTGCCCTTTGTTGTGTGTTAATCCTTAATAGATCTGAATTTTCCATGTTGGGTTCTTATTATGGCCCTAATGTTTTGAGGACAATTGTCTGGGCACCAGAAAGCCTTCCCTCTTCATTTAGATGAATGTGTTGATGTTTATTAATTAGGGAATAGTTCCAGGAACAAAATCATTTCACAGTCTATGATGCTAGACAAGAGTGGAGCTTTGATCAGAATGGGGCTGCTCACTGTCATGTTCATCATTGCAGGTGAACACAAACACTGTGCACCAACTAGAGATCTCGGAATCAGATGCATTGTTTTTTTTCTTGGCAAGCCCTGCATCTTCGTTGTTTATCCTCTGTCTTCTGTTTTCTGATCACTGTTCCTTCAGCTGGAGGTTGCAGTCTCCTCATATCTGTAGGCATAACTGCAACAATCATTTTTTTCCTGTACTTTTACAGTTCTGCCAACACGATCACAGCCAGTTTGAGTCTCCTAACAGTTTTCTAAAAGCTGAGATTTGGTTGGTACAACTTTGCTGGGGAATGGCATATATACGGTTGTGCTCACTTCTATGAGGAAAGAGGTTACCACATGTGGAGGAGACCGATGTCACCTTACTTAACCTCAGCTGCAGCCAGAACTTTATGAATTTTCCTACAATTCAGACTCTAGAAAACCCCAGTGTGATTGTGGTAATATAGAAGAGACAGAAGTGGTGGGAAGGAGGGAGAAAAAAATGGCTATGATTTCCTGATGTGTGTCTCTTGGCCCTGCATGGATCTTTTCTAGCCTTACTTCAGGTAAATACCCCTTTGTTCCTTTCTTCCTACCTGCTCAGCTTTGCAGAAGCAGTTGCAGCTCTTTTTTTCTTCCCTAAGGGTGAACAGAGCGCCAGGAGTGAGCCGGCCCAGGTAACAAGAGCTGGAGAAGAGGCACTTATGGTAAACTCACTGTTAAAATGTAAACAATAAACAACAGCGTGGTAAGAGGTGGAAGAAGCCTGGATTTACCGAAAGCAGCCTTGCCACTAGATAATGCTTTTTAATATTACTGGTAACAGTTCTTCAACTTCTTCAGTTTCTTGTGCTGAGGTTGTTCCTGGCAATCATCTACTTCACTGCTGGGACACTTACACTGTGAAATCTGCTGTTCTCTCGTGTTAAAAGAAAGTAATTTTGCCAGTGAATCTACAGAGAAGCACCTCAGCCTCCAGACTGGGAGCAGTCATTTGAGATTTTGCAAATCTCCCATGCTGATGTCAGGGATATGCCTTTTGTGGTATCTCATAATAATACACCCACATTTGACCTGGTGGTGAGTAAGTCTCTGCACAGCCTCACTTTGCATGTAGGGGCTTAGCTCATCTATGCTGAGTTCTCCCCAGACTATCTGCATATCCTCCCACAAGCCCTGCTTGCCAAGCAGCCTGGAGATGCTCTGCTCCAAGGCTTCAAAGGCGAAGCCAGCATTTCTTTGCAATTAGGTAGAAATGTACAGCTGGGATGGACCTCCCACTGCGCAACAATCATTGTGGGAAAGTATCAGTGGCCTTTCCCTTCTCCATGCCTGGCTTAAAAAGAACAGAAAATACAAGAATGAATAAATGAGGAAGGCTCTGCTTCCATGTTGCTCTTGTTCTGCAAGCTGCTTCTTTGTCCTGCTCTGTCATCAGCATGCTTCTTGAAGAGCTGGCTCTCAAGTGGGGAAACAAGCAGAGCAAAACCCGTACCGAACCCCCTGCACAAATGTTTATGCTGGGGATTCATCATAGCTTTTTGGAACATCTAATGTTCATATTCTTCAAAAGGCAGGAAAAAACTGCTACATTCAGCAGAAAACTCTCTATATACCATGAGCTTAGAACGGAAAGCTATAAAAATGCCAAATTTTAATTCTTTTTTTTTTTTTAGACTGGAGAGCTTGTATCAACATGTGTTTCTCTGAATTTTGAGTTACTCTTAAAAAAAATGGAGCTGACAGGTATTCCTTTATTTCCTTTAAGTCTGTAATTAATTGATCCTGTTGGCTTGGAGAACTGCAGAACTGTGATGGGAATATAAAAATCTTCAATTTAAAAAAAAAACATCTTACTTCACTATTTCCTTTTAGTCCCTACATTTCTTTAAGCAGTCTGTAGCAGCCAAATAATGTCATGTAACAGATATTTCATTGTTCATAGAATAAACTGTAATTATATGATAAAAGAATGCATTTGTCATTCTCATAATGGGACAAAATTAATAACGTGGAGACAAATACAGTTAAAGAAAATAAGAGAAATACTAACTCAAAATACGTAGCACTAAAGCTTACATTACTGTTGCCTCCTTCTGCTTGTTTTTCCTTTCATTTTTGGTTAGAAAGGGATTTTCCAAAGCATGGAAATTTGCTTATCCTATTCCTGGTTATTTGAAAACAGAATGTATGAAAATCAGAATGTCTGTTCCATATTTTTGCTTTTGTTTTCTAATTGGGAAGAATAATAAAACATGGAAAGCTCAAAAATATTTGGGTTTTGAAATGTGGGCTTGGGGCTTCTTTGATGGATCATCCTAACACAGCTAGAAGGGACTCTATTGTTCTTTATGGAAAATATAATCCATCCAGGGACCCCAGATGACAAGGAAAATGAGGGGCCTAAACCATGACAAACTCCTGATGAGTAATGACAAACCATCCTGAAGCAAAACATTTTGATTTGCTTGGACAGTTCAAAACATTTTGGATTCTCTTTTATTTTCCCATAGGGACATTACATTGTTTTGGCATAACCAACTTTTTCCTGTGGAAAAAAATAATGCAGAAACCACTTTTCAGCTAAAAAACATGAACAGAAAATTCTGGAGCAGCAATAAAGAGATGTCAAGCCAGAACCGTGCACATTTGAAAACATTCTCCCCAGAGAAAATTAGGAATACTCCAATCTGGCAATGAGAATTTTATATCATCTCCATATTTTACACTAGTATAAAGGTAAATATATTTCACAGACAGTGAACGTAACGTGATGAAATCCATGTGGCATGGCTTGATACATTTCAACACATTTAAAATACGATGTTTCACAGAGACCTTCAAAAACTGTTTCTTTCAAAAATGTAGAAGTCTTGTGGAAAACTTAGGCCTTTGAAATGAAAAACTACACTTGAGACTTCACAAATGTGAACTTTTTAAAAAACTGACCACTGCTTTTGAAAAAAATAAAAGTCTACAAAGCAAAAGCTTCAGCTTTTAACTTTAAAACATAGCTAAAGCTAAACACATTTAAAGCTAAATTTGGGATCCCATTCGTGGGATCAAGTGCACCCTCAGCAAATTTGCAGATGACACCAAGCTGAGTGGTGCAGTTAACATGCTAGAAGGAAGGGATGCCATCCAGATGGAGCTGAACAGGCTTGAGTGGTGGGCCCATTCCAACCTCATAATGTTCAGTGAGGCCAGGTGCAAGGCCCTGCTCCTGTGTCGGGGCAATCCCAAGCACAAATACAAGCTGGGCAGAGAATGGCTTGAAAGAATTCCTGACGAAAAGGATTTGGGGATATCGGTTGATGAAAGTCTCAACATGAGCTGGCAATGTGCACTGGCAGCCCAGGAGGCCAACTGTATCAAGAGAAGGATGACCAGTAGGTCAAGGGAGGTGATTCTGCAACGCAACTCATGAGAACCCATTCTGGGGACCCAAACACAAGAGGGACATCGAGCTGTTGGATTGAATCCAGAGGAGTGCCACAAAATTGATCAGAGAGCTATAGCACTTTCCCTATGGGGACAGGCTGAGAGAACTGGGGCTCTTCAGGCCTGGAGAAAGGCCCAGGAGGACCTTATTAGTGGCCTGCAAGAAAGCTGGAAAAGCACTTTTTTTTAAGGGTGTGTAGCAGCAGGACAAGGGAAATGGTCTTAAACTGGAAGAGGGTAGGTTTAGAGTAGATATTAGGAAGACATTCTTTACTGTGAGAGTGGTGAGACACTGGAACATTTTGCCCAATGAGCTTGTGGGTGCTGCATCCCTGGAAGCATTCAAGGCCAGGCTGGATGGGGCTGTCAGCAACCTGGTCTAGAGGGATGTGTCCCTACCTATAGCAGGGGGGTTGGAACCAGATGATCTTAAAGGTCCCTTCAAACACCAACCATTCTGTGATGTTTCTATGAAGTTTTTAGAAAAATTCTTTGTCATTTGTTACTCAGACACATACTGCTAAGTTCAGTTCTGAAAAAAAGGGACACAAAAAACTTTTTTAAAGCAAAGCATGAGGTTTCAGGTTCTCTTCCTGAAGTCTTAGGTCAGTGGTCGTCACGTAAATTGCCAGTCCATCACATAGGCAACTGGAGGCAGCAAATTCTAAGAGAAGGCCATTGTCTTTCTAGAATTGGCAGCCACCTCAGTGTCTGTATTTCAGGACAACTTCTCTGCTAAATGTGGCAAAGTTTCCCTGGCTTCTTCTGTATCAAAGCATGCTTCATCCTGGCAGTGGTATGCACAGGACAAGGCATGTTGTTTTACACAACTCAAGTTAATCACATGCTTTGCCTAGGGTAATAAACAGATAACGCTGAGAATAAAAACAGAAGTGACCATCAGAGCAGCCAGTTGAGTTCTGAATATTGTCACCACTCAGATTTCACCCATGAGTGAATCCTGACCCAACTGTCCCATGCAGATCAGAACTCATTGAGAGTTGGGGAGTCCCTGGCTTTGGGTGGTGTAGGCTGAAGGGAATGGCAAGCCCAAAGAGCAGAGCAACGGGTAGGCTCAGGAATCTGCCTGCTATTTGTCGACAACTGCTTGTTGGCACATGGATCATGTATCAGCTATATTGTACAATCACTTGTCTGGTTCTTCAAGCATGCATCATTTTTTTGTTCTTTATGTGCAGAGCTTTTGAACTGGGCTTCTAGTTCCCCCATGGCAAGTCTGTTGGGTGCTTTCATTCCAGGAGCCATTGTAACATAAACAAGCCTTGCTAATCAGACATGAAAGAGAATCCTGACAATTCTGGGCTTTATCACATCCAGCTGTTGAAACCTGTGGTCACTGCAGACTCGTGCTGGTAAACGCAGAAAATGCTCTACTTGTTTTGTGATGTTTCTGACAATGACTGTGAAGTCAAATTAAAAAGGACAAGTGCAGTACATAGCCGAGTGCTTCAATTTGAAGCACTTGTGAGTCTTCACTCGGACTAATAGTGATTTCAGAGGTACATTAAGTATATTAGTTTTTTTTATGCCATCATCACTTGACAAACAAGTGTTGTTTATTAATACATCCAGTATTTCAATACAACTTTCCTCGCCTTTTGCTGTTCTCAAGGAGATTTATTTTTTCTGCGATTGCTTTTATTAGTCATTTTGGTGGGCAGTCACCCATTTGTTACCTGTGGTCGGCTCCAGACTTAACAAAATGCAACTGCACCCTCTTGTGGTAGCCAACGAATGGATTGTTTGGGTTTCATGGTTTATTTTTTTCTGAACAAGAGAAATAAAAACAAATAGCAGAAGTGTCCTGAGGCCACACAGCAGCAAAGCTTCCTGGAGAACTTCAAAAACGAAGCTGCAGTATAGGAATGTTGGAGCTCTGGCAGGCTTTGAAGACAAACTCCTATGGGGAAGAGGTTCAAAGGCACTGTGGGAGACCTTTGTGCTCTTTGTTTTTATGGGGATTCCTATCATAATATATTCTTCAAGAAAAGCAGAGTTGGTATGGCTATATGCATAGGAATGGTAATTTACAACTAAGTCTAAGGACAATAATTCAGTATTAGTATCTAGCATTGACTTGAAAATTAGTTTTTGTTCATTATCTATATGTAAAAATCCATAAACTATCTGTTCCTCTTATATGCACTAATGGAAGTAAAGTTCTTGCACACAAATATATTTGTGAAAAGCGTAGGTTATGCTGTACATTAAAGGTTCAACTTTTGAATACTTGTAAATCTCAACATGTCATTGTTTTTGTGACTCCTATGAGCACTTAAAGTGAGTGCATTTACATTCATGAATGCATTTATACACTGATGTCAGAGGTGCAGTGGCAAGAACTCCTTCAACTCATGAAGCAAGTACATTGGCATGTCTGTCTTCCACAGGGAATCAGAGAGAGATTAATTCAATATTTCCCTTGCTTAAGATTTTTAAAAATTGTATACACATTGGAATGTGAATGTTATGTGGAACAGTTGAGGGAACTGGAATTCTTCAATCTGGAAAAGAGGAGGCTCAGGGGAGATGTTTTTGCTGTCTACAACTCTCTAAAAGGAAGCTGCGGTACAATGGAGGTTGGCCTCTTCTCCTGTATAGCTAGAGGTAGAACAAGAGGGAACGGCCTGAAGTTGTGCCAGGGGAGGTTCAGGTTGGATATTAGGGAAACTTTCTTCTCAGAAAGAGTGGTGATGCACTGGCACAGGCTGCCCAGGGAAGTGATGGAGTCACTGTCCCTGGAGGTGTTCAAGAACTGTGTGGATGTGGCACTGAGGGACATGGGTTAATGGACATGGTGGGGTTGGGCTTTCGATGGACTGGATCACCTTAGTGGCTTTTCCAAACTTAACAATTCTATGATTCATTTTCCTGCCAAAGAACCTCAAGCACTTTCTCTATTTTTTTTCCTTTTTTCTTTTCTTTTTTTCCACTGTTGGTGTGAAAACTAGGAGCTTCTCCATCAGATAAAATGAAGGAAATACAGGTATATATTTTTGGAAATAATCCTTCATGTCCTCAATAAGCATAGACAGTCGCTAAAAATAAGGGAAACAATACCAATAAAAAACCCAAGCATTTCTGAAAACATCACTTTCCACAAATAAATGTTACATAAAGAATAGTGAAAAACTGGTATAATTTTAACTGAATAAACATCCAAATGAATTATGCTGCCCTTAATGCCATTTCTAATGAAGCACAAGGCTAGTCTTTCACAGAGCACAGAATTAACACAGAGCCTGCTGTAGTGCCAACTACAAATCTGAAAGAATTTGTCTTAATCTGCCAATAGTTAGTTTATGTGTAATGTATATATAAAACAGAGCTGTTACACAGCAATGTAACACAGCAATCTGCTCTATGCAGAATGTAGTGAGGTGAGCTGGTCTGTCCCTTTCTGCC
The DNA here is from genome assembly GCF_019232065.1 of Centrocercus urophasianus. Lineage (NCBI taxonomy): Eukaryota > Metazoa > Chordata > Aves > Galliformes > Phasianidae > Centrocercus > Centrocercus urophasianus. Next base: position 45,687,008 of record NW_024884253.1, read on the forward strand.
TGGACTTCTTCAGCATGTGCTACAGAGCTCTGCGCACAGCTGGGCAGGGTGGTAGACTTCAAGGTGTCGGTCTGGAAGTCACATTTAGGGAGTTGTGGGCAGATATTCACATTTCCTTACACATGATGGAGTTGCTTGCCTTTCTGAAATTCCTCCACAACCACTATGTTATTAAAAATTCATATTTCTCCTTGTTTCTGTCATGTTTTTCTCTGTACCTTAAAAGGCCACCCCCCATCCTCAGTTCTACCTGTTTCTGCTGTCAGCAGTATGGGAGTTTACACCATTTTTATGCCTTCCAGCTGTCTGCCCTTGCCCTGCATGCTGTCCTTTTGTGTGCCCATGACAGACAGCTATTGCTGTGGGTTTTGTACCCCAGCCAGCTCTGTTCAACTTGAGCTGTCACAAAGCAAATAAACAGGCCCAGTGCTCTCCTGACTGTTGACATTACCATTTTGCTATGTCTTTCCACAGGGCATGCAAGAGTGCAGGTGGATGGGCAAAAGGAGGAGCAAGGCCTCTCCTATACGAGAAGGCTGTCTCCTGGATCTCAAGGTGGATTGCTTTGTGCCTCCAAAAGCAGCAGGGCTCCCAGTCATGTGAGTTTGCTTCTTCACCAGGATGAGTGTGGATGTGAAGTTTATGCAGCTGCATCCCTCTTTAAAGCTAATTACATCACAACAAGTGCTTTGGCTCCAATCCTACACAGCCCTGCCCAGAGCCTGAACCAGCCTGCTTGCTTTTCCTGGGTGCCTGCCACAGAGGTTACCTCCCTGCTGAGATCCTGGCATGCTCCCAGTCCTCTGCAGCTCAGGCTTCTTCCAAGTTCACATACCTAGAGCTCACCACTGTGGCTATGCCACATGTCTCTGCATGAGTTCAACTGGTTTTTCCTATGGGGAAAGGAGCACGTCCAGTCTCCTTTAAAATAAACACAGCTGAAATCCAACATTCAACTACCAATGACATCTCTTTTGTGGCTAATAAATAATGAAAACTCATGTTCAACAGTAGCATTGAACCCTCCGCTTGATAATCCTTGAACATTTATTCAATACCAACCTCCATCACAGGTCCACACTCATCACGTACTCTAAACCTAATGCAGTTTCTAAATCAGCTTTGATAGGAAGTTGGCTTTAAGATACATTGAGCTTGGGAAATACAGAAAGCAAAAATGTTCAATCTTTTCCACTCACAGCACACAGTCTGAGTTCTAGAATAGCTACGGAGCAATGGCCTGCATTTTGCCCCACTCATCATAAACAAACCCACTGTGCCTTTGGCACTCTTCCTCATAAGCTTCCTGGCCTTGCAAAATCCATAAAGGAATACAGACTTTCTCTTTTACTTGAATCTTACGACCCAGCTTTAACATTAATTTTGGATCCCCACTTGTGCTTCAGTTAACCATGGGTCATTGGATGCTCAGCACTGGGCTTTGCAGTGCACAACAGACAACTGGTATAATTTTCAGCTTATATCTTCTGAAGATCTAACTTGAATATTAATTCTTCTCATCTAGAGATGTTTTTCCCACATCTTATGTGAGTCTCTCAGCTCTCCAAGAAGACAACATAGTCCCTTCCAGGGACTAGGAGTGAATGTGACTCACTGCACTGCTAGAAATTTTAGCCCTAGTTGTAATCCCGACTGTATCATGGGCCCTATATGACTGTCTCTATTCTTCTAGACACTTTCCCATATTAACTTCAGCATTTCTTGTAAATGCTGCAGGATCTTGATAAATTCATTCATTACTTGCTTTCACAGAAACAGGACAATTGATGGAGGATGGCACTATGAAAGGTTTGTGGCAGCAGAACAGAGAAGGATAAATTCTGAGACTTGTGTCAGGTTTGGTATAAAGAACTGAGTTCAGAAAAAGGAGGCGTGAAAATCAGAATAGCATAGGATATGGGTTCTTGCAGTGACAGCTGGGTTGCAGCTAGAGGTTCAGATAGAAAGGGTTAATCTAGGAAGGTAACAGGATGAAAGTGCTAGTCACAACTGCGGGTTAGACTCTGAGCTGTGATTAAGCTAGGGTAGGAGTATGGATGCAACCCAGGCTGGAGAGTCAGATCCAAGAGGCACACAGGGTGAGGAGGTAGACTGACACTGATAGGGGGAAAAAAAAACCAAACATCACACTGTTTCCAACAGCTCACATTGGCATGAATTGGATATACATAAGCTCTATGTTTGGAATAGGGTTAATATTAGAGTTCAGTTTACAGGAATCTGAAGAATTCAGGAGAATCCAGGATCTTCCAAGACCTCTGGGGCTTTGGTGAAGAATGAAACAAGAGTAGGTTGAATTTATTTTCAGGTTAGCAAAAGCTTGATAGAACAAAATTAGGCTTATATCAAAGGTTTGAAATTAGGTTGGATTCCAGAGAAATGGGAACTGAAGGGTTCAATTTACTGCTGAATTTTGTACAACATACAGGAAAACATGATCAGTGCTGGCAAATAATTTATGGCTCATTCAGAGCATGATGGTTAAATGTAACGTCTAGTCGACTGAGAGCTAGAACGCTTCAGGTTAAGTAGAGCAGCTGATTTCAAGCAAAGGAATGGTTCATGCATAGTTCCACATTTATGCTTAAGATTAAATACAGCTGGGCTTAACTTCTTGCTATTTTGGTAGTGAAAGAGTTTGTTTTCTTGATGAATCTGATAAATTTAGATGCTAAGTTGTAAGGAGTATTAGACTTGAAGAAAATTTTGTTTAGTTCAGTGTTTGTTACCTTCTTTATCAGCTCTAACTAGGCAGGAGTTTCCTCATGGGAGTTCAGATACTTTATTTTTGGGGCCGGAGGGAAGAGATTACATTGGACAAAGCCAATTTTGATGAGTTTAAAGCTATGATCTGAGTGAGCATAGTTTGTGACCCCATAGATAAATAATACTTGCGTTCTAAGATTTTAGCCAGATTTATGGTAAGCTGGCTAAGACTAGTTGGACAAACAATGCACCTAATTAGAATAATTAAGTTTGGAAAGGACCACTAAGATTATCTGTTCAACCATCAGCCAATCACAGCCATGTTCAGTGACCCAAGTCCCTCAGTTCCACTTTCATAGGTTCTTGAACAACTCCAAGGACCACCCTGGGCAGTCTGTTCCAATGCTTCACTACTCTTTCAGAGAAGAAATTTTTCCTAATATCTAACCTGAACCTCCCCTGGCACAACTACTGGCCGTTCCCTCTTGTCTGATTGTTAGTTACACAGGAGAGGAGGCCGACTCCCATCTCGCCACAACCTCCCTTCAGGGAGTTGTAGAGAGCAATACGGTCTCCCCTGAGCCTCTTTTATCTAGACTGAACAATCCCAGTTCCCTCAGCCACTTCTCATAAGACCTGTTTAAAAGTGTTTGTGGAGATCAAACATCGACATGCTTTTTCCGGATCTGATATAGGAAGGATGCACACACATACACATACACAGACATGTTTAATTGTATGGGCTCTCAGAAAATCAAGGAATTAAGGCATCACTGTGGAAAGATTTCAGAAAACTGGAATACTTCAACAAGCAGTTTTAGCAGACAGTGGTTACCAGCCCATTGGGTTCTAACTAACTCTGGTAGTTACCATCACAGAACTCAGACAGTAGAACTTAACAATTTATTTATATATTTTCCAAAGTTAATGGGAAATTGAAACGCATGTGCCCATCTTCCTAAGCATTCTGTGTTACATTTCCTTTTAACAATGATTCATGATTGATAAGTATCATAAATAAATAATAAATTGCATAATGCATGTTTCATAGAGGAATGCAGTCATCCATGCACTTATACAACATTTTGCTGACTTGGTTTGGTATTTATAGAAAATGTAAGATGCCCTTCCAAGTTGTTTAACAAACACTTCAAGAATAGAAATCTGCAAAAATGCTTTGAGCAGTAATAATACTGAATAGTAAACTTTAGAGGTATATATTCAAGTTCACCTGAAAACTACAAGTCTGTGTATTACACTGCAGAATACTTTTGCCTTGTTATCACCTGTCCATGACATGGTTGACTTACTGAGATAAATAGCAGACAGACACATAAAAGAGAAGAGCCCTTTAGCATCTTTAATTTGGGAGTCAGAAGAAGCCTATTGCTGGGATACGTGCTCTGAGAAGTACCAGAGTATGGGGCTTGTGAAGGAGAAGCAACAATTTCAACTCCAGCCTTGGGATTTACACGGCAGGACACCACACCTATCAGCTGCTCTTTTTTCAGGGCTCCTTCCTCTCAGAACTTGCTGGCTGGGAAAGCAGTAAGGTAACAGCTTTGACAGTGATTTCAGGAGGAAATTTCAGACTCTGCAGTTCTGTTGATCTGGTATGGGTGCCGGTAGTGCAGGAATCAGGGTTTTCCTCCTGCCTCCCTCTCGGGTTTCCTTCAGCACTATGATTTCTCCTGTTAATGTGTAGGATTTGATTAGCATTACTAATTAGCATTACTTTTTTTTGCATGCCTGTTTGCTTCACAAGCTGCAATTTTAAATTATAAATATAAACTGGACAATGTACTTAAAAGAGTGCATCTTTTAATAAAACAGACAATTTCAAAAACACATTTTAAAAACTTGTTGCTGGTTTCTTCCAGGGTAAGCAAATTGATGAGAACAAAAGTAAATGTTTTCTCAGAAGATTTCTAAAGATTTGTCTTTAAAAAAATCTCCCAAACACTGAGCTGCAAAGCTACCAGTAAATGTGCAGGTATTCAATTTTTAAACTGAAGTGCATTAAATTATTGAATACAAGATTTTTTAGATGGAAAGTTGAAGAAACAAGTATTCTCATGCATGCTGACTAGCTCTAACGTCAAAGTGGGCAATTCAGTTACAAGTTACAGTCAATTACTTTTCTGAAAGGAGAAACTACGCTGGAAACAAAGCAGACCAAGGGCAAGCCGGCTCTTTAACGCAGCATTAGCACACGGATGAAGAAACACATTGGCTGAAACACTGGCTACATGCTGAGGGCCTGGTTGTATGCAAAAGCAAGCAATGGGAGCAGACTGCATTCAGCACCCAGCTACCATGGACACAGACAATGGCGAGTACTGGACTGGGGCAAAAATAACTAATAAAAGAGCTAAATGCTGTGTTCTCGCAAACTTACTTAAGCCTGCTCTTGAAATTTGTCAGTCTTCAAAATGTTGTAGTTCAAGGAAATTCTTGTTTCTGCGCAACTTTTCTTTTGTACGGGGTAAATCAGTTATTTTTGTTGGGCAGGAGTAAAAGGAGCTGAACCTTGCTGCCAAGATTGCATGCTGAGCAATGCATACACCTCCTCAGAATGCAGTCATTTGCTATTTCCATGGTTTTCATGAGACATCTGGTGGTCAAAAAGCGAAATAGCAGAGCATGCAGAGACCTGCTTGCGTGAAGAATGGAGTCTTGTCCTGCAAGGTCTGTGAAGGCTAGTGAATAGAATTAAATCCAGCTAGTGACCGAACACGAATGGTCTTCCCCAGTGATCAGTCTGGGGCTGATCCTTTTTAAGGATCTTTATTGATGACCTGGATGAGAGGATTGAATGCACATTCAATAAGTTTACAGATAACGCCAAGTTTGGGGGAAATGTTGATCTTTCTAGGTGTAGGATGGATCTGGACAAGCTGGATAGCTGGCCTGAGTCCAAGCAGATGAAGCTCAACAAGACAAAACGTTGAGTCCTGCACTTTGGCCACAAAAGCCACAGGCAGTGCTACAGGCCTGGGGCAGGATGGCTGATAAACTGTGTAGAGGAAAAGGATCTGGGGATGTCACTTGGCTGAAAATGAGCCAGCAGTGTGCCCAGAGGGCCAGTGGCATCCTGGCTTGTATCAAAAATTGGGCAGTCAGCAGGAATAGAGAGGTGATTTTCCCTCTGTACTCAGCACTGGTAAGGCTGTCCCTGAAGTGCTGTATTCAGTTTTGGGCCCTTCACTATAACAAAGACATTGAAGTCCTGGAGCGTGTCCAGAGAGAGGCAACAAAGGGAAAGGAAATGAAGCTGATAAAGGGTCTGAAGCACAAGTCTTACGTGGTGTGTTTGAGGGAACTGAGATTGTTCAGTCTGGGAAAGAAGAGACTCAGGAGAGACCTTATTTCTCTCTACAACTGCTTGAAAGGAGGTTGTGGTGAGGTGGAGGTTGGCCTCTTCTCCTGTGTAGCTAGCAGTAGAACAAGAGGGAATGGCCTCTAGTTGTGCCAGGGGAGGTTCAGGCTGGATATTAGGGAAAAATTTCTTCATTGAAAGAGTAGTGAGGCATTGGAACAGGCTGCCCAGGGAAGCAGTAGGCTCACAGTCCCTGGAGGTGTCCAGGAAATGTGTGGATGTGACACTGAGAGACATAGGTGTGTGGGCATGATGGTGACGGGCTGATTGTTGGACTTGTTGAACTTAGTGTTTTTTTCCAACCTTAATGATTTTATGATTCTATGATTCTGTGAAGGAATCAGCCTGCCAGTGCCTCCCAATCATTTAATTTTATTTTTACTGCTAGGGAATAAGTGAAATAAAAGCTGTCCATCTGTCTAAAATATATTAATGAACTAGGGCAGACTACCTGCATTGGGCCAGGAAGAAGCTTTGAGGCTATGGAGGCAGCAAAGGGACATTTTCAGCCTTCTGTGTAGGGAGGACCTCTACCCAGATGATTCCCAGTTGAGGTGATGCCTCGCTCATGCCATCTTGCATTCTGCCTTTAGTATGGAGTACAGATGCAGTGTTCTGCAGAGCATGGGAAGTGAAACACAATGAGAAAGTGTGCATTCATATTTCACTTCAGTACTGTGCAGTTTTTCATGTAACACTTTCCTCCTGAAGATGGACACCACTCAGCCAATTCTCCTGAATCTCATGAACAACTGTTTTTGTAGTGCTAGTACCAGATACAGTAGGACACTGAGAAAACCCATTTAATATTTTTTTTTAATAGATTAAAAAAAAAACAAAAACAACAACAGAACATAAGAAAAAGGAAAAAGGAAGGTCTGAACAACACAGGAAGCAGAAAGCAGAAATGTTTTAAGCATTTTTATGAGTTGCTATAAGTATCTGTCTCTTTGATTATAATTAAAATTATTACAAAATTATATAATAGCATTTCTCAGCTGGCCTGGCCTTTCACTGTGGCAGGTGCCATTAAGATACACACAGAAAATGACAGTACTTGTTTCAAAGAAACTATCAGCTAAGAGACAAAAATAAATGAGAAAAATAAGTGGATTGTGGAGGGGTGATGGGAGACATTGCAACAGTAATATGACGATGGGTGCAATTCTAAACTTCACCATACACCATATTGTGCTATTAAAAAACCTTGTGAGAAATCGGAGAAATAATGAGAGTCCATGCTAGGCACATCGGGAACAAAACCAGTAGCAAAAGGTAAATCCTAGGTAACAAAGTATTAGCTGACTACAGAAGCCATTCAGTGGAAGCTATCTCAGGCCAATCTTTCTAGTAATGAGACCTTATAGCAACCATTTGCCCCCAAGCTGCTGTTATCCACCTGATAATCTGATTCTTGCAAGTGTGCAGTGAGAAAAATCATGGCCTTCCAGACCCCTTAAAGTCACAGTTCATTAATGGAGCCTTTCAAGAGATGGAAATTCCATTCGGCAATGGAATGGACACTTGTTCTCATCAGCAACGGCAGCAGCAGAAACTTCCCAAATTCTAAGCAGAAAAGTATTTCATAAAGGATTAGTGTCAGGTCGACCTGGATATTTCATTTTGAAATGTGGCCATTTTAGATTTTGTAGTAAATTATAAAATTAAATGGAAAAATTAAATTGAAAAATTAAATGCAATTTATTGAAATTAAATGGGGGAAAAAAAAGTATGTGTAAAAATGTTTCCACATGTGTCAACTTCTCTTTTTGTTCCCCTTTGTTGAAGGAAATTACTGAGGAAATTATGGCATTTTGTATATGTGTCAATGGTAATGAACATGGATTCTCTATTCCAACATTGTTTTCCCAATAAGCTCTATTAACTAGCTCTCACTGGTCTTCCAGAGCTAAATTTTGTCCCCTTCCTTGAAAAGTGAAACAATTATTCTTGGCCCAGCAGCACACAACTGTAACACACTGGCTCAAAAGAGCAAAAGAGAACAGCCCTTCTGCAGCTGAATGCAAGATACTCATGTGGGAGCCAGTGCATCTCTTACAAGATCTCCTGTTGGAGTGAGGCTGACGAAACGGCACAGATATGGATGAATCCATCTGATCTCCTTGGAGCATGCTGTGCTGGATAAATCTGATGATATAAAGCTTTACTGTATTTGCCTCTATTGTTTGCTGAAACAGTTGGGAATAGCTGATGTGGTAGAAAAGCCCTTACAAATGAAAATTTGTTTCTTCTGCAATGTTCCTTGGGATATGGGCTCCAGCAGAGAATGAACCAAGACCTGAAGGCTTTTCTTTAAGTGTTGGCCATGGTCTTCCTCCTAACCATAGAAATGGATGGTCTAATACATCAGGAAGGCATTTTCATCCTTCATTCTTATCTACCCAATCAGACAGACCCACATCAACACTGACTCTTCTAAGGATTCCTTCCAACCATGAGAAGGGAATTCCTGTGTTTCAGAAATGTGTGCTTGTGCTCTAAAATGTCACACGCATCAGCACAGAACAGTCACAGTATGTTGTTCTGATGTAAAAACTGAGGAGTAGCTCTGTGCCATTGCTGTTGCTGCTAGTTCAGAACTGAGCACACGAGAAACATGAAAGCGGCAGGCCTGACATTGCAAACTTCTTTCTTTCCTTCCTCTTCCTGGTTTTGTTTGTGTAGAATATGTATAATTTTTCAGTATATAATTTTCTTTGTTAAGTGAAATAGCCTCTGGAGCAGTGAAATTGACCCTTAATCTCCTACAGGAAACACTATGAATAGAGCAAAAAAGATGCATAAAATATCCATATTTCATTTGCAAAAATAATGTATCACTTAAAAAAAACTTGGTTTATGACATCAGCAAAAGGAATAGAGAAACACAGTACTCCATATAAAATGGTTTATAACCAGTGCAATTTGTATTTAAAAAAGTATTCATACTGCAGTTAATTGCCTCAGGGCAAGCCTGGCTTCAGTCTAAGCAAGAAAGTAGGTTTACAGCTGAGTTGCTACACTGATTCAAAAATCTGTGTTATGGATATGGTTTTGGATTTAGGGCATTTTGCTTCAATATTCTAGGCTGCTACTGTCTTCACTAAGCTATATCAAGCCTCTTAGTTTCTGTGCTATGCAGCTATATGGATGTAAGTTAAGTATTTAAGACAAATATCACAGAATAATTAAGTGGGATAACAATGCCCCCCTTTTTCATGGTAATAATTAACAGATAAATTAGTATTTTGTAACTATTTATATGCTACAATACTGACTGAACTTTGCTTCTGAGCAGGCATTGGTGAGAATGCTAAGCCTGATCAGACAACATGCTCATATCTTCCTCTTGCCTGTAAGGGGAGTGTAGCCAAGATCAGTGTGGAAGGCTTGGACACTGTCTGCTCTGATATTTCCCATCTTCCTTGGTAACAACACTGTAGTTTATGTTAAATCTGCTTGGCAATTGATTCTGAGCATATTTGCCTCCGGGCCTCTGCAGGAAGTTTGGCACCAGCTTTTGTGTTATCCAGCCTTGAAGTTGCACTGGACTCCGTTTATATCTGAGTGATAAGTCAAAAATGCTAATAATATGTAAATGAAGAATTTAGTTGTCATCCACAGAGGGCAATTATGTATTACCCCATGTACCAGAGCATCACAGCGAAAGGATGGAACAGGCAGCTGTTCCGGTTTGAGAAAAGTGTTGAACTTTGAAATTCCAGTCACTAAAGATCTCTTTGAAATAAGATGAAGAGGGGAAAAAAAAAAAGCTCATAGACCAGCCTAGAATAGACACTTGATTAGGCACAACTCCTAATTAAGCTGTGGAACTTGTTTCACATATCTAATGGAAATCAAAGGTATGAAACTGTTCAAAATGCAATCAGACATATTCACAAGGAAAAGTCAAACAAGGACAGAACATCAGAATAAGGATACACTTATTATCTCAGTGATTCCTTAAGACGCAGACACCCGAAAGCTATAAGTATATGAGGAGAAAGCATCAATATAGATGTGCCGTGTTCTGGGTGATCTTTCCCAAGCTTCTGCTAGCACCTGCTGGTAGAGGTAGGCAAGCAGGTTTAACGAAACGCTGCTCTGAGACAATACAGCAATTTTATACTCTTCGGTCCCCATCTTTTTTTACAACATTGAGGCCCTGTTGTCCCCGGAACTTCAGTCTGAATATCCTACGCTATATGTGGGTACAGAAAAGAACCAAGTTAATTATTGATTTTTTGTCTGAAAAATGGATTATTGATAGACTAACTTCTGGTAATATGGTATAAGTAGATTTGATCCCCGCAGATCAATTGCTGTTTTCAGGAACCAAATACCACATATGACATAAAAGCATTCCCACAGGAAATCTATTCTTCTCTTCCCAAATGTCATTATCTAAAAGTGGATAAAGATTATTTGCATAGAGAACTTGAAGAAGATATTTTTCAGCTATTAGAATGCCACTGGGATTATCACATTCAGAAGCAATGATTTCTCCTTCCTTTTATTTTTCTCTTAAATGGATGAAAAATTCAGCCTATCACTCTGTATGTTACTTCATTTTTCCTTTTTTTGCGGGTAAGAGTCAGCAATTTTTTCTGTTTTTCGCAGTTTTGTTATAATGCAAAAATATGAAAGACAATCATTCTTTTAGTAGTGGGGAAAACAAAACATGTTTTTGTTCTTTTTTTTTGTTTGCTTTTTTTGTTTTGGACTGCTACCGGAGTCATGCTGAAGAAAACATATATGTTTTGATATATTTTGTAAGAAATATGGATATAATTTGTAACTCTACAGTGTAAAAAAGAAATACCTTGCTCTTAGCAGTCATAGAAACAGAAATCATTGAAATCAAATGTGGTAAGGACCTCAGTAATTCATCTAATCTAATCTTTTGGTGAAAGGCATCAAATGTATCTCAGATGATGGCAAAGATGTTTGTCAAATGATTCCTAAATGCCTCAAAAGAAGGAGATCCCTCAGCATTTCTCTGCATCTTGACAAAAGACTCATCATTCTCCCATAGAAAGTCCTCTGTGTACCTCACTTTGCTAATCCTTGGTGGCCAGTTCTGCTGTGGCCTTGCTGGGGCAGGGGATAATGGCCCCATGGCTGACATGAGGGCCTGGGACCTGAGCAGACTGAGGGGAGCCCCAGTGGCTGAGAAAGAACCTGGGGCAGGGATAGGCAGTATTGAAGATGTATCACGGCTGGGAGACTTCAAGCTTTCCCACCTCTACAACATGATCAGCTGTTTGTGTTTCTGGTGCTAAAAGATGGTGGATGAAGTAGGCTTGCTCTGAGGTTTTTAAGACTGGTATGGTTCTCTGCCACAAAGGACACACTTTTACCTTTGTTTTGTGAGATGGAAAGCTCAGTTTTACCAAGAGAGGAAACACTGTGCCTTTTGGTGCAGTTACCAATGAATCAATCCAATCTTGAAGATCGTTAGGATCACTTGTTCAAAAACTCTTTGTATGGGTCACAGGATATTGAAAGGTGAAAAATGTCGTGCTGGTAGAATATACTTACAGCCATATCTTGTCTGAGGAAAGTCAACATTCAGTAGTGTGAAAAGCCCAAGCAGCATTTGGAAATGGATTGACAGCATGTGTCGATATGTAATGTCCTCCTGCCCTCTGATATGGGTCTGAGTCACAGTCCTTCTTTTGCCATTAAAACAGGCAGATGGAAATTGTTGTGATTGCTCCATGGAGAGCATTTCCAAAAACTTGGTTCTGAAATTTCCAAAAAGGTACAAATCAGGGTGAGGCACTGTGCTGTCAGCTATTTTTTTGCTCTCATCTCTGCCTTTTTTAATCAAAATGAACTGGGAATTGTCTAAACTCCAAGATTGTTGTTCACATTTACTTGAAAATAAATATATTGCCTTTAGAGACTATTATATGTCTGCAAAGAAGATGTTTTTTTTCTGATACAAAAACGCAATTTACCAGAATAAGATTTTCTTTTTTCCTGGAACTGTGGTACTTAATCATTTCTAAGCAAATGTGGGAAAGAACTGTCGTATGTCCTTTGCTTTGTAAAGAACCATTAAGCTTTGGACCTATTAGCTTGTATTTGGAGGTTTCATTTATCGCTCTTTGTAGTTATATAATGAAATATTTATTGAAAAAGAAGCAACAGTTAAATCTCTTCCATCAGTAAACAAGCATCTCCTTCACCTTGTGAAAATGGAGGATAGACTGATCTGCAGTTAGACTACAGTGGGTACACGTGCTTGCTGAACACATCTTGTCTGAAGAGTGGAACATCTGCTCTCAGATTTCCTCTAGGAATTCGTCTTTTTTCTGCCAAGGATTTTGTTTACCACTCTCACATGTTCAAACTTTCTAACCTGTGGTCCATCCAAACTGTATGACAGTAACTATGGGATCTAAAAGATTCTGTATGTAGTATTCAGTCTTAAAGTTTGCAAGCATCTGTTTTCCCATAAGTTTGTGCACGGCTTGCATAAGGAGTTCTCTTGTGCCTTTGCTTGTTAGACACATGAAGAATTCATTTGCTCATAGTTTCTGGTTTCCTTTTAGGCACTTTTATTTCACGATTATTTACAATTTTATATGTTACTTTCATTTTTATATTACCTGATGGTGCTGCAATATTTTATAGGGTTTTACTGTTCAATTAATATAAAACAGTTAGATTTAGAATAATACTAACTTCTGGCAGTTCAGATGCTTAGGAGAGTCCCAGAGGCTTTCTGTGCATGCCAACATCAAATTATTTCTATAATAATGGGTAATGATTTATCTTTTCTACATGCTGCTTTTTCTTTAGGTCGTTGAACAAATTGGTTTCCAGCGAGTTATTAAGAGAGTGATTATCAAAAGGATTCAGTTCTCATCTACAAGAAAATAATGATTTTCAAGACCTTAGAAACTTACCTTTGCAGTGTGTTATACCAGATTTTCAAGCAAACCTGACACCTGATGCTGGGTCCTTAAAAACTTGAATACCTTTTCTGATGCCTAAATTGGAAGTGGGTATTGCTATGAGTCTGTTCATACACACCTTTTATGTGATATTAAGTTCCCAAATTACAATCTGTAGTCCTGGATGAAAGATACTGTACAATGTTAAACACATTCAAAATAAGTTCTGGATTCCATACAAATATATTTTCCCATACATGGGAATCACCTACAGCTCTGAGAGTCTAAGTCTGTATTTCATCTGATGGATTTCTCACACAAAAATTAATAGACATGGAAAGGGAATCTATTGTGCAGACTCCAAGGCTGGCAACATACCTGCTTCAACCCGATCTCTAAAAGAACTGTCCTTTCTGTTGCAGCTTCTTCTCAGTGTTGCCAATCTCAATGTTTTTCTTGTTTGGTAAAGTACAGGAAACGAAAAGTCAGTATGAAAATTTAGGAAGAAGTGGAAAGAACCATAAAACTAGTGTTCATTTGGTGAGCCATCCCACCACATGAGTCCATGATTCTTGCAGTAATTAACAACTGTAACCTTCTACCTGTTCCTCTTTACTGATCTCAGAGGAAAGATGACCTTCAGAAGCCAAGGAACTAAACTTGGTTATTAAGAATGTCAGGTCTTGGTTTTGTATTTAAACTTTTCCCCAGCAACTGGGGCAATATCTATCTGTCACATTGAAGGTATTATTTGTAAAAGAAATAATAAAAAAGCCCCCCAAAAATTCATCAATAAATTCCATTTACATGCTTTCCAAGAATTTATCAAATTCTCCGTAACTCAGTTTGTATCACTATGTCAAAAACCAGCATTATTACAGCTTTAGAATCCCAAATTTGTCTACCAAAGGAAATAACCAAAGATTCAGACGTGGTTTTCCCATCCTAATTGTAGAAGCCTGTAGGCACACCACTAATGGAGCTTTCCCAGTTCTGCTCTTTTGTGAGATGCTGAAAGCACTAGCTATGGGTTTCAAACCAGAAAGCTTAGATTCAGTTACAGTGAAAAAGCAATAACCTTATGTATAGTCTGAAACTCACAATCAGTGGTTACGTCGGACAAACCTGGCTAATTAATGTATTAAATGCACCAAGAGCGTGACCTACTCTGTCTCCATCCATCTTAGAATCATGAAATCATAGAACCATTTGAGTTGAAAGAGACAATTAAAGATCACCTAGTCCAACTCCCCTGCAAAGAAAGAAGAAACATCTTAATTTCAAAACGCTGTTTGGAAGGAACAGGGCATGAAAGTTGAGAGATTGAAGCATCTGAACCAGAGAACCTCCTGGACCCTCTAGGGAAGCATAGTGCAGCAGCACCAAGCTTCTCTCTCCTCTGTGCCTACACAGAAAATTGCCACCACTGCTGCTTTTGATATCTAAGGACTTTGGACTTTTTAGTTAACACACCTTGGCTGACACATTAAAAGCATGAAATGTAAGAAGAAAATCCAGCTCATTTCTTTTTCTTTGTTAATGTTTTAGAACCCTGAAGCAGATTTCAAATTGCCTATAAGTGAGAACTGGGAGCTATTCTTTTATAAATGAGCATGGAGTAAAACACTGATGTGCTCTGTCCTCATGTTGAACAGAGAAATCTGCTTGCTGAGTTGTTTTCTTTTCCTTTCTCTCAGTATATTCCACACCTGTCACTAATGAAATTAGCTGCAAAAGGAAATGATGTTTCTGATCTCTGAAGCATGGTATACAGAGAAAAATCTTTTGAAGGAGAGTGTACTGCATTGCCAACTCTTCCTCCTCTCCTATCGTGTTTAAAAACAGCTGATTTCAAACTCAATCTTCAGTCTCTAAACACTCACTTAACCAGGAGAACAGGAAAATGGTGACTTGTATAATGACATTCATTGTTTTGTCTGCATTCGTTAAATAAGATTCCTGTAAATGTTCTCATTCATCAGAAATTTGCAAATTGAAAGGAAGAACCAGTTATACTGCAGCTTCATAACAGTTATTTAATTTCCTGATCTGCTCACTGCTGAGTCTGATCTCTCATTTTGCTCACCACCCACCACCTGTGCTCCGGGTATAGCCATCCAGAAGAAAGGCCATTCGGCTCCCAAACCTGGCTTCGTAAGTCAATTAACTGCATTTTTTTGTCTTGGCCAAAACACCACATGGTGCAGCTCTGAAATGAATGATGAGGAGCTGGGCAAAAGTAATTTGGAATAGCATTCATCCACCTGTACTTAGTGAGGGACCTCCGGAATCTCCAAAAATAAACGATCAGGTAGTGGAGTGATATCAAGCATTTATAACGGCATAAAGGCAAGCGTTGAGAAGAAATTGTAGATGCTGTCATTCATGAATCCGCAAATGTGTTTTCTTCCTAATTTTACCCATATGCAGCTGCATATTCTTCCTAATTAATGAATTGCCCTCAGGTTACTCACCCAGACAGATCTAATCTGTTTCTGTCCAAAATGACTACGCTCTCTCCCATATTAAAGATGCAAAAGGCCACAAATTACTTTCTTCGTCTTCCCAATGAGAAAATAGCTGCTTACTGAATAGCATTCTCTCCATGTGGCATTCAGGATGATTTCATCAGTTCATGGCTTCGAAGCTCTGAGTACAAGTGAAGTAAAACATCTACTGCTAAAAGTTTCTCAGGTCAGATTCCTGTTCAACAGGAGAAACATTCACTTCAGGTTTCAGCTTATAATAAAGCCATGAATGCAATGAAATGTGTAAATATACATTCTTTCATCTTTAAAGCACTTTATAAATATTAACCTATCTTTCCTGGGAATAGTTTCCAGGTGAAGTCACATGATAAAGATGAAAGTTCAACATATTGTGACAGAAAAGTATTTTTTTCCAAACCTTGTAATGAAATACGTTGTGGAATTAGCATATAAGGTGAAATATAGATAAGTGTGTGTCATCTTTAATGCTAATTGACCTCCACTGTTGCTACAAGAATAAGGATGTAAGCAAATTTATTGTGAATTTTACTGTTCCTTTCTTACATAGATTGATAATGTTACCTCCTGAAGGCCTCCAGGGGGAGGATACAAGCTGGTAGATGAAAGACAAAATCACCTTATGCTCTGCTGTTTGGTATGAAATAGAGCATCAACAGTACTCAGTACTCTAAGTATTGGAACTGATAGTGCTGAATGTGAATTCCCCGCAGAAGTGCAAGCAACAGAAACAGTTACTTACTGAAGCTGAAGGGAAAGAATGTCCATACAGCTTGAGTTCTGGCTCCAGTGTGAACACTACAAGTAGCCAACACTACACTAATACTGTGGCAGTTAATCTCTAGTTTGAATTTGCCATTGAGAGCAAGCTTTATTAAACCCCCAAATCTTCTTATGTACATATGAAAATAAATAGAAGCAAACATACAAAAACCAGGTGGATACTGCAAAACTCTGTGATAAAAGAGACAGAAGGCAGAAGTAGAGACGTCATATTCATCTCACAATTTGAGACTGATATTACTTTTTTTCCCCATACAGGGCCAGCAATCTCTCTTGTGCCTATAGTTTCCCATTCATCTCTATCCTCTCTGTTCAGATTGTGAAGTCTTTGGATGACAGCCGCTTCAAGCAGGTGCACACACTGCCTGGTACAATACACTGCCTGTACTAGCCAGTACGTTGCGGTTTGATCATAATGTGAATTAAAAAAAAAGAGGAGGAACACTGAAAAACTCTCTGTCACTGCGAGAACCTAATATTGGAAGAACATTTTATGTTCATCCTTAATTTCAGAGTAAAATAAGTGAGAAATGTGAATGAAACAAACTCATCACCTAACTATTTAGAATGCATAAAAGCTTTTCTGGTTTCAGAAGTTTGCTTTTCAAATATCCTTTGATCAAATCACGTATGCAAGATTTAACTAGAACTTCTTAAAAATAGAACAGAAAAGAATGAGTTCTGGTGAACGGTACTTTGAGAATACACGTGGTTTTTGCATTAGAAATAAAATTTGCCTGCTTGGAAGAAACAGAAGTAACTGCAGTTTTCCAATTTCCCACAATTTTCCTACTTTTTTTGTAAAAGCTTCCTTGAAAATCACAAACTTCACAGCTGGCATGCTGGTAGCTTTGCTTTTTTATCCAGCTTGATTGGCAATTCTTACCTGTCATGCCAGTAAGCCGTCCTGTACACTAGTTATCAGTGTATATATCTGCTTTTCTAATTATGTTTGGATTTCTGAGAAATAGCTACAGCGTAAAGAATTTTGAACATCAAGCAGTCACCCACATTTAGGACAGTGCAATCAACCCCCTGGGAAGATAATAAAGGAAAGCCTGATTGCTAGTGGCAATAGGTTTTTTTTTTCCAGGTCACTGCACAGGGTGAGGCCTAGAAGGTGGATATTTTCCATTTTGCTTCTTTTTCTACTCATTAAAAAGGCCAGTTTAGTCATGTCCTTATTTTAGACTTTTCCACATGATCCATAGTTAATGCTCTTCAGATGCAGAAAGTTCTATATGGATCCTTTATATTACTCAAAGATTAGTATGTTGCAGTTCCAGTACAGCTCTTCAGGGTTTGCACTATACTACGATAAAGGAATTTTTCTTCTTTTTTGGACATGTTATTTTAATCCTTTAGAAGAAAATAATGGAGTTGATTTTATTATTGTGGATTTTGAGTTTTTTAAGACTATGTCTTACTGGAGAGCGTCCAGAGTGGGCCATGAAAAGGATCCAAGGGCTGAAGCACCTCTCCTATGAAGACAAGTTGAAAGAACCGGGCTTCTTCAGCCTGGAAAACAGAAGGAGACCTCATTGTGATTTTCCAATATTTAAAGGGAATTTATAAACAGGAGGGAAATTAACCTTTTACTTGAGTAGACAGAGACAGAACAAGCAGGAATGGTTTTAAAGTAAAGGAAGGGAGATTTAGTTTGGTTGCCAGGGGGAAGTTCTTTGCTGAGTGGTGAGGTGCTGGAACAGGTTGCCCAGAGATGTTGTGGATGCCTCATGCCTGGAGGCGTTTAAGGCCAGGTTGAATGGGGCCCTGTGTGATCTGATCAAGTACTTCATCTAGTGGCTAGGAGGATGTTCTTGTTCTTCAGTGATTGCCTTTGAGTTTATAAAATCAGGTCAGAACATAAAAACCCTTTGAGGATCAGTTATTGTGTATCACTGCAAAGTAATCATTATTGACTGGTATCAGAGTTGACAGTCAGCTTGAGCTCCAAAATCTTTATGAATTGAATTGGTTCTCAACATCTGAAATTTTGCTTTTAGAAGCTATCCTAGCAGGTTTGTTATCTTCGACTGCCAAGGTATTGACGCAAGCTGTATATTGCCCTCTTGTTAGAGATTAAAAACTCTTTGCAAAGCATCAGCTGACCCAAGTTTTATCACTTGCATGATTATTTCTGGAAGCAGGATATATTGGTGCAGGGTGACTAATTTTTAGTTACTAACATCTTTGATTCTTCCTATCAAACGATCATAAAAAGCTTCTTAAATATAAAATAAGCTGGTGGTTGGTACTATTCTGAACCAGTGGGCCCTTCGTTCTATAAAACCAGTTTCTCCCAGTACAAATCCTGTAGCACACAACTTCTCGGTAGTACCAGCAGCAACATCTTCTAGATTTTTCATTCTTAACTGCATGCTGCAGTGGCCAGAGCTGTAAGTCATATCCAAACAATGGAAATCTGGTCATTTATAGACTAATTGGCTATTTTGACTTGCAAATTCCTGTGCTGAAATTGCTCTATAGGAAGCATTTATACAAGCTTTACATTAATAAGATGATCAGAATGAGAGCCAAGGGAGCTGTGGAGACAGAGCTGAGTGCCCACTCCTTCTAAGAAAAATGACTTACCTAATTGCAGAGAGATGAAAGATGTGAAATCAGTGCCATGTCCATATGTTCTCCCAGAGAAGGCTATGACAGCAGTGTACTTGAAGTATATGAGAGGGGCTGGTTCCTCTGTGTGTGGCAACTTGCCTCTTAGTATTCTCAAAAGCAGAGGAATATCAGAGAAAAATCAGCTTTGTGCATCTTATCAGCCAGCAGCATACAATGGTACCTGTGGATAAAGGGTAAAGGAGAAGAGGAAGAAAATATTAGAGAGAGATGTAAACCTTTGGTGGTGTAACCCAGACCATGAGCCAATGGGTGCCAAAGGGACTTGTACTTCTCTTGATATCTCTGGTAAATTTCCCTATGGCAATTTCATACCAGTACTGAGGCAAAGACCGATTTGAATACCTATTTTCTGAAGGATATATTTACAAATTGCCTTGAAATTGTTAAGGGAATAAAACTCACGACATGTTTTCTTACTCATGCAATTACGGAGAACATCTCCCTGAAGCCTGAGAGTAGACCACATCTAGAAAACCAAAAAAATAAAACTAAGAAGTGTCTTCCAGAGTTTGAAGCCTCAAATACTTTTAAAGGCAACGGCTGTCGATGTTTGCTTTTGTGTTGACAGAATCCTTTTAAAAGGTTTTGCGGTGTGAAAAGCTGCTTTCTGTGGGTTTTCATAATGCACCAGGACAGAACAAGAAAATGTTTTTCTCACCATGGCTGGCCATGGAGCTGGCTGGGAACATTGTGTACCTGATCTGGGAGGCGATTTCCCGCACGGGCCTAGGGCAGAGCTGCAGGATGGGAGCCTGTGGATGTACCCTCATGTGGGGATGTGACTTTGAGGTGCTCTTCTGGGTGACTCAGATCCCTTAATGTGCTGAAGGAGGTACCTAGGGAGAGGGCTTGCAGCTGCCATAAAATGAGGGATAGGCTGCCCCATAGCTTGCAGGAGGTAAAGTGCTTTCATTATGAAGGCCTGGAGCAGAAGGAAGGATGGCATCGCCCTGTGCCAGCTGTAATCTAGCAGCCACAAGGTGGCACGAAGTCTTTGTGCTTTCTTGATGAAGCATATGCCATCAGGTAGCAGCTGGCTGCCTGCTCCCACTGTGTGCCAATCCCCCTAGTCTGCAGAGCTGCTAGCAGGGGCTGTGAGTGCTTCCGTTCCTTATGGGAAAACAATCTCTTTCTGTCTTATAGGGTCAGTGGTGTCTGAAGAGTAAACACAGTGCAACACCTCAAGCAAACACTCACCTGGCTGCAACAGGTCTTGTGCAGCAGAGATGCGAGAGCCCAAATGAGCAGCAGACATTCCCTTTGCAGCTTTCCTAATATTGCTGCTTTCTACCTGATGTATAGCAGATACAATAAAGTGTGGAAAAGCACTGACACGGGAGTTTGCAGCTGCCTTTTCAAACAGGTTGCCCAGACAGGTGGTGGGTGCCCTATCCCTGGAAACACTCAGGGTTAGGGTGGATGGGGCTCTGAGCTATCTGACAGAACTGTAGGTGTCCCTGTTCATTACAGGGGAGTTGGACTGGATGGCTTTTAAGGACCCCTTGTGATTCAAATGATTCTATGATCCTGCATTGAAACATAGGTGAGACTGTGGTGGGAGACTTGGCAAATAAAGCTAACCTCGGAGCATGTGTCATACTCGGGTCATACGTGATGACTGTGACACCCAGCAGGTTTTGGCTGCTGGGGGTGGACAGGACAGGATGGGATGGGGTGGATGGATGGATGCATCTTGTACTGCTGCAGACTCCGCTGAGGTGAAATTGAGTCATGAGGATGTGGTAGAGAGAGAGGGAATCTGAGGCTGGGTTATTAAAAAGTGTATCATGGGGCTTCTTTGAAGTACATTTATGCAAACTTTACTGTACTCTGTGTAATATTGTTTCTGTTGGAGCCAGAGTTTTCCCTGTAACACAGTTTTCAGTGCATTGCTTGAACACTGTTTACAGGTCTCCATCAGAGATGCAGTTTCTGCTGTCCCCCTGAGAGAAGAGTTCTTATCCCTGGGTAGTTTTCCTAAAGGTCATGTGAGAGTGTAAGACAATGTGAAGTGGAAAGTTCATATACCTGTTGCTATGCAGATTCTGCTAGCAGCTAAGTCCCAAGAATTCAACAATCCCATTTGTTATATTTACGTATTTACAACTTGCTGTGTTTCTAACCAGGACTCGAGGCCACACAAGGATGTTAGCAGTGAGCATCAGTCTGGGGATGCAGCACTCAGAGGCTGTGAGTCAAAGCAACTGCAAATGCTTCTTTGCTCACAGGTCTCCAAGGAATTAGACAGCTGCACCCGGCTGCACTTTGCTCCTTTCATAAGAACTTCACAAGAAAGAAACCCATAGCCCCCTCACACTTATCCCATTTCTTGCTAGTTAGAAAAAAAAAAAAAAGAGTTTTAATATCTCTGTGACCTTTCAGTTTTATATTGTCTAACTGGAGCAGAGAAGCTATTTTCTTCTTGATGATGAGCTTCCCTTTCACTGCAGGCTCATTTAAGCTTAGGACTAATGTAGCACAGCACAGAATACCACAAGGATTTGAGGTTTTGTACTGCTGTTACTTGTTAACCATTCCTAAGTTTTCATGACCACGAATCATACATTCTTGGGTGCTATTTATAGAAATAGAAAAGAATGATCATGAGAAAGTGGTAACTTAAACCGAATACAAGCGTTGAAAACAGGAGGAATCAATGGACGTTTCTCTTCTCTTCACATCTTAATAGCAGGTTTATGCGTTTAGTCTGTGGATCTGTGCTTGGGAACTTTTGTCATCTTCTAATGTGCTGACATTACCTGGCGCTGTGTTCCAGAACAGCAGTGCAAATGATTTTTCATTAAGAAAAATATGAGGAAAACTCGTGATTCAGCTCTCCCTACTGCTTCTTCTTCCCCCAGGAAAATCAAGGAAGGACATCAACTATATTGAGCGTAATGACTAATAGTGCTGTTCACTAATCAACGCTGGAAGATGGGGAAAGATTCCTTCTGAAGCACAGCTTTTGCTCAGTTGCAAAGTCTCCTTTGATTACCTTGTTCTCTGAGGATGAGCAACGTGGAGTTAATTATTTTTAGTTTAATTCAAGGTTATTAATCATCTTCAAGCTAACAACAACTACAGAAAATCACCAATGCTTCCTGTCTTTCACCATAGATTTTCTGGTTTGGATGTATAGTCTTCTTTGCCATTGTAAATGATGCTTCTTTCTACCCAGACTGGTGGAGGCCACACTCACTCAGAGACAACCATTTTGGAAGGTGAAATGGAATTCATTTTTACTGAAATCACTCTTAAAGAAGCTGAATGTTGTACTTCTCGAAATCCTTGGCAGAACCCATCAGTGGATATTTACCTTACAGATTAATGGCATTGAGTGTTTGGAGGCAAGAGGAGGTGTAACCCCTGAGTAGCAAACCCACACTGTTGTCAAAAATGTGGAGTTCTCTGATCTCACTGAAGTCACCAGGAGTGTTGCCTTTGACGTCAGTGGGATCAGGTATTTATTTTAGAGCCATTCTGCCTTTTAGCTATGTGCTCCCAAGAAGGCACTGAACTTGCTCTGTTTCATGCTGTCCTGGGTAAAATAAATAGATTAGGTATATAAATACGTGCCTTTTAAGAGCATTGTGAAATTAGCAGTAATGCTTTTGGATGAAAGTTACAACATAATTGTAGAATACTTTATAATGATGAAGAACCGATAGAATTCATATGTGCACGTCATCAGCAAATTGCAGATTGCCTTTTCTCCAAACTCTGTGATGTGGAGATATTTTTCCCTTTCATAAACAGAACTTTAAACCCATATTCCTATATTTACCTTGTATTTCAAGCTTTCAGGGTAATATGAAAACATTCTACACTGAGAATATGAAGAAAGAAGTGGAAGATACGGAAGTGAGCAGTACAGACAAAGCAGTCCCTAGTCCAGCACAGAGCTGGCAGAACTGATCTGAGGAGTTACAATCAGTAGATATATTCAGAACAGAGTTACTTTCTTCCCATAGATGAGAAGTTTGAATAAATCATGTTATTGACAACAGTTTTATTTTGTCTGGAATGAACATACATATATTTTCCCAATAAGATAAATGAAACATATTCCCTTAGAGTCCTTATTAAAAGCAGCAAAATCAAAATCTAAACAATCTTAAATGGTTATCATTAGGAAATGAGATAAGGCTATTTCTGTAATTCTGTGTTCTTACTTCTTGTCTTTTGTGTCACAGAGCAAATTCTCGTCACTCCTACATTTTAAATCAGAGAAGCTAACAAAAGATGCTTATCCAGTGGTAAAACATTCACTTTGTACCACTGAAACAAGAACAGTGCATATATTTTAGGGAGATCACAAATCTTGCTGAGGCTTAGAAGAAAGCTGTTTTCAACATGGAGTGAAATATCTGAGAGAAACACCCCCAAATTATATTAAATTAACTCCTTTTTCTAAAAGCCCATAGGATTCAAATGCGAAGTCAATAATATACTTACACTTGGTAGCAAGAAAGCCCCAGGAAAAGGAATTACACTACAGTGCAAAAATCATATTAAAGTTTCAGGATTTTAAACATATCCAGACAGTAATGCAGTTTATTATTTCAGCCACAGTGGTTACTGTGGACAAATCCCATTTCCTCTGGAGAGTCAAAACAGATTGGAGGATTGACGGAGAAAGTTTAGTCCTGCAATGTCCTGGCAACCTCCGGTTGTGTTGAGCTCTGTAATCTGCTGTGAAATACAAACAGGACCAAAAGCAACAGTATTTGCATAATGAGCCCAACAGACGCGTACTGGGAGTTAAGAAATCACATAGGAGTTTCTGCAGACAGCCCTCATTCCTAGTGAGAAAGGTCAATAAATCTCGCCCAGTTCTGTCTGAAGTCAGTGAGAGCCCTTCCTGTGGCATTACAAGGGTCAGAGACTGATTTTTGACATTACAAGAGGCCATTACTAACATCTCATCTGACCTTTGCATAAGGCAGGCCAAGGAATTTTGCTCAATAGCTCAAGATATTTCAGAAAGACAGCAAGCCTGACTTTAAAGATTTTTTGAGTAATGGAGATTGTAATCCAATTTTGTATAAGTGATTAATTGCCTCAGTATTACAGAAATGCATTTTATTAGAGGATAGAGATGGATCAAGGCTGTAATGACACACAAAAGAACATCTTGATGCTTTCTTTAAGTATAAAAGATAAGAATAACTTATTTTTCTTTAGGCTAAGTAGACCCAATTACTTTACTGATGCTAGATGAATATAAATAACCTTAAAGAGCATGATGCTGCCTTGCAATGATAGTTCTTAGACACTAAGCATCCCCCAGTATGTTGTAGGGTTGTGGGGGTGTTCCTGCTGTTTGGTTATGGTGTGTTTGGGGATCTGGGAAGCCCAGAAATCAAATCTAAAGGCAACTGGGTGCCGAGATAATCACCAGTGTTCCATGGCCAGAGATGTGGCTGTTGGTGCAAGGCACAAGGAGAGCTGCATATGGAGGAACTCAGCCTGTAACCTAGCTGGGTGCAACACTGTGTGGGTGTCCTGATGCTTCCCACAGGCCAGCTGCAGCAGCCGCCCAAGCATGTGCTGTCTGCAGGCCCTGGTGTCTGTCTATCCTGCCTGGGCACCGTGGGGTGCACAGAGTGCCTAGGGAGGTCTTATATTCCTTTCTCACTCTCCTTAATGAGACAGCTTTTGTGAGTCTGTCAGTGCAATATGCTGCTCTGACACCAGGCTCTGTGTCACCAGCCTCTGCCATCTTCAGAGAGGTTAATTGGAATTATTGAGTGATGTTTGGCCCTGGTGGGCTGAGCTCCACTGCAGTGGGATCGATCCTCACCCCCTCTCTTATGGGTTCATCCCTCCCCTCCCACCCCAGGCTGCCCCACACAATCCCTTTAGGGACTGGGCTCTCCACCTGGGACTGCACTGCCAGGATCTGGCACTCCTCTAGCACCAGCACCGCCAGATTGGTGTTTTGTAATAGGCTGCATGCTGTTTTGTAATAGGAAAATATAGATGATTCTATTTATTCTCCCTGGCTCCCGCAACGCTAAGAAATGTTCTAATTCATTATTAATTTGTTCCAACTATTTCTGGTAATTCTAAACTATGAATAACCTTAGTGATGCCATTAGTGATACCTCAAAACTACAGATGTGTTTTAGTTTCTGGACATGGGTATGAGGCAGCGCCTCTGACCTTAAAGGTGTTCCCTAAACCCTATCACATTTGGGTACATAACTGGTACTTGTCATTCACACTGGGTTACAGTGTTGTGACAAACAACCTGGAGCACAGAGAAGTCGTGGCTAGTATTTGTCTGGTGTAAATGATCGTAGCTCAGCAGCTCAGCTCTGTGAAAGTTTGCTTATTCCATCTATTTATGGATTTATTCTCCCCTGAACACAAATGGAAATAAGGATGGGAACAGGCCTGGGTCTGCTGCCAGCACCAGAGGCTGTTGTTCCTCCCATGGGCTGCAGTCAAGGCCTGCAATGACAATCTGCAAGTTGTTGGTGTTAGCATAGAGGAGGGGCCCATAGAACATTACATCTCCAAAAGGTGACTTTTTGGTCTTGTTTGCCTTTCATAATTTATTTCTCTACTGTTCAAATGATTGATCGAAGAACAGTTCTTAAAAAGGATCCAGGAAAATGATATTTTTATTCTCTTGTGAAATACAAATTTATCCAGGTGAAAAAATGGGAGATTATAAATACATCTATTGGTCTTCCAAGGAAATTAGCTGCCACATGTGTGGCATAGCGGCACCCCCTTGTTAGTTGCAGTTAGGCTTTCCATTAATCTAGAAAGTGCTCTCCCTGCCTTTGTGTTTTGATAGGAATGACTCCTCCTTTGCATCTCTTATTTCACTGTATGGGGGTAAGAACACCCGTCACACTGGGCTGAGCACTGAGCTCCTGTGTAGGCAGGCTGGCAGGGTGCTGCTGAGCCTCTGCCTTTGTCACCATTGAGCTCTGAGCAGGGACAAGAGCAGGGTGGCTGCACCTTGTATGCCCACAGTGCCGGCCTGAGGAATGCTGCAGTGCCTCATCACTTCAGAAAGGGAGAAAAAATCAGTCCTTTTTCTCTGAATGTGCTTGAGAATGGCCTTCAAGCTTTTGCTTGGAAAAAGGGTTAAGGTCATAAAAGACAGCAAGGAATTATTGGAAAAGTCCTCCAAAAGAATTTGCTGTGGGATGCAATTGTCTAGCACTTATGAAGAGTCACCTGTGAAGAATGGTATGGAACCAGTCTGCAAGAGAGGCCTCTGGGTCAGGCCAATGCATTTCATAGAATCATAGAATCAGTAAGGCTGGAAAAGACCTCTACGATTATCTGCTCCAATACTCCACCTACCACCAATATTGCCCACGAAACCATGTCTCGGTGCCACATCTACATGTTCCTTCCCCTTCTGGGATTTTAGGCTAAATTTCTGCCTCAGATCCTTCCTTTTTCAACAGATCTCTAGAGCTACAGCCCAAATGCTGATCCTGCTTGTTGCACTCTGCTTATCCGTAGCTTGTACCTCCACTCCAGGATGTCCCCAAGTGGAATGAAAACTCTGGGTAACAGCTTTGCTCTTTGAGCTGATGCAGACTGGAACAGGTTGCTCAAGGAGGTTGTGGATGCCCCATCCCTGTAGGCATTCAGGGCCAGGCTGGATGTGGCTCTGGGCAGCCTGGTCTGCTGGTTGGCCACCCTGCACATAGCAGGGGGTTGAAAGTGGGTGATCATTGCTGTGCCTTTCAACCCAGGCCATTCTATGATTCTGTGATTCTATGAAAGGTAAAAACAAGAAGTTGATAAATCCATGGAGGTATGCCTGAGAGAGAGAGCTAGTAGGGCTCTTTGCTTCAGATAAAGAAGTACTCATTCCTTTATACACTGGAGGAAAAATGTATAACCTTTCATAAGATTACATAGTCCAGTTCCATCAGTCTTCCGTGTTCCTTATAGAAAAACAGGGACATAGAGAGAGAACGTGAGCAGAGTGGCTGCACCTCCAACAGGTGTGTGTGAGATGTCATCTGCCTTTATGGATCAGTATAGTTCCTGACAGTTTGATAGATTGCACTTGGATATATTTTTTAATATGCATAAATATGAAAAAAAAAAAAAAAAAAAAGACGTTTTCTGAATAGCAGAAAAGGTGCCCATCGTGGTAGGTGATGCAATGTTGCATCACATACTTTACAGCAGTTAGTCCCAGTCAGGCTTAACAAGGCTCAGAGGCTGCAAGCACCACCATACATACCTTCAGAATGTTAATGCTCTAGTTAATAAAGCAGATCTTTAAAACATTGTAGTCAGGTAAATTAGAAGGCCTAATTTAAGCTAATGGGAAGAAGATGAAGGAAATTCTGCCAGTAAAAAAACTACTTTTCTTTGGATCCTGCCTTAGGAATTTGCTTTGGAGACAAGCATTGGGAACGTGAAATCTCTCCCAGCCTTGAATTACAGAGCTACCTAGAAAAGTACTTCAACGTGGAGGCCAGATTTAAACCTTTACTTATTCAGCCTAAGTGGTGGTCGTGCCATAGGCATATCTGCACTGCACACACGCGGAGCGCTATGATGCGATGAGCATTTTCTTGGCATGAATCACCTGCAACTTACTCACTTGCCCTAAACCAGCGTCTGTTCACCACAGACACCATCCCGGCGTCACTCAGAAACACAGGAGCACCACAGGAATAATTAAAAAAAAAAAAAACCAAACTCAAACAACAAACCCACAAGCCCAAAACCAACCCAAACCCAACCACCCCCAAGCCTGACACCCCCTGCGCAGCAGCCCTCACGCCGAGGGCCAGGACTTCCCGGCTCCCCTTCCCCAGCCCCTCGACGGGGCTCTCCGAGTTCTCCCGACGGCGGCGGCGGCCGCGCGGTGGCGCCCTCCGCTCACGGACTCCGTTCCGCGTTGGCTCCGCTCCCGCGCAGCTCCCGCCGCCGGGGAAGCCCCTGCGATGGAGCGGCCCCGCAGCGCGGCCCACGCCCGTTCCGTCCCGTCCCTCCTGGTGCGGAGCGGGGCCCGACGAACAGCGCGCTGCCGTCCGTCCGCAGCCATTTCGAGGGGAATCATTCATCGGTTCTAAATTTCCTTTATCTCCGGAAAATCTCGCAAGAGTAAACGACCGTAATAGCAGTGTAATTGTCTGCTGTGTTTTTTGTTGCCGTTGTTTTTGAGAAATCGATCCGGGCTCCAATAACTCATCGCGGCGCGTTACACCAAAAAGAAAAAAAAGCCAGAAACAAAACAAAACAAAAACCAAACCAACAACAACAACAAAAAAACCAAACACAAGAACAAAACAACCCATTCCAATAAGGAAACAGGAGAACGAAATTATTGCCGCTTCCTGAACTCTCTGCTTATGATCCCAATAATTAAAATGTGCGGTAATGGCTCTTGCAACCTCGATCTCCGGGGGTAATTCTCGGAAATGAATGGAGGGGGCGCGGAGAGGGCCGAGAGCCGCAGGATGCGCTCAGAGCTCCGCGGGGAAGCGGCTGGGACGCGGAGCGAGGATTTCCCTCCAGCAAAGCAACTTTTGCGGTGCGGTTTCCGAACTGCTGCCTTCCCCTGGGGATGTGTATGGGGGGTGAGAACAACACTGAGAATCCTCCAATAGAAAAAAAAATAAATAAATAAGGGAAGGGGGGGAATAATAATAAAAAGACCCTCCCCGCCTCCAAAGCCCGGTGGGAACGGGGTCCCCTGTGGGGGCCTCAATGCCTGCGCTGGGGCGCTGAGCAGGGCCGCGGGGAAACCTCCGTGCCAGCCGCACCGCACCGCCCTCCTCCGCCCTTCCCACCGGTGGGTTTTTACATTATTAGTATTTCTTTTTATTAGTATTTTTTTTTTTTTTTTTTGCGGGGGGGGGGGGTGGGGGTGAAGCGTGAGCTGGTGTTTATGAGAAGCCCTATGACTCCCGTTCAGCTCATCCTGGAGGACGACACCGAGCTGTGTTCCTTGAGGAATTGGGGTGGTGACGTCTTTTCTGATACCCGATTATTACGTGACTGGGGGAGAAAAAAAAAAAAAAAAAA
>NW_024884253.1:45716788-45764962 GCF_019232065.1 Centrocercus urophasianus
TTTTTTTTTTTTTTTTTTTTTTTTTGACAGCGCTTTTCCTTTCCCTCCCGCACAGAGTGGCAATGTGTAGCAAAGCGCTCCTAGCCCTTCTGGTTTATGGCATAATAATGCATTGCAGCGTCTACTGCTCACCAGCCGTTGGACTCCAGTACCCGGCGCTCAGGTGGGTTTCCCCCAAGCCTCGGGGCTGTCCGAGTAACCCGGATCCCCTCCGCTTTGGGGGTACACTGTGTACTTGCCTGGGGCCGGGGCGGCGTGAGGATGCGAGATCCATAGAGAGTTTGCAAGGGTTCAGTCCCCCCTCCCTCAGCGTTTACCCGTCTTTATGCCACCTCCCTCCCGGCCGTGAGGTGCTCGCATTTCTTTTCTGTGTTACATAGTCGGGGTTGCTGCTCGCGTCGGGGTGTCACACGGAGTTTCCCATTTGGGGCTGTGCTCCCGGCTGCCCGCAGCCCATTCGGGCTTTGTGGAAGGGGGGGGTTGGGGGGGGGGGGTTGGGGCCGGGGCCGCTGTCCCGCCCCGCAGTGCTGAACTCTGAGCGGAGGGTCCCGCGGGGCGGGGGTCAGAGGAAGTGTCGTTTGTGGGTATCGTGTATTGGATGTTCTTTGCTGGGTGTTCTTTGCGGGGCGTTATTTGTGGGGTACGCTTTGCGGGGTGTTGTTTGTGGAGTGTCGTTTTGTGGGGTGTCTTCTATTGGATGTCTTTTGTGGGGTGTCCTTTGTGGAGTGTCCTCTATGGGGTGCAATTCGTGGGGTATCTTTTGTTGGGTGTCCCTTACATGGACTTCTTTCTGGACTGTCCTTTGCGGGATGCTATTTGTGGAGTGTCATTTGCACGGTGCCTCTTACGGGGTGTCCTCAGTGGGGTGCTACTTGTGGGGTGTCCTTCGCGGGCTGTTATTTGTAGGGTGTCGTTTGTGGGGTGTCCTTTATCGGGGTGCCATTTGTGGGGTGTCATTTGTGGGATGTCCTTCGTAGAGTGCCCTTTACAGGGAGCCATTTGTGGGGCGCCTTTTATTGGGTTTCCTTTGCGGGGTGTCCTTTATGGGGTGCCCTCTACGGAGTCCCATCTGTGGGGTACCTCTGGCGGGGCTCCCCGCGGGAAGCAGCAGCCGTGGGGCTCGGGAGGCCCCCAGCTCCCTCCTGTCGGCTCCTTCCATTCAGCTCCGTTATTAGCAGGAGCCGAACACTTTAGCGGCATCTATTATTAATACCTCTGCTAAAGCTCCCAGACAAAAATAGCCGCCCGGATCGTACCGTGACCTACATCGCACCGCAGGGAGAGCGGCGGGGAGGGGCTGGGGCGGGGGCAAAGCGGAGAGATCCCGAAGGGCAGAGGAACCGCTCAACGAAACCCAGCGGCGGGCGCAGGCCCCACCCCGGTTCCGGGCGCGGCGGGGAGGAGCGGGGCGCGGGGAGAGCCCGGTGGGGCCGAGCGCAGCCCCGTTCCGTCGGCGCACGGTCCCGCGGCGGGGACGGGGCTGGAGACGTCCGGCTGAGCCCCTCCCGTGCTTACCGCAGGCTGGAGGAGGAGGTGTACGACGAGGACGGGAACACCCTGCAGGACTTCGCCTACGATCAGGAGCCGCTGGGGGTGGCCGGGCCGCCGTCCGCGCTGGGCGAGGTGTACGCGCTGTACTACCCGCTGGGAAAGAGGTGACGGCGGGGCGGCGGATAGGACCGGGGCGGGGGGAAAGGGAAAACACCCAACGGGCGAAAATAATCGTAATGCCGACCCACCCGGCCAACGCGGAGTCGGGGAGGGGTGATGAAGCCGGGCCCGGGGTGGGTACCTCCGGCCGGGGTGCCGGGTAGGGAGGAGAAGGGCCGCGGTGCTGCGGGGAGCGGGGCCGGGGGGGATGCGGGGAGGACGGGCGGCGGCGGCCCAGTGCCGGGGGGCGAGCCTCGGTGATGGGCGCTGACGGGCCGTGCTCCCCGGCAGGCACGCCGATGGGATCTTCAGCAAAGCCTACAGGAAAGTCCTGGGCCAGCTGTCCGCCAGGAAATACCTTCACTCCCTGATGGCCAAGCGGGTCGGGTAAGGGCTGCGGCGGGGACGGGAGCGAACAAAGCGCGGCGGGCGGTGGCCGGGGCGGGGCGGCCCCATTTCCCCGCGGTGCTTTGCCGGAGCGAGCAGCAGCCGCACCCGGGGCTCGGCCGTCCCTCCCTCGGGGCAGCCCCGGGTGGTGCCATCGGAGCGAACCCCTCCGGGAACGCGATGTATGCATGTATGCATGGCGTGGGGGAGACGCCTCGCTCCGCACCGCCCCGCCCTTTGTCTGCCGCGCGATGCAGGGCCGGGGCTGGGGGTTAGGGCCGGGGTTGGGGTTGGGGCGCGGAGGGAGGGCTCCTTCTGATGGTTGTGTCCTTCTCGGTGCTTTGCAGCGGTGCCAGCAGCGGCCTGGGGGACGAGGCGGAACCGCTCAGCAAGCGGCACATAGACGGCATCTTCACGGACAGCTACAGCCGCTACCGGAAACAAATGGCTGTCAAGAAATACTTAGCGGCCGTCCTGGGGAAAAGGTATAAACAAAGAGTTAAAAACAAAGGACGCCGAGTAGCGTATTTGTAGCGATGAGCAACCGCCGCTGCCGTGCGTAGTCCTGAGAGAGAGAGAGAGAGAGAGAGATTGAGAGAGAGAGAGAGAGAGAGAGACCCAACCACCCAAACCCAAACAAAAGTCATTTCCAAAGTGACGGAAAGACCGCCGCTCCCGTGTTCCCCAAACATGTATTTATGTATGAAGTAAAGCCATTAAATGAATATTTTGATAATAATATGGTTTTTCTTTTGTACGAAAGCACTAGAGAAACGCACAGATCTACTTTGTGGACCAATCCTTGAGTTATATATGAGATATAAATATATATATATAAATACTGCTACGAATACTAAAGAGCGATTCTTCATACCAAGCTGCACCAGGACGAGAGTTCGCCTGAGCTGTTTATGTTTTTATAGAAAATAAATAGACGAAAAAAGACAATCACCGCTTTGAACAGCGCTCCTATTTTTGTAACGGAAACGAAAAGGGCACTGTTTTTATTCGCCACGGGGGCGAAGACCTCAGTTTTCACCGTGTGCCGCTGTGCATAGGGAGGGCTCAGCAGGATGGGGTCCCCCCGGCCTCGAGATTTCGATCTCTCTCTCTATTTTTCCCCCTTTTTCTTTGATTCTGGTCCTATCCGTATCAGTGCCTCCTCGAGCGATGAGCGCAGAGGAGGATTCAGCAACAGCTCGATGCAAATTATGCCTATCGGAGGGAGAATAGCTAAACGAGCAAACCAACAGCAACAACAACAACAAAACAACCAAAAATCAGACCCCCAAGCCCTCCAGGCCCCCCGATGCCGACCCGCAGCGAGGACAGCGGGTGCCAAGCGCACCGCTCTCCCGGCTGCGGGCTGCGGAGCGCCCACGGCGCAGTGCGGAGCCGTGCGGGGCAGAGGGAGCGGCCCCGCTCCCCCTCCGGTGCGGGCTGCGAAGCGCCGCGCGTGGCTCTGAGCTGCTCTCCGTGCTCCCCCCGCCCGCAGCCAGCGAGTCTCTCGCCTGTGCGTTTGTCGGTCGGAGTCGCTCTTTTCCTTGGATTGTTTTGCTCTTTTCCCGCAGCCCTTCCCGCCTCTCCCCCTCTCTTGGCACTTTCCGAGCGCTGTTAAGCCGCCCGAGTCACCTTTTCAGGTTATGTTCTTTCGGGGAAAAAAAAAAAAAAAAATACCCGACAAAACGGTTGTGAACGCTCTCTCACTCCTTTGTTCTGTTTTATGCAAGCTCTGTTGTACAAGTCTAGGAACCCCTGTTGTAGCTACCACTAAAGAATTATGCACTACGACGAACGTTTTTGTTCCTTGTTTATTGAGTTTGGAGGTAAAATTGTATTTTTCTACATTCTGGCTTATTGCTTAGTAAAATTGATTTCATAAAACCCACCTTTTGTCATACAAGAATGTGTAGTGTTCACCTGTGGTCCGGTTTCGAACGAGATAAACCATTTCCACCCCACCTCTCTCTGTACGGACTCCTGTCTCGGCGCGCACCCGCGGAGCGCTCGGGGCGGGCTCCGGAGGAGGACGCGGACGGGCCGCTCCCAAAGGCACCGCCCGAGCCCGGGGGCGGCCCCGGCTCCTCACGCTGCGGGGCTGCGCTACGGGGCAGGGCCCGACAGGGCGGGCCGGCTCCGAACCCCGCTGCCACAGCTTGGCCCGCCCCGCAGCTTGGCCGAGGGACGCGGGGAGCGGTTTTGCAGCTTTCGTGCCTTCTCTTCACCTTGTCAATCGCCACGAGTTGACGGATGGCTATCTAGTGGCCCTACGATGCTGCAACACATCGGCTTGCGTTTTAGTCGTACTTCTTTCTGTTCTTTGGCGATGGGCAGAGTTTGCTGTGTTCGTGTCGGCTGTGGTGTGATGCCATAGGGCTCTCCTGAAGTTTTGTTTCTGACCTTCTCTGTTCGAGTTCCGTGGCTAGCTGCGAGCATCACCAAGTGATCACCTCGGTTATCCTCTGTGTACTTTTTAGGAACGCCAACAGCCTTACCGAGCCTCGAGCAGACCTGAGACGCAGTGATAGTTTAGGTAGATGTTAGTCTCAGAGAACTTATTTTGTGTGCAAATGGATATAAAAAGAACTTCAGCAAAGTATTATGACACACCTGATATCTATAATTAGGACTTTGATAACTGTTATATAAAGTGTGTAAAGTTTGTATTAATAAATTTTTGTAAACAATGCAATTTTGTCTAATGTTTGGGGGAGAGGAACCCAGAGGCTAACATGGAAAGCTGCTTTTCATCCTAAAAAATTAATTAACTCACTTTTGAGCAGCGTTCTTTTAACTTTTCATGCCTGGTTAATCTTCCTGTCACCAAATACCCTCTGATAGTTTTTACTGATGGTTCTTTAAGAGGGACTGCTGAGGCAAAGAGCCCGGCTCCGCACACACCACCCGAGCCCCAGCTTCCCCAATCAGCTCCTGTCACCCACTCCTCCAACAATTCCTGCGCTCTGCATTCATTCCTTTTCTGCAGCATTGGTCTGTTTGTTCCACCTAATCCACTTTTAATGAATGCTGTGTGCGTGCCAATGCGCCTCCGAGCATCCATCCCCTGAGAATCCACCCCCCAGCATCTATTGCCCTAGCATCCATCCCCTAGCATCTGTGCCCAGAGCATCCATCCCCCAGCATCCATCCCCTGAGCATCCATCCCCTAGCACCCACACCTGGCCTGGCGGTGGTAGCATCATTCTCTGCACCAGTGTTGTGCTGCCCTAACAGTGGTTGTGCTGCATACCGAGCACTGCTTGGGTCTCAGGGAGAGACAGGCAGCTGCAAAGGGAGTGAAGGCAATTCGCAGGCACTCTGGAGGATGGGGTATCTGACCTCCAACCTTCAGTTTCGTTTGTCATCAGCTGCTGATGTTTATTATTTGCATTGTAGCTCAGGGGCTGTATGCAAGGACCTTGGAAAGCAGCAGCAATTTAGTTCAAATCAAACTCTATTTCCTTCTAAGCTCATGCTAAAGCACGGGAATTAAATGACAATTTCCTAGCAAATTATTGTTTAAAAAAAAAAAAAAAAAAAAAAGTAATTCCAGGATGTGCCATAGACTGGTCATATCCTCCCCACCATGTGCTCACTCTATAGTTTAGATTCAACAGCAGCACTTTGCTGTCTGTCTGGAAAACACTGAAAGAACTCAGAAGACCAGAGCTGCCAGTGTCCTGTATGTAGGATTAGTGCCAGGCTGGGTAAGAACTCTGATAAGGGGATAAGGGAGGAATGGCCCAGAGAAGGATGCAGAGAAGCGGCTATTAGGAGGGAGGGAGGAGGACAGTGTCTTCTCAAAGTATAGTAAAATTGAGACACTGCTTCCCAAAGGCACCACTTAGGAAGAAACTGATGCTAGGCTTATTTTGTTGTTATGCGGCGCTCATAAATGTGATCACACTGTATTTCTTGCCCATCTGAAATGAGAATGTGCTGAAGAGATTCAAACTGAAGACCTCCTTGATGCTGGCAGTTTGAGGACAAGCCTTGCAACAGGTCCAACTGCAGAAAATAAGGTCTTAACCAGCCCTGACCCTTGCTGATCTGTGCAGAAAAGGGAAGTTCTGCTGTGAATGTCAGAGATGGTCCTGAAACCCCTTTTCACTGAATGAAGAACAGCCCCATAAAGAGGATGAGCTATGTTCCCAGTGACTTAAGCATCTACTTGAAGTGATATGATGGAAAATATTTTGCAGTGATGAGCCATATAGCATGAGCTTTATGGGAATACCTGGCTTTCTGTGCTCTGCTACATGGCTAGCTGCAGCAATGGAGAAAAAAACCTTCCAAGGAAATGAGGATTAGACAACATGTCATTCTGGAGCCCCACATTATAAAACTGTCCTGACATTCAGAATGACAAACTCCAGCTAGTTAATAAGGAGGCTGAACTAAGCAGTATGCACTATCCAGGTCCCAGAGTGCAGAAATGCATCGCCACACCACTTCTCTCTCATGATTATGCAGGACATCAGAACCTGGGGAGCCTCAAAGACTAGATTTCTGTAGAGCACTGGTGTACATCTGGGTGTAATAATATCTGTGATTCACAAGATGTGACTGTGGAGGAGCTGGTCTCCTCTCCGTGTCCCTGTTGAGATTTACTCTTCCCCCTTTAAACCCAAAGTTTTTCTGTTGGCTGTATATGCTTTCACATGGAGTTAAGGAAAATAGAAATTTAGCAGGAAATTGGATATTTCTAGGGCTTGCTTACTTGATAGTTTTGCAACCTTATTTCCAGTTCTAGGCTAAATCATTTAGTCATTCTTCAGGCAAAACTTGCAAGAAAAGAACATCCCTTAACATTTTAAGGACATCTTGTTTAGTCTCCAGAAGTTCCTATCCTTTTAACGATACTCATAGATTTTTAAGACCCGAGGGGACATTTACAATCATCTACTCTATCTTAGATAATACAGAGCATAGGATTTCATGGAGTTCTTCATTTAGCATTTAATTTCTGAGTGAGCTATTCTCTATGACAGCAGTATTGATTACAAGACTTGCAGGAATGGCAGATTTGCTGGATAAGTTCTTCTAAATGGTGCAGCTTAGCTCTCTGTGCTCTGTTTCAGTTTGTTTCATTTTTGAGTCCAGGATACTCACAGACTGCTGAAGAATCTCTAATGCCTGGAGATTTTCCTCTCCACATAGGTAGTCTCAGGCAGAGATTTACTCTCCTGTGTTCTACCTTTGAGGTAGAAAGGCTGGTATTTAAGTGCTCATCACTAGAGATGTCTTCACAGACAGCATTACTTCTCAACCATTTTCACTTTTTAACATCCTCATTGAAATGCTGAGATTAGAAGAGGTTGCAGAACCCAAAACCAACCATCTCAAGAATGAGGTGAAAAGTGGCAGCTTTTCTTCTTCCTCAGCTGTTGCTGGTTATTTAAAAGCATTGCATTTGCTCTCTTGGCATTTGCTCTCATCCTGCTGAGAGTTCATATGTAGCTTCCCCACACGTAGCTTCTTTTCTAGATGATCCATCGACACACCCAGAAACCATGGCCCTAGCTAATTCTGGGAGACATCCATTTGTTCTTGCACAGCCATCATGTTCTGTCACCTTCATCGTCACCTTCATCATCACCTGGCTCCCATTCCAATCACCTTCAGGGAGTGCAGACTCATGCCAGTAATGCCATTCCTGAACTGTTATGCATGGCTGCATCCAGAACCAGTGCAGATCTGTGTAGTTACACCAGAGAAGGCCCAGACTAAGCACAAAGCTCAAGACAGCAATGACTGGTGTCTGTTGGCATACTGCTGGCCAGATCTCCTTCTTATGCACTCAGGGTAATGGAAGTAATTCCATTCTGGCACAGCCAAGATCTCATTTCTCTAAACCTATGTGGGACATCTGCAAGTGCTTTGTGCTAAAACTGAATGTGGTTCACTTACTTAACTGGAAAAGCTAGAGAAGAGTATCTGGAATACGTGGGAGGGATATCAGGGATAGCAGACATTAGAAATAAAGTGGTCGAACTGCTAAAGGCAAAATAAACAAAAAATCCACTGCATCTTTAGCAGTGAATAGTTAAGTGGCTGTTGAGAAAGCTTGTCCAAACCCCAAAATTGGACTTGTTTTTGAGCAAAGTTATTTAAGAATCACTGGAAAAAAACATCCTATATTTGCCATTTATACAAGAGTGTTTGTTTTATGGCTTCAATAATGATAAAAGAGTCTAAAATAGATGGTTGCATTGATCTCTGAAACAGCAAAATTCCTTTGTGTGGATCACAGAAAACAGAACTCTTTCTCTTCAGGCTCTGAGATGAGTTTCATCTCTTTTGCTTCAAAGGAACCTCGTGGAGATTTAGGGCATTATGAATTACAGAAGTTGAGCAGAAAAAGGGCAGCCGTTTCTGGTTCCTCTGTGGTGTTGTCCAGCATCTTAATAGCAGGGTATGAGAAGCTGCATAGGTATAATTGTATAGGACAGGATCTGACACGAAGAAAGACCTCCCAGATACATCCTCAGTGTGGAAATGCAAACTGGAGAAAGGAGGGGGAAGTTGGGAATGAACAGTTCTACAGGAATGGGAATTCCCACCGCTATCTTCAACAGATCCCTCAAACCGATGTGTGGATTGGAGCCTGTTTTTCTCCTTTACTGGATCAACAATCTGGGAGTTCAACACCCACTAACTTAATATCAGTATTATTAAAGGGAAGATAAATTTTACCAACTTCTTTTTTTTCCTTCTTCTTGGCTTCATGTTTCTGAAAGTCTTGGGCTTTTTCCTCTGACTCTTTGCTCACATTGGAAAGGTTTGTTGGCTTCATATCCCACCCGTTTCTGTAGGGGTAATATGGTCCTCTGAGAGTGCATGTCCAGTGTGGAGAGGGCAGACAGAAAATAGTTGCCCACGCTAAAGGCTTTATCATTCAAGATTTGACAACAGATCTAAATTTGTATTCATTTTGGACAGATTAGACTAAACTCAGCCTATGGCTGATCTCTGTTTTGACATTTATCTTAATGGTGAGAAGGATGGATACTTTTGAGTAGTAGAGTTATGAATAAATGTCTGCCTTTCCCTCAGGAGTGAAGATTAGTGTCACAAGAAATCAGCCACCATGTATGTTATACGCTGAATGTGTACTCCCATCGCTCCCACCGCCTGGCTGGGATTGAAACTTCACTGACAGTTTGAGAGGATGAAGAGTGCTTGGGTGGTGTGGGAACCAAGCTGCGCTCAAAATGGTTAAACTCCTAATCAGTTCTGAGCTTCTATGTCACCAGCAAAATAACAATATATGGAAATTAAATCATAAAAATAGCACAAAGAAATCTTTCTCTCCCTTGCTATGCATACACGGGCATATGTGTATGTATATACACATTTTTCTGAATCAGACAAAAATGATAGGAGCACATTGAAGTTACAATATTTATGTATTGGCCATAGCTAAACTTAGATACAACATCTAATTTACACTGACGTCTTTCTTTAACAAGTTTTGTAGGAGAAATGATTTAAGTTCAAGGAAGTGCAGTGAGTCATCTGCACGGTGGGCCAGTGGCTGAGCTAAGTTTAGAATCAAGGGGAAGTTTAGATCTTCTGGCTCCAAGTTTTTCTCTTTTCATCTCTGCTTTTCTCAAACACTGTCTGTGTTAAAAAAAAAAAAAAAAAAAAAGATACTTTATTCACATTCTCTTTTCTTTTCTTAGTTGATTTTTTAATGTATCCCTTGTTCTCTGATTTTGCACAGTAAATCTTAGTTTTCAAATCAAGCTAATCTAAGACCTTGCAGGTATCACCTTGTGCTAGCTCTGTTTTCAGAGAGTTAAGATAAAAAAACATAAATGAAACAGATGAGGTCAGCCCAAGTGATATCTGAGCAAAGAGGCATCCCATCACAGGGAAACCAAGTGAAGCTGAGTGGGGCCAGACTATCCCAGCCCACTCACTCCAATCCAAGCCCAACTCAACCCAAATCAGTCCAGATGAGCATAACCCAACTCAATCCAACCGAAGCCAACCCAATCCAACTGAACTCCACCCAACCCATCTCCAGTTGCTATCTGCCTACAATAGAGATGTACATTTTCTTCATCTCTCCCTCCTTCCTAGACCTTCTGTGCATCAGTGACTTTCCTGTCAGATCAAGGAAATCATGAAGGTTATGTGGCAACACAACTCGTGTGAAATTCATCTTGCTCCTTCTCCAGGAGGTGCCTCCAAGCCATAACAAGAGAAGACTACATCTCTTTCTCCATCAGTGACTTCTGAGATTGTCTCCTCTGTGCCAGAGCCTGGGCTGGGACCTTAAGTGTGAGGAACACTCACAGCCTCTCCTCAGTACAACCTGATGGATGGCTATTACAAGCCACAATCCCTTTCTGATATGAATAAAATTTATCTGCTTTCATATAGCTTCTATGGATTTTTTTTTCCTGGGCCAATAAATATCTAAAAAAACCCCAAACTCTTTAAGATTGTGCTTGCTCAATGGCTCCTGGTTTCCCTAACTGGCTGGGTTCATCACTGTGTTTTGCATCAGGGAAGAGTCATATCACAACTAAAAAATGATTAAACCAGGGACTTCGTGTAGCATGCTGTATGTAGACAGGTGGAACATTTATACCAAAAAGAAGTTGTTTTCTGATTACATTTGACTTTGCTATAATAAAAGGCAGTTATGTTTTATAAGAGTTTCATTTTATTCTAGTTAAGCTGCAGGGACAGCATTATTACAACACTATTTATGCTTCTTGCTAAGCTTAGTCATTGTTTAATCTTATAAACAGAGAGTCAGCTCCATGCCTGCTAGTTATAGCAGCCCGTGCTCATGAGCCCTACCACAGCTGGGGGTATCATGCAATGGTGAGGTGAAATCAATCATTAAGATCAGTCTTTATAACAGTCCTGCAGGGGAACCCCATGCTATCATCACCAACCAGTGGAGTTGGGCACTTGGAGAAGCCAAAAATATTGAAATTTGTCTTGAGATGGAAAACTATTAATTGTCATTTATCAGCACCCAACAGGAGTGCTACTGCAGTGCACCATTGGTCAGTACTTAACTAAGCCTTATTTCACTAATAATGATGGTGTTAAAGTGAGCCAAGCCAAGACCAGAAGTAAAATGCCTCTCAATGTGAGCGAGTTTCATCAGAATCTGACCCTGTCTTGTTAAAGATGACTTTGTCAGCATGTGCAGTCTTTTCATATTCTTTATCAGTGGTTCCTGAAGGGTGGGTTTCAGTGTCAGAAAATTACAATACATCCTGCTAATTTCAGAATGAGCGGCTGTCGCTCCAGTAAGATAAATGCCACCTTTTGTGCACTGCAGTTACTGTTCACTTTTCTTCACTCTCCTTCTGTCTCTGCTTTGACCTAGTCTGAGTCATCCTCTGCATGGGAAAAATTTCTTCCTCTGTGCACACATATGACTGGGGTTGTGTACCGATAAAAAGGGTATAATGTGTCCTCTGATGCCTCAGTGAAACATTTCTGACTGAAATTAAGATGCTTGATATCACAGCAAAAACACGTACCAGCAGGATTTTGCTAGATTCCCCTGCAGTAAGTAATGCTAGGCAGAAAAAATAGCCTTGAAATAGCAATAAGTGCCTTGTATGGGGAACAGCTGGGCACAGCCTGGGAGTGTGAGGCAGTAACAGAGAGTATCTGAAGGCTGTTCCACCTTGAGAAGGCACCAAAGAAGAATAACTTGGTTCCTCCACACTTGAACTTTGAGAAATAGGTAAATTTTCTGCTCAGCCCTAACAGCAATAGGTTGAGCTTGTGCACAGACCAAGACAAATGTCTCACCCAGCTGTTTGTTTCTGGTGGTGGTCATCAGGACAAGATAAGTCTACAAATCAGGGCACAAGGAAGGACTGCCTTTGCTGAAATGAATTTTTAGCCTTCAGTAAATAAAGGACGTGCTATGCTGTAACCTGCCTTTATATTCCTGTGTAACCAACCTACCATGAATTGCCATTGGGTTGGTAGCTCTTATGTTTTTCACTTTTATGTTTTAGTTTTGACTTTATACTGGCAATCAATGCCCCATTTCATTTTTGCAGGACATGCTCTTGCTATGTAATAAATTACATTGCTATATACATAACTTCCCATAAAGACTTTGAGTATCTATTGTCACAGTTTCATTTCATGTATACTGCCAGACAAGACATATACAACTGCTGCCACTTGTTTTTTTGCAACCTCATACTAAAAATCAATAGAGAACAAGAAAACCCTTCCAAACCAAGTTTTTCTCACTAAAAATCTCATATTGTATCTAAGCTATTTTTTTTCTGTCTAGTCTTGTTTACACTTCAGAGCATTTTAAAATTCTCGTTATGGCTTAAAAATATTTCACTTCTTTATATTCAGTGCAGACAATTTGTATGTATCAGGTACATTTTGACTTTTGTTTCTATAACAAGCCTCTAGAACAAGCAGCATTATAAAACACTGCACACTAATTTGGTTTTGCTTTCCATACAACTCCAATGCCTGGGTTTGAAGTTTCAGAGTGAATTTTTGCAAGCAAACCCTAACTAAATCAAACAATGTTTCTGGATACTGTTGTAACACAAAGCTGCGTGTGTGAATTCTTGCTTCAGCTGCTTCAAAAACTTGTTCGAGAACTTCCACTGATTACCTTGAATCATCAGAAAAATCAAATATTTTTTTATCCAGTTTGTGACTTTTACCAGTTTGGTCAAAATATGTGGTTTTTATTTTGTCTGTTTTTATCTTGGACAGTTCTCTTTTCACATGTACACACACACAGTTGTGTGTGTAAACCAGCATAACCACCTAGGCATAAGCAGATACCTGTCAAGATTTGGAGCACCCTAGCAATGTCATATGTACTTCATCATTTCTTCATGAGATATTCTGTGCACCCATTATTTCTTCGAAGCTCACTGAGAGCTGCTGATGCTTGCTTCAGTTCACGACTGAAACCCTTTCAAGTACAAAATTCCCCCTGGGTTTTGATGGCTTCCTGCATGTGGAGCAATCAGCCCAGGCTCTCTGCTTCAGGAATGTAAAAGGGGCAGAGAAATGCTGCTGCCTTTCCCTGACTACTTGCAATTGAGATGCTTTGCATTGTAGTGAAAGACATAAGCCAGCAGGAGTTTGTTAGAGTCTGGGTGCCTTAATCAAAAAAAAATCTGGTGAGCTGAAGATGTCCAGATGGGTTTACAAAGACTAAAATAACAGGCTGTGTCCTATCCTATGATGAGAAATAATTCCATGCCAGCAGTGCTTTCACAACATACCCCTTGTGCTGCCATTAGGGTACATTCACAACAAATACACCCTAAGGATCATGAGTGAAGAGAAGTGGGACTCTGTGCATTCAGCAGGAGCTCTGTTGTGTGACTCAAAGAGGGAAATGGTACTGCTGAGTAAGAGGAGGCCTCCATGAAAGAGGTCTTGACCCAAACAGCAAAGTCCATTTGTATCAGCACACGTGGCCAGGGAAAACTTGTTGGGACTGACAACGAGCTGTGCTTCAGCACTGAGGACATTTCTGGTGGGGAAGTACACAAATTCAGTTGTCCTGTGTGGGCAGACATATCACTTTGTTGAGTACCTTATGCTAACACTGTTTTGGGAAAAACCAAGCTGGCCACGGAGTGGACTTCATTCAGTAATGAATATACAGACATTGGTGTGGAAGAAGGTTGAATTCATATCAGATTGGGTGCTTGTTCTTACATTTTCAAGTCAGAAAAAAAGATCATTTTTAAGGCTCTTGGGAGCACTTAGTTAAAAGAATTACATTTATATATAGTGATATCAAGCATGAATGCAATTCTACTTGATGAAGTCTCAACAGGGGAACCTGGAAGTGCTCTTGGTGGATTAGTGCAGCAGTGGTTGTATAGAAGAAGGGTGAGTGGCCGATTGGTAAGCTATGACCTGCGCAACATAAAAGGCAAAAAGTAAGCAAACTGAGTCTTACAATTCAAGTTACAGTCTAAATAAAGGTAAACACAGAAGTCACTTGAACTCATTATTTCAACTCGGCAGAAATTGTGTAGATCCTCTTTTACACGTGGATTTTCAGGTTTAATAAGAATAAATGACACAGGTTTGATATTGTACATTGAGCCATAATTTTACACGATAACCATCAACACTGACTGTCTTTCCATCTTTAGACTATAAAGATGGGGAAAAGAAGCATTAGGTTTGTCTTTTACCAGATTCTGTCTGCTCAGATCTCCCCTGGATTTTGCTTTGGAAATAAATCAAAAGACTTTTTTAGATAAAATTTGGCATAGAAAGTGTGCAATTAAAAAGCAACTCATCTCTTTGATCTGAGTGGAAGCAGAGACAATTTGCTAGACAGCTGCTGCTCCTGGACCTTTGTGCTTGTGATGAAAATTCCACTTTGTAGGTCGGTGACTGGTATATCCTAGGGTTTGATCTGGAGGGCTGGAGACACTAGGAGGAAGAGATGGCCTGGTGCCCAGCACTGCATTCCTACACCTCCTGCCCTGTGCCACAGAGGTTTGAAGTTCACCAGTGCCTCTTTGTATTATAACATACAGCAATTGTCTGTGGGCTGGCATTCACTCAATTATCTAAAGCCTATCGTAACTAAATGCCTGGTCTGTTTATTATTATCTCACACACTTACTGTGCAGGATGCCATCTGACAGACCTGCTTAGGAGGGTCTCACCCATGCAGAACACAGCATGGGGCAGAAGCCAGGGGTCAAGATGTGAGCTGAGGTGATGTGGGTCACATCCTACTGATGACCTCCTGTTTGCATGTTTGGCCAGCTGTGTTCATGTGATAAAGTCAGAGAGATATTTAATAAAGCGCTGACCCCAAAAGAGCAGAACCTTGCTTTGGCTGTGGTTGAACTGCACACTGCCTTTCTCCTGGATGTCTTCTTTCACAGGACATTATGTTGTACTTTCATATCACACTCTGCTTGTTTGAAGCAGGGAGTTGGAGGAGAAAATCTTCTGAAATCAGAGGATTTGGAAAACAGCAGAAAAAGTATATTGCCACGAAGATGCATGGGGTAATCAACTTCATTTTTCAAGATTTGTCACTGGAAATATGAGCTTGTTTTATTTCTGTACAATATCATCAGGTCTTTGTACTATCTCTGAGCCTTGTGGATTTAACCTTTTTCGTTTGCAAGCCAGCAAGGTTTGCACTTTGTATGTATAACATTTAATTTTTCTCCTCTTTTAGAAATGTGTCAACAGGCAAAAATATACTCAAGCATTCCAGTGACTAGCACAATTGCTGGATATAATCAGGTGTATCTGTCAGCATTCAAGGATGAAAGTTTGTACTTTATTTTTGTAAGTGTACCTGGCGGCACTTTCTGTGCAGTAAGTGCACACATGTGCACATATCTATTTACACATGTAGTTATATTACATTCTTACAGGAGCAAATATAATTTTTGTTTCAGTAAACAAACAACCAGATGCATCAGATTTCACCAGGATTTGTTTCTTTTTCCTTTAAAGCAGGAAGAAACCATCTGTTTTTTTCTGCAGGATTTCAGTTTCCAGAACTCATATGTCTGTGTATAATAGACGTACATATTTGTACACATAAAGAAAAAAAAGGAGAGTGAAAACTTGAAATTTAGAGGTTGTTCAAGAGGAGCCAATTCTGTGATACTTTCAAAAATGACTTGTGATTTACAGTTTTATTTTGCAAAATTCCATCTTGGCTCAGTGAGCTTAATTCTTCTTTATAACATAAATAAAAATTTTATTTAAAGTGAGTATAAATGCAAATTAGAGCTATTTTGGGACCTTCTTGCACATAATTTAGAGAAGTGTAAAGAGATTTTCATTTAAATGAGGGTATATTGCAGTATTGTTGAGAGAGAGATGCCCATGAAGTTTCAGCTCATCCTTCACCTGTGCAGCGTCAGCAGTGTGGGTCTGCCTGGCTCCCGCATGTTCACACACACAAACACAGATATAAACAGACACAGACAGACACACTC
The DNA here is from genome assembly GCF_019232065.1 of Centrocercus urophasianus. NCBI lineage: Eukaryota > Metazoa > Chordata > Aves > Galliformes > Phasianidae > Centrocercus > Centrocercus urophasianus. Next base: position 45,732,799 of record NW_024884253.1, read on the forward strand.
CCAGATACACTTCTGGTGGCAGAGAATCAAAGCCTCGATCAACACAGTTGCAGCAGTACGTGGTGGAGCTGCGTTACAAAGGGGTATGTAAGGCATGATATTGCTAACAGGTGTTTTGGGGCACCCCAGCACGGAGATGTTGCTCAGAAGCACTATGCTGTACAAAGAGCCATTATTACTATTCTAGAGAATGTGCTTACAGAATCAGAATATTTTATTTCAATGTTTTATTTTTACTATTTATTTATTGCTTGTATTGCCATAGCAACTAGCAGCTCAGCCACGGTTGAAACCCCCACTCCACTAGGAACTGCACAAACAAGAAGAGCAGATGAGGAGCTCATCTTTGAATTAATAATGTCTTCTTAATTATAAAGGATCTCTGAGGTTGCATATGCCATTGCAGACAATAAATGTAAACTAAGTTCCAATGTAGACATAAAAACAAAGCCACAGTCAGGCCCTCAATGGTGACTTGACTGGCCTCTGAAACTCCTTGCAGAAATGCTGACATTATCAGCAGAGCTTAAACCATGCCCTGAAGAAAATAAATCATAGAATCATACTATCCCAGAATGGCTTATCTTGGAAGAGACTTCAAAGCTCACCCAGTCCTACCCCATGCATTGGGCAGGGCTGCCACCCAGCAGCTCAGCTGCCCAGGGCCCCATCCAAAATGGCCTTGAGTGCCTCCAGGGATGGGGTACCACAGCTTCTCTGGGCAGCTGTGCCAGTGCTTCACTGCCCTCTGAGTAGAGAATTTCTTCCTAACACCTAATCTAAAATCCAGGCTCCATCAAGCCGAGCCAGGGACCTCACACCACAGCACCTCCATCTCTCTGGTCCAGCCATCCATGGTCTGCTCATGTGGAGAGCTGCACCATGCTCCTTGGTACAGATTTCAGGCTTTCATGAATCTAGAATCTGGAAATATGTCTTTCCCCATTATTGTGCTCTTGACTTGAGAGAACTTTCATATTTGTAAAGAACAAAATCTGTCAGCCCTCTAATAAGGATCTCTCAGCCTATGACTCCCGTGGGGAAGTGCTATCGAGAGGATCATGATTACACAGCACAAAGACCTTCTTAAATTCTCTTACATTTCAGAGAATATTGATTCCTAGCATGGTATTGAGCTGTGCAGTATGAACACTATTTTACATTCCAGAATGTTAGCTCTGTTAGTGCCTTGAAATCTTCCTTCAGTTTTAACTGCCCTATGAGAAGATGATTAACTCATTCCCTGCATTCAGTTTCTCTGTATTTCAGTTTTCTACTTATTATTTTCTTTCCTTTGTTTCCAATCTTTTCTTCTGCAACATGTTCTCAGAACTCACTGCCTGAATGAAGACAAAATTTATTAAGTCAGTTTAATGCAGGGAGTTTGCATGATTTTTCTGATTTCAAAACAAAGCAACCCAACATGCAACCCAACCAATTAAATGCACCATACAAATGATGTGTGGCTCTCATAGATCTTACAGCAGTGAGAAGGGCCCTGAGTAAAACACATTTCTTCATGCTTAAATGCTGTAAGGATCTTTGTAGGGATGCCCTCTGCTTTTCCAAAGGCACTGTGCTCATGGGGAAAGCATTCCTATCTAATGGTTTAATGCTGATAGTCTACTGCCTCTGCCCCTTTTCTCTACACACTAAATTGGTGATAAATCCTCCTGGTCACCCTGTAAAGTAGAAGATATAACTGAAAAATGATGTTTCAATCAAAGAAGACCTCCGAAGTCAGGAGTGCTGCAATATTGTTGCAGAAGGGTGACTCAGATGGTGTGAAGTCCTGCTATTTTCATGCAATTTCACTTATCACCCAGGAGAATGGGGAAGGCAGGAGCTTTGCAGGTACACCCTGCATGAGCTGGAGCACCACAGCTTGGCTTTGATCACGGGCATAGGATTTACAACTGGCCAGATTTCACTCTGCACCTGGCTTTCCAGCAGCCACCTCTGCAGGGTACAAGTAACCTGTAGACACCTTTTGAAGTTGGAGAGGGACCCAACCATCCTGTGAAGGCACAGTCATGGAGATTTGCTCATCCTCTTCTCCCTTTTAACAAGGCTTTATAAACAACTTCCTTTGACTTTCTGAGGAGATGTAGGGTTTACTGAAACAGATTGGGCTCCTCCGCTTGAAATTGAGGCCCTTCAGATGCCACCAGGACAATCCTAGTTTCTATTATATCCTAAAAAATATACATATTGGAAAGAACAAAAGTTGGTGGAAAACAAGCATCACAATGGAAAGAGGGAAAAAGCTTTGAGATTTCTTCAACCTCTATTTGCGCAAAATGCTTGTTTCTGTGCATGCGGCTTTTTAACTCAAATGCCTAGGTAATTTGTTATTAGTGGTCAAGCCAATAAGAAACCAATTCAGATTTTATGTTGGAAAATTTCCAAAGTTAAATGACATTTACAGAATAAAAATTTCAAAGTCTCTAATGCTGTCTTTTACTGGTATAAAGTGTTCCTATTCAGCCTGGAGCATCAAGGGCAGATGCCCTCAAGATGAATGTCTCCCCAGAAGTGCAGTAGAGAGTTCCAGGCAGGAGAATAGCACTAGTGTGAGCAATTAGGGAGGAAGGAGAGGACAGACTGCAATGCACAGTGCTATTCAGCTCTAATGGGGTGGGATGAACGGAGTTCCCCTTCTCTCAGCTACATCATGTCTCCATGCCTGGTGACTGACCCTCATGAATAGTTCCAGGGGAACAGCTTCAAATAAAGACTGGGAGGCCCATGTGCTAACCGCTTTAGAGCACAGTTTTTGTAAGATCTTTTCTGTTGTAGACTCAGTTCTGATCTTGGAAAAAAAATGTGCCAAGTGGAAGTTTCTTGGAATAATCTGTTACAGAGTTCTGTACCTGAGCCCTCTCCAATCAGCACATGTTGGAGTTTCAGCCATTTTACTTCTTTGGCCTTGCAGGGCTGTTTCTGATGGCTGAGGGATATTTTATAACTGGACACAGACCATATCTCATGTCGGATGTTAGGAAAAATTTCTTCTCAGAAGAAGTGGTGAGGCAGTGGCACAGGCTGGCCAGGGAGGTGTTGGAGTCATCATCTCTGGAGGTGTTTAAGAAATGTGTGGATGAGGCACTGAGTGACATGGTTAGTAGGCATGGTGGGATAGTTTGTGGGCTAGATGACCTTAGTGGTCTTTTTCAGCCTTAATGGTTCCATGATTCTATGATTCTGTCAATATCAGCCTGGTAGTTCTTTGCATGTATCTCCTGGAATCCACTGCATTCTTCCATCTATTCTGAGGCTCCTTCAGCAGGGCTGCATTCTTTCTGTTTTATCTTACAAGAAATAAGCTTTTATTCAGACCCCTGGCTACAGATGAGTAAATTCCCTTCCTCAACAGAAAAGGCAATATAAGTGGCTCTGTTGGTGTTTAGGCACATTCTGTCAGCTTCCTTGCAAGGAATGCTAACTCACCTCTCTTCTGTTTTTGGCCCTGAATGTCTGTTCCTGACAAGTGTGCTGTGGGAATGGGTGTTAAATGTTACTGTCACTTATAGTACATGAAAGATGATAAATACTGTGGAGACAAGCTGTGAAGAATGAAGACAAGAAGCTGATGTTTGGTGTGAATGAAGAGGGGGAAGGCTGTGAACAGTGAAATCACATGCTCAGAGCAAAAGGCTGGGACAGTTTTCTTCACTGTAATGTTATGAATGGAAATAGGTAGGAACATTATACATAACAAATTTGTAGAAGATGATGTTAGTCAAGAGGGGAGGTGGTGAGAGCCTGGAGGAGTATTTTTGGTTATGAATGAGAATAAAACCCTATGTCTTAAATTTAATGCAAAAAGAGGCAGTCAGAATTTCTCAGAGATTAAGCTAAAGGATATGCTAAGGCTATGGATCTGAGGAGCCAGAGAAGAGGCAGGACAATGGTATTTCCATAGTGACGGGAGAAAAGGGAAAAATGTCAGAGAGAAAGATGAAGAGTCCTACTCTGACCATGCCACTTTTAAGCAGATGGCTGAAACATGGAGCAAGGACTTTATTTATTTATTTTGCAGATGAGATTATCTAGAATCTGATTATCTGTATAATTATCTGTAAATGAATTATCTGGAAATGACATGAAAAGAAACAGAAACAAGGCCCAGGTGTAGAAGACTTCTGTAGAAAACCAGAGGGAAGAATGAGGAAAATCCTTTGAAAGATACGCTGAATGTGCAGTTAGAGGGAAAAGAGGAGAATCCAGATATGGATGAGTCAAACAAAGGCCATGGAGGGCAGTTTTTCAAGAGGAAAAGTCTTACAGGCAGGTTAGGGAGTGTAACAAAGTTCTGGCTTTTGGCAGGAATGGCATACGAGGGACTTTGTTAAAAATGTGGTTTTGTCATTGGAGGATGAGAGGAAGAAGTAAAGAAAGACTTGAGACAGAACTCAATCAGAAGAGTTTTTTTTCAGACACGAGAAAGGTTTGGGATGGTTGGTAGAGGGTATAGGGGAGTCAAGAGCAGTTTATTTTTAAAAAGACTTCTTTACATGGTGAGGCAGAGAATCCTGAGGAAAGTGAAAATTGGGAAGAATAAAGAAGGAGCAATAGAGTACTGGGTGGATCAAGAGATAAGTTTAGGAGAAACTAATGATGAAATGCTTATTTACTTAGAATGAGTCTTGCAGATTATGTGCTCTACATGTCCTGCAGAAGGTGAAGAGAAATCTGAGTTGGGAAGGATTTTTGAAAATAAATTTCTCATTCCAAATAAGCTGGCAAAATTCTGCACAATGAGAGAAGCTGGGTTGGGAAGGGTGAAATGAAAAAGGAAAGGAAAAAGATGATTGAAAAGCTGACTTAAAGATAGCGAAAAGTAGTCAGCGCTGGAGATGTAGAATTCGTTTAAAGGTTTAGTTTACTGTTATTATTATTAATGAGGGATGAAGGAGAACTAAAGGAGGAAGAGAGGAGAAGAGAACAAATTGAGGGTGAAGGGAGTTAACCAGACTGAAGAGTGCAGGACTAGTGAAAACAGGAGTTGGGAATGTGCTGTGGATCTGGAGACAGACCTTGCAACAGGAAAGAGGGAAAATAGAAGTGCAAGTAGAAAAAGGCAAGGTCTGGAGAACTCCTGAGCCTGTGGTAACAGAAGGAATAGAAAAGGTTGAGCAGAAGATATGGAAGAGCTAAACTGTGGAACTAGGTAAACTGGGGAGACAGATGATTGATCCTTATTTATCAAGACAGAGAAGAGAATTCCCATATTAGGCCACTGACCAGACAGGTCAGATGGAAAAACCAAGCTGATAGCAACACAGTATTTGAAGAGTACAGAGTATAAAGAATGGGTAAAGAAAGCTGGAGAGAAAGGAAGAGAGAGCAAGCAGTCTAAATTTGTTAGAAACTGTGAAAATGCTTGCAATTTGTAACACTTTTAATTAGGATAGGTTTTTTTTCATAATGGAGTTGTAACTTCTGATATTTCTGCAGATAATACTGTTGTCTTTATGAGCTCAATCACAATGGCTTACTTTTCAATGTTTAGTGTAATGTTACTCATCAACTTTTCATGTGTCCAGAATTCAATTTGTCCATACTTAATATGCTGAAATGTTTTTATGTGGGCTCCCAATAACATTTCACCAGAATGCTATCTCCTTAGCTCAGCAATTGTGATATACCCATTTCTAGAAGATTATTAAAAATATTGAGCTTAGTAAACAATGTATTGACTTAAATAATCAGTGGCTAAGAAACCCCGAGGGACTTCCTGGATCAGTAAATACTGTGAACTAGTAGGAATATATGTATTGAAAGAAACTCTGAAAAGCATTCTCATGAGTGTCAGAATAATGATGATGGCCAACACTGAAATTAGTCCCTCTCTTATTTTCATTTATATAGCTGCATATAGAAGATAGAGAAACAAAGATAAATAGGACCACAGACATATATATTTACATACACATGTGATCTGAAATACAGCAAATATACCTACCTAGAAGTAGGATCTACAAGATTTCTCAGCAGGTAAGGATTTACTACCACGGTCCTGGAAAACTTCGAAGCACATTCTTATTTTGAATCTTTACTGGTCTTGTGATTCAGCTGAGATCAACTAGTTATTTGCTAAGCCAGACAGACCATGTGTGACAAGTGCCACTGCCATTTTCCAATTAAGAGCTTTTGTTTCTTTTTCCATTAAGAGCACAGAACTTCTCTTCCATTGGATTACCTCCATCATCTAATGTGTTCTTGCAATCCAGCCATTTCTTTACAAAATGAGCTTTCAAATATATTAGAAGTTTAATTAAAGTGCTTTACTTTGATGTTTACTGCTCTCAATTTCTCATGGGCAATTGCTAACGCCTTTTGAGGGTGTGATGCTTATTTATGGACAGGATGTTTGACACTGCTGTATCACTGCCCTTATTTACCACATAGAAAGACTCGGCCTTACTGTGAGGTGGTCAGAACTGGGAAGCTGTTGAAAATCTTCCACGCTTCTCCAAAGTGCAAAAAAAGTTGATGAACTTGGGCAAAGTTGGGCTCCATTTATGTGAGGAAATTAAATGCTACCAGAGAAGGTCCTTGGGCACAGGTACCTGATTATCTGTACTGTTATTGCTGTGAGGGCCTATGAACAGCACGCTTGTGACCCACAGCAAATAATAGCTTTCAGCCAGCTCCTGGACATGACTCAGGAGCTAGCAGCTCCCAAAGGGCAGTTTAGCCTCTTTTGGAGGCTAGGATTGTTTAACAGCACAGAAAGGGCTACTGTATGCCTGTATGTCTCAGTGCCAGAGTGCAGACCAGGGTAAATTTAATTATCTCATGTGAGGAAGCCTTACCACACTACACATTACATGTGCCAGGAAAATCTAGAAAACGAGTTTGCCAGTGATACAGTGAGCTGAGTCAGTTGGTGATGGAGGTGGGGACAGCTCCCTTCACAAAAGGACCTGTATCAGGGCAGACGTCATTTCTTGAATCTTCCTTTTTATTATGTCCAAACATTTGTTCTAGAGATGAATCATCATCCTTACTGAGCTTTAGACAAGCTATAAACGTCTTCGTTTTACAGCTCCTGCAGTAAGAAAATATTAAGTAAATGGGCTTGTGGGAAAAATATCACAACAGATTAATGCCATTTTTCTGTTATTTTTTTGTATGGCTGGCCATCTCTAGAAATTAAGAAAAAAGTAGCATGGGGTCTGTGATTCCCTATGCGATATTTTACATGATTATTAGTTCTTAAGGGCACTTTGATCTTTTGTAAATTATGTTTATAAGTGCTAGAAGTTTTCACTGCTTTTTCTTCTACCTCTAAGGAGTGCTCAAGGGATGGGTGAATTAACCCAAATTTTCTCTAAACTGTTAATGAGGCCTTAAAAAGTTCACCTGAAGTTTAATTTCTCTTCTGTTGGATTAGGTTGGAAGAAAGGAACTTTTACGTGGTCCTCCCTGCTAAGTGCTTTAACATGGCCAATACCTTTGCTGTATATTGATGAACAGTTTCGTGGTAAATGAAAGCTCCTCAAACACTGACCTGAAGCAAGGGGTCCATCTGTTTACATATATGAGAAAAATAATTTCTAAAATATGAAGGGATAGATGTTCTAAAATGAACAATTCAATATGATTATTATGTGCTATGTATTGTCTACAGCCTGCACGAATGCTTATCTGCACGCTTGCAAGCATACATACAGTTGTAAGGTTTAGGAAAAGAACAGAGCAAAATGAAATTATATTCTGACAAAGATATTTGAAAATAATGTCTTGATTTTGGGAGTGTCCATCTGTGAATTTCGAAGTAAGGGTATTTATTCATGAGAGAGGATCTCAGCATTCAGTGGAACTCTCAGCCATCAGAAATAGCTCAATCTGGACAAAATACTAAAGCTACCAATTCTTTTCAGAACTTCAGCCGCCTTGTAATTTTTCCAGACTATAAAGCCTGTTGGCTTTATACTTTTTTATGCATTGTGTCATAAAAGTACTCAGCTGCTACTGCATTGCAACCTGTTTCTGAGGGCTACTAGTGAAAGAATGGGGCTGCAACTGGACTCACCTGGTTTTATACTGGTGCAACCTGACCAATACCAGTAAGATCAGTGCAACCAGTAGCAGAAATTGAACCTTATTTGCCACTTTGAAGCAGTTATAAACCTTCCTTCCTCCTGGCAGCGAATATTCAAGTCTCTTTTAATAACACTCAGGGAAGCATATCTGAAATTCTTGCCTGCTTAATGTCAAAGCTGCATCTGCTCAGAGAGCTTTATCTATGGAAAAGTGAATAGGGATTCAGATAACCTCTGTGACAGGCCCTTCAACTCTGTGTAGGTTCACAGTGCTACGAGGCTGGGAAGTTTGGATTAGACTAAATATAAATGTGTTGCTCAGTGCGCTCAGCAATTGATGTGGAGGGGTCAGACTCATGCCAGAATCATGAGTGGAAGTCCCTGCTCTGCACAGGCTTTCTGTAGAGGCTGAAATCACTGAGACATCCAGCAGGAAGGCTCGCTGGGTGAGGATCTTGGCCCTCCCTTCCCAGTTGTAATAACTGTAATAACACAGAATAATAATACTTAATTACTGAGTGGGAATAGTCCAAAAATGTCTATGTCACAGCTTGGGAGCTGTGAATGCTTTGAGCCTCTGAACCAGCGGTGCAAGACTGCAGCAGCACCTACAGTGCGCAGAGATCAGGTTTACTGACATGGCCACTTCTGCTCTAACACATGTCCATTCTGTGAGCTGCTTAGAAGATGTAAAAATGTATTGGTTTCGACATTTGGAGTTTGATGTATATTCGATAAATACTACAGTAATAAGGAAAATTAGCAACTACAGAACTAAGAATTCAAAAGTGAATCAGTGGAGACTCTGTATGAAAGATATGTCTTACCCTTTCCAGAATATAACACAAGGATAAAGGCTGTAAATCAGAAAAGAGTAAAGCATCACTTCTATATTTCTTTAGCCTTATGAAGAACACGGAGGAACAGATAATTTCACTTAAGGACAGATGCTGCTGTTTGGTCAGTGTGGTGCACAGTCCCTTCTGCCTGAGCTGAGGGCATTCTTTCAGACTCTCCATCAGGAGATCCTTTCATGCTCAGATGAAACCTCTTCTCACACATGAGGACTCATGTACTTGTGTCTATGAGTCCCACATCCACAGGCCAATAGGAGCCTTAGATTCAGAAGCATCTGGGTGCTTGTAGCTAAGCCCTTTTAAACAGGGATGTTACTCAGAGCAGGATTCTCCAAAGAAGGCAGGGATATGAAATGTGCTTTGGTATAGCGTAGAACTATGAGTCTGGGTGTCTCTCCTAAAACTGTTTATTGAAATCTAACATGTCTCATTGTATCTGCATATTTCCAACAAATTTCTGCTAAGTCCTCCATCATTACAGCCTACTTTTGGGAGTATTTTTCTGCATTAAATAGATTTCATTTGATTAAAATCAGTATCTAAAGGTATACAAGAATTTCACTGCTGCTGTTTAAAATATCTGGGGAAAGTTTTTTTTGCATGGTGTTGGTTAAAAAATGGCTTAACTAGGAAGCATAATAGTCTTTTAAAATTATTTTTTAATCTGCAAACTAGGGAGAAGCCAAACAAACATCTCAAGATATTCATAATGGAAAGTGACAAGGGGAACAATTTGTTCATAAATGAAAAGTAAGTCAGACTTCATATATCTTTCCAAAGAAAAACAAAATCACTTTCCTTGACATTAGCTTTAGCAGTGCAAGTGCTGAGGAATAAGAAATGGCCCTTTCCTTTCCTAGATCTCTGAGAAGTATACAAGATATTTTTTTTCCCCTAGTTTTTATCCAGGGGATTACATTAGCTAGTTCATGTCTTAGGGAAGGCTGGAATTCAAAGCTTGACCTGGATGTATCTGAGTTTTGACAAGAGTGAACACTTTATGTGAGCATTCCTGAGTAGTTTGTCAGGCTGTTCATTCCTTGCTGTTCATGCTGGAATGAAAGAAAATAGCTCTGCTCTGTAGTAGCAGGAATTATACAGTAGCCTTCAAGACTGGGGCTTTCTGCATATCCATAAAATGCAACATGGCTGTTTAGGTGCATATGTACATGGAGCCTGAAAATGCCTGAGAACATGGCCAGCAATGTGGGATCCAGCTTGGCCATCTGCTTCTCTTCCACCAGCTCCAGCCCCAAGGGAGGGCTGCAGAGATAGAATGTGGGTGTGCGGAAGAGATGGATTGGAGAGCAGATGGAGATGCACCCATCTGAGTCTGCCTTGTTTGAGAGAAAGGAACATGGGTTAGTGGGTTAGTTATAATCTCAGTGGTCTTTTCCAACCTTAATTATTCTATGGTTCTATAACTCTATGAAAGGAAGCACAGTCACAGAGGTCTTGGGACATCCCTGACAACTCCTAATTATCCCTTGTCCTTCTGGCAAGCAATTGGTATGTTTCAGATTTCCTTTGTCTTTGCAGCTGATTTAATCACAGCAACTCCTAAACCTGCTGTTTGGCTACAGCCTTTGAGGTGAATCTGGGAACACAAAAATCACTGCAAGACAAAACAAATCTCATTTTGTGCCTTGGGAAGCAAAACTGGCAGAGCTGCTAGTCACTGAGTTATTATGGCCTCTGTTATGAACTGGGAGCATGGAAAGGGCAGCTGGAGCATGGGAGGGGAAACATTGCCAACTGCCTCCTCTGGCTGCTGTGAGAGGCAGGCAAACGCTGAAATGAACTGCAAAAAGGATGGAGAAGATGAGAAAGTGGCAAAATTCTGAATAGTAAACAGCATGTAAGGAAAAGCACTACATTCATCTACAGACTGTCTGAAGGACAGGGCCACAGAGATGATGGCTGGAACATCTCCTGTATGAGGAAGTCCGAGAGGGGATCTTATCAATGCTTATCTAATGAGTGGGAGTCAAGTAGATGGGCCAGGCTCTTTTCAGCAGTAGCCAGTGACAGGAAAAGGGACAATGGGCACAAACTGGAACACAGGAAGTTTCATATAAAATTCTTCACTTTGATGGAGACATGGAATAGGCTGCCTGGAGATGTTGTGGAGTCTTCTCTCTGGAGCTATTTCAAACCCCACCTGGATGCTTTCCTGTGCAAGCTACTATGGGGAGCCTTCTTTAACAGGTAGCTGGACAGGATGGTCTCCAGAGGTCCTTTTCAACCCCTAGGATTCTGCGATTCTATGATGATCTGGCTAACACAAACCGTGAGATGCTAAGCCTTACCTTTAAGTTATTATCTATATATTGTAATCAAAATAATATATAAGCAATATTATAATAAGATAAATATTTAAGTTCAGGAAAAAAAAAACCCAAAAAACTATGAACAGACCCACAGCCCACGCAAAAAGTTCCTTCCGTTAGGAGTTGAATTCAGTGATCCTTATCCAACTCAGTATATTCTGTAATTCTATAATTCCCTGTTTAGTGGAATTTTACCTGAGCTGAGATACTCTCATCTAAGATAAACGTCCAGTGCTAGGAAAAAGATCAAGTGCTGAAGCTCTGCAGGTTCAGAAGTAGAAATGTTGAGTGCTCAGTTCTACTCTTCTTACATTTTTTCCTTGTCTTCCTCCCTCGAGATTTTCTTGGTATAAAGCAAGACAGTGGCCAATCTTTTTTCAGTTGATTGTTGGGTGATATGGACCCTACAGATAGAAGAGCTATCACAAGATTTAACCTATTTGCCCACTGCAGGTGTTTTTTTTTCAGTTGCTGCCAGTGAATTTCAATGAACATTATTTATTTCTCATGACAGAAATGATTTATTTCTCAGTTATTCTTATGCAAATTCAAAGATATGAGAGATAGATTACTACTCAGGGACAACCTGATCTCTTCATGCAGGAGGCTGTTTTGCTTCATACAAAAAGATCTGAGGAGGGAAGAAACTGGCTGCTGGCCTCATTTGTGATAAAAGGTTGGCGTATGCCTCCTCATTAAGTCTAGCATGGCACTCTTACTCAGAGACTTGGGCTGCCAGAACTTTGGCTAAAATAAATCAGGGAGCAATGATTTAGCATGTCGGAAGACTTTGCCCTTGCTTACAAAGTGCTCAGGAGAAGAGGGTTCATTTCTGGCAGAGCCCTGTTCTCTGGTTCAAATGTGCAGGCACAAAAAAAGCATGGGAGAACTTTCAAGTTTTAAAACTCACTCCATATTATTAGTGAAACTGCAAAAAATGTAAACACAGACTGATTTAAGTCTGTCTTGATAGCTCCTCTCTGCCCATTGCACAAAACAACTCTCATGTTGCATAACCTGTCTGCAGCAAAGATTAGGGCAGCTGTAATGGCTGATATCCTTCATCATTTCCAGTCAGGAGATGAGCTTTAAGATGAATCAAAGCACTCAGCAAAGAACAAGTAGCACCTTTGCTGCTTTCCCAACTGGGCTGAAGTGTTATGTGGTCTGCTAGCAAGAAGTTTATTCCTGCAGCCTAAGGAGGAAAAATTGTCCTGGCAAAGCATAATACTCGTAAAGCAGGACTTTATTTCTCACAATCTGAGGACACATATGAATCAGATGGATCAAACCTTCCTCATAGCTAAAAGATGAAATTGTTACCTTACATTAGATGCACAGTTGCTTTTAATGTTTCTTTTTACTGACTGTTGTTCATTCAGCAAGTAAGAGTAGAAGAGCCTGAGATTACATGACCCTAAATTTGCACAGGGGAGGCAGAAATTGGTTTGGAGAGAGCAGGCAGAATCTCTGCACGTGAAACTCATGCAAACATCTTCAGCTGCTACCTGGAGGTTTTGTCCTGCTCTTGCCATGAGGGACAAAAGACTATCAATGTTATGACAAGGCTCGATTCTGATGTTTAAAGAGCCACAAAGTAACACGATGGTGAAATTATTCTACATATTTGGGGCAGCAGGATGGCTGCCTTATCATGCCTCCAATGGAAGAGAGCAAAAGCATTAGAAAGTTGAAATGTACAGAGTATAGTTTGCAAACTGTGCACATATCAAAAGGCAAAATGACGTCTAAATAAGGAGAAAAAAAGAAAAGAATAGTACATAACCTCATTTTAAGAGCTACAGTGTGAGTAAATTTGGCTCAACTTGAACAATGACATTTTTTTTTAATTGACTAGGAACAACCCTTATTCACTTTTTGGAAAAGGAAGCAGGTAAAAGTACCTTTCTAAACTAGTAGTTGTTCAAATATAAATTTCCTGTTTATTGAGATTTCAGCTATACCAAAGTAAAGGTCTCAGAGAGGCTGAGCAAGTCAATCATTATATACCTTGTTAGTATGACAGCCCCCTATGTACTGTTTGACTGGAAATAAAACACAAATACCCCAAATCCCTGCTGTTTCTGCTTCATGGTGCATAAATTTACTGCATGTCACGCCACTTAGAGTTTTGATAGCAGACTACTAGCTGGCAGAGCAAAATACACAATCAAACCTTCATTTTCATAAATGAAATAAAAATACACATAGGAAATACAGAAGTGTTTTCATTAGTGATATTTCAAGGGCCAATCACTCAAGTTGGAGACTTTTGCAAGTCATGCTCAACATCTGATTACGTATGCAAATGAGTGGATTTTCCAAGTATATGTTATTTTCTACTCTAATTTTAATGATATCCAAGATAATTTTTGTAATAATAAACTCAGCCCAAATTATTCTTGGAGGCATTATGTCCTGTACCTTGTTGGACTGAGAAGGGTGGAGCTTTTGGCCTCTGCCAGCACTGTTACCAGCTGCTGGTGTGCTCCATGGGCTTCCCTTCACAGAAGCAACATTGGATTCATACTTAGATATATTTAGACACCAAAATATGTGGCCTCCTATCTCAGCAGCAGACTCAGAATAGATGCTAAAATGAAGTTTAGGTGAGCTGCTTTCTTCAAGCCCTGTGTTTTCCTTTGCCTACCTATTTGCACTGAGGAAACACTGAGAAATCATTGGCAATTTTTTGGGGAGCATTGAACAGTACAAAAAGGAAAAGAAGGATCTTAACTAAACCTCCTGCTTGAAACTGGCATGTACACTGTGTTAGGCCAGCTGGCAGTTTCGGTAAAAAGAGTAAACAAAGAAGTATCCTAAAGATAACAGTTTCCTATTCCTCACATTCATCACTTCTGGAAATAAGAAACAAAACTGATGACTTTCAGAATTAGATTTTGCAGTTAGATTTTAAGGAAAAGAGAAAACCAGTACTGAGTAGAAAAAATTGGCTAGTATTTTTTGGGTTAAGCTGGATTTTGTCAATGTTATCACTCTCTGTTTCCACTGCTACTTACTTTCCTTCTGAAAATTCAGACATCTGTTTGCTTTATTTCACTGAGCCCAGGAGGTTCTATGATTGAAATCATATCTGGCTTATGAAAGCTGGTCCCCAAAGCAGCTTTCCTGCAACACAGACCAAAACAAAGGAAGAAGAAATAACTAAAGCAAAGAGATGGTGTGTAGGATCCAGTCTGCTGAACCTGAGCACTGAGCTGGTGCTGAAATGCTGTGTGCACTCTAGGCAGTTCTAGAGCACTTGCCAAGTTTCCTGTCTTGTCTGTGGCAAGAATTCATGTGAAGGTTTCCATTGGGAGCTCCTGTCTCTGCACAAGAGATCATCTACATCAGTGGATGCTGTTTGCCCTCGTTCACAAACTTCTCTCTCATTACAAGAAAATCAACCCTATGAAAAAAATGTATAAAAGCAAGTGGAATGAGAATAAACAAGGAGCCGTATGAGTGTTCATCAATTGTATTAAATGATGGGTGACCTGTTGTTGCTCTTTCAGCTCTAGCTCCCAGGAATTTACAGGAACGACTTTCCCTGTTGTCAGCAGCTCTGAGGCTGGGCTGTCTGTGCTTGTGATGGAGCTTTCCCTTCTAACAGTACCTCCGTACCTCCAGCATCTCCCTTCTCCAGGCTAAATGAGCTCAGGCTTTCTCAAAAGTCAAATTCTTAGAAACAATCACATTGTAACTAAGCAGTCAAATAAAAAAGAACATCTTCAATTTCTTTCAAAGCGTTTGAATGAATTTACTTTACTTTAATCAACCTTAATTACATCTGTGGCTCTTTTTTTTGGTGTTTGTTTGTTTGTTTGTTTAACAACCGTCAGAATGTAAAATAAGCAAATGGATATGGTAAGTTCCAAATGACTTAGAATTGTTGAATCTAAGTCTTTCCTGGGAACTTGCTGCTTTGTCTTACTTCTTATTTAGATAAGTGAGCCTCAAATATGAACTCACAAAAAATTTAGATCAATAATATGCAACTCCATGTCTGCTACATCTCAGGAGGGTGGCATAATCATCCATCTCAAGAAAGCGAACAGCAGATGGTACACTGCAGATTTGTATGTTTGCACCACTTATTAGTTTATAGAATTACGAAAGAAGATTTGAAACATTTTGAAAAATATTTTCTTTAGATGTGATAACAAAGTGGTTCTTGTTGCATCTTCTTTTACACATAGACTTCTCTTCGCTGCAAAAGTTATTTTCTGAGATAGAATCATAGAATCACCGAATCATTGAGGTTGGAAAAGACCACTGAGATCATTTAGTCCAACAACCCACTTAACCTAAACTTCCCTTGGTATAAGTTGAGGCCTTTCCCTCTTGTCCTATCTCTAGTTACTTGAGAGAGGAGATCGATGCTATAACGTCCTTTCAGGTCATTGTAAAGAGTGATAAGTTCTCCCCTGAGCCTCCTCTTCTCCAGACTGAACAATCCCAGTTCCCTCAGCCTCTCCCCGTAAGACTTGTGTTCCAGACCCTTCACAGCTTCATGGACCTTCTCTGGACATGCTCCAGGGCCTCAGGGCATTGTTCTTGTAGTGAGAGGCACAAAACTGAACACAGTACTCAAGATGTGGCCTCAACAGCAACAAATACAGGGGGATGATCACCTCCCTAGTCCTGCTGGCAACACTATTTCTGGTACAAGACAGGATGCCATTGGCCTTCTTGGCCAACTGAGCACACTGCTGGCTCACAATCAGCCAAATATCGACCAGCTTCTCCAGGTCCATTTCTTTCACGCAGTCTTCCAGCTACACTGCCCTGGTCCTGTAGATTTTGGATTTCAGTATTAGATAGCAATGTCTCTTCATTCATATGTAGAGATCTAATTCTCCCTTTCATGATTAATTCTGTCTGCATGTAGTATTAGTGCTTGCTATGAAATGGAGAAAGAATTGCAAAATTATAAATTAATACTATATGTACTTAATCACTTAGTAACAGAAGATATGCAAAAGATCTTCCAGTAAAATATTTGACAGTGCTGTTTGCTATCTACTTTGCAGAAAGAGTCAGATCATAAGAGCTACTTTAGGAACACTGGTGTTGCTGACAGAAGGTCCCAAAAGAGGGAGTTTGAGTTTCCAGCTATTTGTTCTTGCCTCTATTTTTTTTTTTCTTCTGTGCACATTTTTTTTTCCCATTTGAAAGCAAAAGAAAAGGATAACAGAATGTTTGTCTTTTTGACTACACTGATGCATTTGACTCCATTTTACTTAAGAAGACATATTACAATTCCATTTAGTATGTATGTATGTATCATTAAATAGAAAAAAAGGGGATCCATGATAAATATCAGATTGGAAGCTCTGGGAACTGAAGGCTTGTACTCATTCGGTCAAGTGAACATGAGTTATTACTGTGTGGTTCTCCTTCCCTCTACCCAATTAAGATGTTCCATATCTTTACTTGAGAAATCCATACAGGCTCGGATTTGTGCTAGGTTGGTGCAGCCCAACATGGCCACCAGTGTTTTGTGGATGAGGAGATGTGGAAATCTGTCTGGGAGGAAATAATCTGAGGCAATTTGGCTAGGAAGAACTTGGTTTCAGTACTACTGCATACCCTGAGCTTCTCAGGACACTCAGGGGCTTATATTTCAATAGAGATCCAAAGCCACCAGCAATGAATACTTTCAAAATCCTCCTCCCTTACCCCTCACCAGGACATGCCACATGAAGGTGCTTACCTTCACTTATGCAGGAATGTTAAAAACTTAAGCTTTGCAAATTAGGATGTCTGATTTCAATTCAACATACATATTTTTCAAGATTATCAGTCCTCTAGAGCTTAATCTTGAGCAAACCCATTGACTTCCATAAAGCAGCACTCACCAGAAAAGAATCTGACATCAGTATTTTTGATTTTCTAAGATTTTCCTTAAAGAGAAAAAAAAACCCTACAAATTTGAAACGCTGAAGCACTCCTATCTTATTTTAGTTGCTATAAATAAGAAATTATATTCTAAACTTAGTTTCAGTTGGTTAAGTAATGGCAGGGAACTATCAACACTTCTGTTCTCAAAGTAACCGGTGATAATTTACAGCTACAGTGAACAATCAATATTCAGGAAGTGACTTCATTTTGGGTAAATTGAAATCTTTGACTTGCTAAGAACTGATAACTTGATCTGAAATAGACTAGAAGAGGTAGTCCAAATTTGTTACTTAAAAGCAGTAAATATAGGGTTAAGTTAGTTCACATGGACAGACCACTCTTTTCTAACACATTTATAAATGACCTGTCTGAACAACTTACGTGTCATTTGTAGCACACAGTTCATACATACAATCACCCATGATTAACAGTGTTTCAGGCATCTTGCATCTCACAAACACCAGGTATTAGGAGTCCTCACAAACTGGATTTCTTCTCTTAAAAGTTTCCACTGTCAGATCACTTATGACTTCGCCCATTTTCAGCTGGTATTTTGTCAGCTGGATATCAATTTCGGGATGAACATTTGAAGAAAATGCCACGTGATATTGGATTTGAAAATTTAAGTTGTTTCCACTCATTAGAAAAGCTTGGGAACGTATAAATAAATTTCTAAATTTAGTTGTTCCGGTACTTCTCCCAGCATGTGTTTCACTGTAATCCTCACTGGGAATTTTACAAAGAGGCATTTCATGATAACTTCTTGGAAATTCTCTAAACATATGTGAACAGAGAGTTCCTGCCCAAATCATTTCAAGATTTGTGAACTGAACTTCCTAAATTCCCAAAGGTAAATTTGTTGAAAAAAAAAATAATGTCCATCACTTGTCTTTTCAAGCACAAGGCAGTAAGAACTGGGTGGTGGATATATTACTTGCCGGTAGGACAGAAGACATTGGTCTTGCAGATCTACAGTCCTCCAGTAACAAAGACTCACTCCCTACAGATGTCTTGCACTGGTTTGGATGTAGATTTGTGCATCCAGAAACAAACTCCTAGCAAGATTTTCCTATCTGTGGGGTTAGAGTTCATCAGTTCACAGCTGCAAACTGGAGAAGAGGCTTAATATTAAGAAAGCCCACCACTGTGAAGAGGCATAAACTCACCCCATATAGTTTTATAACGCTTCTCTGCTTTTTCTTTTTTTTTTTCCACTTGGCACATGATTTGTAATGTATTGGATTAGAAAATGTATCTTAAACTGACAGAGCAGTTCCTTGAAAATCCACACTGATAAACTAGCATTTTCTGGGCCTCTGGCGCAGGCATAAAGTCTCCTAATTTTAGCTGAGATTCAGTGTTTCATGGCTTCAGAGACCTATTCTTTGTTTCTTTGTAACTGACTGAAAGAAAAAAAGAATTGCAGCCTCCCAGAAAAAAAAACAGGAAAAGAAAGCATCATATGGATCTTGTCATGCACTTCATTCCCTTAGGTAGGGTCTTGCTGTGTCAGAGTCTCTGGTTTAATAATAATACCGCAATCTTATTCTGTATGTTTTCTGGCTTGACAGGGCCTTTGCTGATTAATGTTGTCAGAGAGAGATGTGCTGAAAAACACCTTCTAATGCATTACATGGAAGTCTCAATCTAACAGATGTACAAGTTCAGTTTATTGTCATGTTCTTTTACCAGGAAAAGTCAAGACTTTGGGCTAAATCAATGATGTAATTTGTTTAATGCGGAGTTTGATTTTGCTCAAGTCAGACCTTGCCAGTCTTCTCTTTTTCTGATGCATGTTAATAAGTTTCTTTTGTTTCTTTTTAAGTTTCTGATTTCCTTTTTTTTTTTTCTTTTTTTTTTTCTTTTTTTTCTTCTAGATCTGCTGCTCCTGCTGTGAGTGAGTTTCTTGAAAGATATTTATGCATAAAATAAATTCTTTCCTGTCTGGTCTGAATGAAAATATCTTGCAGTTTCTCCTGACTTTTTCAGAAGTATTTTGAT
Source organism: Centrocercus urophasianus (assembly GCF_019232065.1). NCBI lineage: Eukaryota > Metazoa > Chordata > Aves > Galliformes > Phasianidae > Centrocercus > Centrocercus urophasianus. The sequence goes on from NW_024884253.1 coordinate 45,751,945, forward strand.
CTTAATATTTCATGCACGACAGAAGTTTCACAACTATCAAGCAGGTGAATTTGCTTTGATGAAATCAAATCTTTTGTTATGAGATATGGAAATACTCTGCTGCCATTGTGAAAAATATAAAGACACTTAGAGCAGGAATAAAATCTGCAAAAGATCTGAAGAGAGCATTACATCCTTGCATAACAGAATTTTATTTGGAAATATTGATTGCAATATTCAAAGGTCCTAATCTTGAATATGGATAACAAATGTGTCAGTAGTAATTTGCACTGAATTCCTAATTATTAAGAAATAATGTATATGTGGTTTTCCACAAATTGCATATTTTGCACACACGTTTTCCTTTGTGGAACTACTGCATGTTTATCCCTGCGCTGTTTACAACCAATCAGAAATGCTGCTTCCTGAAGGAAGGTGCGGCCCATGAAAGGTCCCATGCTGTAGCAGGCATCAGCAGGAGGAGGAAAATTGGAGAGAGACCATTGGAAACTGATCACCAACCCCATTCCCCACACCTGTGTCCCACTGAGGAGATGGAAGAGTCAGGAGTGAAGGGGCTTTTCCTTCTTTTCTTCTCCCAGTGTCCTGTTGAGGAGAGAGAGCGGCTAAGCAGCTGGATGGGTGTTTGGCTGCTGGATAAATTTAGCCCACTACATCTGAACGTGTATTATGCAGAATTTATTTGAATTGACCTCTATTTACTTTATTCTTCCTGCTTAGGTGTTGAAGCTCAAAGCATTACTTTTTGGCAAAGCTGAATTGAGAATGTATTTCTCTCCTCTGTGTCTAGCTATCATTCCGAGAAGAACTTATCACTTAAATATCAATTAAGATATAGGAATAGAAAACAGAAGGAACACTAAAAAAGATAAGTCTTTTCTCCAAATCTGGAGAGGCATACTGTAGGCTTAATAGAATAATGATGTAGCTGTAAACAGGTGATCATGTAGGTCAAATTAATCTCTGAGCTACATGAGTTTTAATGAGAGAAGTCTGCTTTCCCCAGTGCTCAGCTCTCTGAAGAACCTGCACTAGCTCACAATTGCTGTTTGTTGGCTTTGCTGGTTGGCAAAGCACCATGGTCGGTGCCAGAATGGACGCTCTCCATATGAGCATCATGGCACATCAACCATATCTGTGGGAGTTTGTTTTCCTGGGGCTTGAAAAGAGCTGAGACCTCACCTTTCACTGCAGGCAATATTTGTTGGAATGCAATTCTTTGCATAGTCTTGCACTACTATCTGCATGAAATGGATCCTCATTTCTGCTTTCTCAGTGTCTTCAGAAGTGTTCGATGAATCCCTCTCCTGCAGCTCATGGCAGAAGCAACTTCACATACCTCGGAAGTTTTGCCTGAACAGCTCATCAGCTATGCTGAATTCATTAGGGAGTATGGAACAACCTGTGTGCACGCATAGAGAGAAGTAGTGCTGAAAACTGTTTGTCTGAGTGAATTATCTGGAGTTTTCCCTTTGGCTTGTTCTAGCCTGGTCCTGTGGATGGAAGACATTAGATGTTCTCCCAGAGGGCATCCTGGGACTGCTTTCACCATCATGCGCCCTGCTGCTGTGTGTGTTCTGCTCCTGCGTCACTGCATGGAGAATAGGGACAGCTGAGTTGTTCCTGGCTTGGACTAACACACTAACGCAAATGCACCACAGGCTGTACATGAGCAACTCTTCTGAGTTGCCAGAAGAGCTTTTGGTTTTGCCATGTATACAGCTATGACTCAGTGAAACTTTTGTTTTTTTGTGTCCTACTTTTATATTTCTAATACCCATCCTCACAGGCAAGAAGGCTGTATTTATTTGATTCTCAGAGGTGATCAAGACTGAAAAGGGAAGCACATGCTGTTTTAATTCTTTCTCCCCTTTTAAAGCCTGAAAATGTTTGTGTATAATCAATGGATATCAAGATGTTACAATCACAATATAATCAAGAGAGTTAGGCGAAGTGGACAATGATAACAAAAGAGAATAAAATAGAAGGCTTACCCTTAGTCTGGGCTCACCACAAACACCAATAGAGACAATCTCCAGAAGAGATCCTTCCCCACTAGTAGCCAGCTCTTAAATAGGTCTAGGAGGGGTGCAGTCATGCTCCACCCCTTCTGGCAGCACAGGTGAATTGCCTTCACCTGTGCTCCTCTGGCTGGCTCATGGCTCGCCTCAGGTGATCAATCAGAGGTTCAGGCTGTGACTCAGTAGTTCCCATACAGTTTTCTTGTTCTGTGGGGAAGGAAACAAGAGCTATGTAACAACTAGATAAAAGTTAGCAGAAACTGTCATGAGAAGTGATTTGTTCTACTGTCTAAGTTCCCTTTATAAAGGGAACTTTATAAAGGGTGGTGAGGTGCTGGCACAGCTGCCCAGAGAAGCTGTGGTGCCCCATCCCTCAAGGCCAAGTTGGATGGGGCCCTGGGCAGCTGAGCTGCTGGGTGGTAGCCCTGCCCAATGCAAGGGGGTGGGACTGGGTGGGCTTGGAAGTCCCTTCCAAACTAAGCCATTCTATGATTCTGTGAGTAAAGCATCCTCTTTCAAAACATTTAATGTGATCTGGACAATTAGAAAATCACCACAGGTTAGTGTTATGGTTTCTATCAGTCGAAAATGTGGTACATGGAAAAAATGATAGGGATTTCCTACCATTTTACAGATTTACTCAGTACTTCTGTATATTGAAGAAATGTTTCCTTAAAAAATTTTTCTTTAGAGATTTCACTGCTTTTGTCTAATTTTCTCTGTGTAAACTCAATCAAGAGTCACAGAAGAACCTTGATAAAAGCATGCTTGTGTTTTTCTGTCTTATGTCCTGGACATATCCCCATAAACCACAAACCATATAGCATATTTGGAAGTAGGGTCAGTGGTATTTTGTCAGCACCATAGGGCTCTGCCATCAATCAGAAAACATTGTTGTAAGAACAGTTTGCAGGAATCCAATGCATCCCCTCAGCCTGCTGTGCTGGGTGTCCGTCACATGGCACGCTATTGGCAAGATGTTGACACTGTCATTTCTCACAAAGTTGTAAGTGAGCTATGAGCCAAAAGCAGATAAAGAGACAAATTAGCTCATGCAGCAAATAGCAGTATGCCCATGATCATCCTTCCCTGCCTAGATAGTGGAAAGACTGGAGCAATACTTCCAAAAAACTACTCATTATTATTTAAATTTCTCAACACGGCAGTTTTGAAGTGTGGTTGCATAATATTTGTGCAATGTTGTATTAAGAGAAGTGCTTATCACAGACCTGAGACCTCAATTTGGAAAAATAATGGTATCACATGTTTGATTAATGCTCTTCTCCAACACTGATCAACGGCAGTGCAGTGGGAGAAGCGTGGGTTTCCTCAATCTGCCAACAAGAAGGTCTTTCAAGCACGCCAAGAAAACTGCTATTGTTTGTGCCCAGTCCCTAGTCCTGCAAGCTGTTCTGTGCGGGTGGACCTCAGCAGTTTGCAGAGTCCTGGTGAATTTGTTGACTACAAAATGGAGAATTCCATGGCACAAATGCAGTAAATCCCTTCTCCTTGGAAAATGGGATTCAGATTCCTCTGAAGGACAGCTCAGCCTACTTGTATGCAAATTGAGTCGTTGCTAAAAAGGTTGGATTTGGTGCTCCTTAAAAAAGGCACAGCTAGAATATGTATTTTACACACATTTACTTTGCAAGCTGAAATTCAAAGAACGATGTGATGGAAGGATGAATTTCAAAGCAGATTTTGCCATGTCAGAACCATATAATATGTGTGTCCTGCTTGATAGCCAAAGCTTAAATTGTCAGGGTGAGAAGAGCTCAGGATATCTTCTCAGTTACATAACATAGCTTCTATTTGTAGGAGCAGCTTAAGTTGAATGGCTGAGGAGCCAAAGCTATGGGTCGGGGCAATGTGTGCTGCTAAGCACTGTTGGGGCACAGAAAGAGTAATTAAAAGCTGTGTTGAAGCTGGACCACAAAAGAGGCCGTGAAAGACAGACATAGTTTGGCATTTGTATGTGTGCTGGTGTCTGACATTCCTAGGCTCTGGGTGGCCTGGCAAGATCAAGAGCAAAGTGAAAACTCTGAGGGTGCTCATTTGAATTGGACAAGAATCAGGGGAATAGAGGCATGGCCATTTCCACCTTTCTTTCTCTTCTTAGTGGAAAATGGGATTGGACTGGTCAGTGTGTGAAAAGAGTGATGGAAACCTTCCTTTCCATCAAGAGGGACCTGATTGAAACCTTTTGGTTCAGGGCTTGCATGAGGCTGAGCTTTGCAGTCCTGAGCACCAAGGGAAGCTCTAAAACCTGTATATACCCCTAGGGTCCTCCAGAAACCATGTGGACAGTGCATTTTAGAGGTTGTACCTAAGTCTGTTATGAAGAACCATTATCCATATTTCCTTGTGTAAAAGATGTATAGAACATCCAGTAGAATAACTGCATTAAACTACTCCAAATTTATTGTATTACAGACTTCCCTATTCTAATATGAATTAGATGCTTTAACTTTTGTTTTCATTCATATTACCAGGTGTACCAAATTCACTGTTCTATTAAACAGACACTGTAAATAGTGAATATAAAGTAATATCTCCAAAAGTACATATTTTTTAAAGGTAAGATTTAAGAAAAAATGAGAAAAGAAGTATTTCAAGTATTGAAGAAAAGAGCAGGTGGAATATTTTGTTTGCAAACATCTGTATATTTTTTTTCCTTATTTGCCACACAAGTGTTACAGGAAAATGTGAAAAATAATAATCATCATAAATATACTACAGACAACACAAATACACTACAAATGGTTGTGAAAGCAATGATTTTTTGTTTCTTCAAGTCAGGACTGGAAAAATATGCATTAAAACATGGGTTATTTACAGTGCTCTAAAATGATTTTTCCCCAGATTTTTAAAAAGTTTTTGATACATTTCCCATTTGAACTCATCACATTCAATTATTAATTTTTTTTTTTAAGTTCTGTTAATATAAACATACCAGTTCCTATGCTGTAAATTAAATTCTTATTTTATTTCTATGTATGCGTTGTCTTTTACTGTAATGCCAAAGGTTGCTCTCGTCTAATGGCTATAATGAAAGCTTTTACTGCTAAATTAAAATAAAATGAGTTAATGGGTACCTAGTGCCTTGTTCTAGTTAAAATGTGCATCAATTTGCAATGACCATTGCTTTGGGATTATAGTAAGTGTTTTATCTTAGACAAAATGTAACGAACAGTGTGAAATCTTGCTTTTGAAGTACTTAATCTGCTCTTCTGCAAGTCTATTTATAGTTTATTTCATTTTCTAATACCTTTTCTGCCCTTTAACAAGTAATGTTGAAATTTTCCATGGTAGGTGATTGCTTCAGATTGATTCTTTTATAGTGTTGTTGAAAATAGTTCAGACATTGAGAAAATGAGGGTAAGAAAAAATGGATATATATATACATGCATATTCATTTTCTTTTTTATGATGTGAAACAGCAATAGATTTTTCCAAGACTACATTAAAGATCAAGAAATATCTATCACTATTTGCAAGTAAAATATTACACTTTCAGAATTTTACTTTTGCATGAATTGTGTGTGGATAGCTTTTCTGTCGTGCACTGAAAATTGGAGTTTTTGATAAGAATTTTTGATAAGTTTTGATGAGTTTTGATAAGTGTTTGATAAGAGTTTTTTGTGTCTTGGTAACCCTGTCTTTGGGAAAAAGATACAGCAGGCACTGTGCACCCCTGCACTAAACTCAAGACATACAAATATTTGCAAATGTACAAATGAACTCAGACAGTGATTTGTACTTGTGACCCACAAAAGCAGAGGTCTGTTTTGATGCTAGCCTTGCAGCTTCACTACCAAAACCAAATATGATGCTCTTACAGCTATGGACACCTGTGACACCCAGGACCAAGACCCACAAGAAGAAACCATACTGCAGGGAATATCGTAAAAAGAAACACTGTGGACTTGTAGTGGGTGACTCTCTATTAAAAGGCACTGAGGTGCCCCTCTGCCAGAGTCTTTAGAGGTTTGATGCCTCTTGGGGGACAAGACCTGAGACTTTGCCAGGGGAGAGCCCCTGAGAGTTTGTCAAGAGCACAGACTGCTATCCACTATTGTTCTTCCACAGGGGCATGAACATCAGTGGAAGCTGGAACACTGTCAGAATGAAAAAAAAACCCTGGAAGTGCAAGTGAAGAACTGAGTGACCTTCTCTTCAATTTTGACAGCTGGAGGAAAGAGAGAAGATACATAATGCATACGAGTTCCTGGCTGTGTGGCTGGTGCCAGCACAAGGGTTTGGTTTTTATGACAATGGGACTTTCTGTGAAAATATAACCTGTTGAGGAGGGATGGGATCCACCAGTCTAGAACAGGCAAGGCAATCTTTGGAAGCAGACTGGCCAAACTAGTGAGGTGGGCTTTCAACTGAAAGACTTGAGGGTGGGGTCCAAAATGGCAGTGTTCATGCCATTACAACTGTCTGGGAAAGAAGGCAGGCCACCCAGAACAGTCACAATTATTCTTTAACTCCTTCCTGAGACGTGAGCCAGGAGGTCAGCCACCGCAAAAGTGTGTATAGATATGGAAGATCCTCCTGAATCCCTCTAGAGAAACCTGCATCCTCTGCTCCCTTTTCTTCTCTGAAGTGCCTATATACCAATGCATGCAGCATGAGGAATAAACAGGAAGAATTAGAGAACTTTATGGTTGCAGGGCCATGACCTCACTATGACCATGGAGACATGGTGGGACAACTTACATGACTGGAATGCTGTCATGGATAGCTATGTCAGTTTTAAGAAAGAGAAACCAGCAAGGTGAGGTGATGGAGTTGCACTTAATGTGAGAGAGCAACGGGAATGTGTTGAGGTCTGTCTAGGGATGAATGATGAACGAGTGAGAATTAAGGGGCAGGCTAGTATGGGTGACACCACTGTGAGCGTTTACTATAGGACACCTGATCAGGACATGGAAGTTGATTAGGTTTTCTATCAACAGCTGAAAATAGCTTCACAGTCACAGGAACTGGTTGTGACAGAAATCTTCACAACTCTGAAGTCTGACGGAAAAACAGCACTGCCAGGCACTCACAGCCCAGGAAATTCCTGCAGTTCATGGAAGATAACTTTCTGACGCAGGTGGAAAGAAGCTATGGAGCAGAGGTGTCTTGCTGGACCTTGTTCATACAAACAAGGATGGACCAGCTGGGATTGTGAAGGGTAGGGGCAGCTTTAGATGTAGCAACTATGAGATAGCAGAGTTCCAAATCCTACATGAAAGAAACAAGGCAATAATTGGGATTGTGACCCTTTACAACTGTCTCCCATACCATCATCATTGGTAAGCTTAGGAAGTAAAGGATAGACAAGTGGATGGTGAGGTGGACTGAGAACTGGCTGACTGGCAGAGATCAGGGGGCTGTGATCAGCAGCATAAAGTCTGGTTGGAGGCCAGCAGGTTGAGGGAAGTGATCCTCCCCCTCTGCTCTGCCCTGCTGAAGCCACTTCTGCAGTGCTGTGTCCAGATGTTGAGAGGCCTGGAGCATCTCCCTTACAAGGAAAGCCTAAGAGATCTGGGGCTGTTCGGCCCAGAGAAGAGAAGACTGAGGTGAGATCTTATCAGTGCTTATAAATATGGGTGGAAGTCAAGTAGATGAAGCCAGATTCTTTTCAGTGGTGCCCAGTGACAGAACAAGAGGCAACAAGCACAAACAGGAACATAGGAAGTTCCATACATGAGGAAAAACTTTGTCACTTTGAGAGTGACAGAGCACTGTAACAACCAGAGAGGATGTGGAGTCTCCTTCCCTGGAGATATTAAAGACACCTGGATGCTTTCTTGTGCAAGTTACTGTAGGGAGCCTTTAGCAGGAGGTCAGACTGGATGATCTCCAGAGGTCCCTTTCAACCCCTATGATTCTGTGATTGTGTCATTCTGTGATTCAAATTCAGATACTTATCCACTGACACTGCAATTGTTACAGAGCTTTGTGCAGGCTTTTTGACGGGAAAAGCAGTGAGCTGATTTTTTATGCCTGAATTTATGGAAATACATGAGCACTTAGGTACATTTGTAATCTGCAATCATTTTTTTTTTTTCCTGTAAAAATAAGTTGGCAAATAAGATTCAAACTTTTAAAAAAGCCTCTGCTCAAATACAGTAAAAGAACCTTGGATCTTAAGAAAATATTTGTATTAGCTAACAAATGACTGTAAACAAACACATCTAGCTGAATTATTTATTTATATCTGGGAAATTAGTCATTTCTTTGATGAAATTATATATGAGCTATCATATTCATTAGTCTAACAGTTATGTGGCTGGATGAAACATTATCTAGCAATGTACCAGACAATTGTTTGTCCATCAGTGGATCAATATATTATTTACAATATGGCTTTTTTGGGCATTATTTGACCATTGGTAAACATGTTGTTTAGAGAAGTCACAGAAAAATTTGTACTCAGTAATATTTGGCTGGTGTCAAGATTATTCTATACAGCAATACTGAAGAAACAAATGGAGTCCTTAAATTCTTGGTCTGCAGGCTTTTTTTGTTTTTGTTTTTGTTTTTGTTTTTGTTTATCAGAGCTCAGAATTGGACTCAGCGCTTCAGATGTGTCCTGTCAGTGGAATCACAGAATTGTTTAAGTTGGAATGGACCCTTAAAGGTCATCTGGTCCAATTACAATGTCATGAACAGGGATACCTACAACTAGACCAGGTTGCTCAGAGATTGGTCCATCCTGATCTTGAATGCCTCCAGGGATGGGACATCCACTACTTCTCTGGGCAATTTGTTCCAGTGCTTCACTATCCTTCTTGTGATTTTTTTTTTTCCTTATATCCAATCTAAATCTCCTCTCTTTTAGTGTGAAAGCATTTCCCCTTGTCCTATCACAGCAGACCCTGGTGAAGAGTCCGTGTCCTTTCTTTTCTGATAGCCTCCCAGTACTAAGTAGAGAGGGAAGATCACCTTTTTCCATCTCCTGTTGATGTTTTGTTTATGTTACCAAGGATGGCACTGGCCGTTTTTTTTTTTTTTTTTGCCATGAGAGCATGTTACTGGTTCATGTTTTCTATCTTGTCAACCAGAAACCCTATGTCCTTTTCGGCAAAGCACCATTCCAGCTGGTTGATCCCCAGCATATACTGATGCCTGTTACTCCTTCACAGTGGCAGGACTCAGCATTTCAAATCATCTCCCCCAAGGGAAGGAGTCCATTGCATGACTGCCCTCTACTTCACGTGTGATAGTGTGCACAGTCTTGACTGAGCCATACTTGTCCAGTTGTTACACAAGACAGTGGGGAATATGAAAATCACATTCTTTCACAGTCCTACAATGTGTCATACAGTCTGGTCCTACCTCCTGCCTGTGCTTTGCCAGTGGGAGTTCACTGAACCCATAAAAAGCTGCCAAGGATCACTAACAGAGGAGCTGGTGGATGGCTTTGGATGGAAGATGCTTTCCTACTCTGCTTCCCTTCCTCCCATCATCCAGCAACTGGAGAGCTGCAAGCAGCCCCACCACCTAGGGAGCTCCACATCAGCAGAAGAGAGATTTCCTCACCCTGATCCTCTGAGACCAGTCTGTATGGTTCACTGTTTCAAAGAAACTCCAGTTTGCTGTAATCTTTTACCTATTAATTTAAATTTGTATGGATGGGTTAACACTGCTTAACCCATTTCATTATTTCTTTTTTCCCCCAAAACCACTTAGACAAGAATTTACCTCAATTTTTATTGAAAATTCAGGGCTGGGTTTAGTCAGGAGACTGAACCTGTTGCCTAGGTCTATGAGGCAAGCTCAAGAAATTGCACTTGATAAAAACTTCCTTAAAGGCTTAAGAGTTACACAGTTGGGACTCTTCAGAAGGTGTTTTCATGGGTTTGTTTCTTTCAAGGTGAAACATGATTAATTTATGAACATTTCTTATTCCTTAACCCTCTGCCCAGGAGGTCTCCAGACTCTTCCTTCCTTCTGGCTCCCAAGCCCTTGGGTACCCAGCCATTCTCAGCTCTCTCCTGGGCAGATCCTACTGTAATCCTGGTTTGCAATCTCTGTCCTGGTGCTCAGCACTTCCACTACTATATTCCAGTTAAAATCTGCTAGAAAAAATTCAGACAAATATCTGTTCTAAATATCTTCTGGTATCCCCATTATTGTTCATTTGTTCATGTTAGGTTCTAACTTGCATGTGAGTATCTGTTGTGAAAGGCTGCCAGTCATTTTAGGATGGATTATGGCAGTCACTCAAATGGTTTACAATTACCTCTATGTATGTCTATAAATTTAAAAACAATAACAGCTGTATTCTAAAATGTAGCATCTTCTAACTCACAGTAAATAGGACCTCTGTCAGGGTCAAGAACATGCAAGGAAAGGGGAAGGCATTTTTCAGCTCCTCTGGTTTCGTAGAAATGATGGCTAACTCATAGTTACGAAATAAATTTGTATTTAAAAAAAAACATAATGAGATAGTTGAATTCACTACTTAACTTTTGGTCTTTTTATTTTTCATTAAGCCTTATTAGTCTTTTTTTTTTAATTAAAAATATTGCTTTTAGATTCACAAAGAAGGCTAAATAGTGGCAGCTTATTTTTATCCTTTGCTCAAATAGAACAGGACAGGAATGAATCACAAATCATTGAGACCGTATATTAACACAAGCTTGGGACGTAAAACTGTGCATTTTATTTTGCTGATTCATTTACAAAGATAATTAAAATCAGAACATTCCCTAATAAGCTTCAAGGCTGAGCACATGCCCACATACCATGGTACCCTTTTTCTCCATCAGTAGCAAGAGATGAAGTGAAGAGCCACATTCTGAATGACCAAGCCACCTTCACCCTCTGGCCCAGGAGTCCCATTTAGGCCCCGCTGCTTGGATAAACTATGTTCCATGTAGGTATAGTGTGCCCAATCTTCTTGATTTTTTTGCTTGCCCATGGACCTGCCTTTGTGACAGGGAACATATCTGTTAGCCACTGGGCTGCTGGCTGAGTTGGAATATGCTCCTGGATGCCCCTTGGGATAAGCTCTTCCTGCAATTTCCTGACCTCCTATGCAGGGTAATCTTCTCACACATCCATCAGCTCTTGAATGTGAGCAGGTCTTGTCTATTTAGTTTCTTCAGTGTCAGTACAATTAACTTTGTTACCCTTGGTGTGCCTTTTCTGGGTTGGTTACATCTTCTTGAGAAAGGAACAGCTACATCTATATCCTAGGTCCACCTACATCTCTACTTCAGGAATTTACATAGCAGAACCATGATGTTTTTAGCTATGCTCTCCACCCTCCCTAACAATTAATATCATTCAATTTGTCTGTTGTTGAGCACTATGTTAGTGTTCTCTGAGAACTGTCCAAACTGACTCCAACATCCTTTCCCAAGTGGCAATAGCAAGTTTAGAGTCCATCATTTCTTTTATGTACGGACTTTTTCTTTCAATGTGCATTGCTCTGCATTTATTGGCACTGAATTTAATTTGCCATTTTATTGCCAAGTAACCTACTATCACGAGAACATTCTTTAAATTATGCTAATTTATGACTATTTGGAAAACATAATCTTGCATCATTTGGAAATGTAGTTCTTTGGCTGCTCACATCTTTTCCATTTATGAACCCTGAAGAGCAGAGTTCCCAGCAAGATTCTAAAAGGATGAAGATGTAACTTCTCTTTGGAGAAAGCTGGCTTTCTACTTCAGATTTTGTCTTCTTAAGTCTCAGTTATTGTGAGAGACAAGAGGGAAGATTTTCCCTCTCGCAGCATCATAATTTAACATTACTAACAAAAGGGTTGATGTTAGGAGCTATCTGATAAGATGGGAATATTCTGTTCTTTGGAGCACTTTGAGTGGACCAACTTCTTTCAAAATTTCTTGCAGATTAGGGGGCACGAGGGTTTTCTGTATGATCACAAATGCTAACTTCCACTACTGTTTCTACCTCCTTTCTATTCCACATCCAAGTAAAAGGAAATAAATATTCAGAAATTTTCACTTGCATGTATTCGTGTTTATAAAACCCTTGCTATCCAGTCACCTGAATGCACATCCTCAGCAGTGCGTTTGCTCTCATAGCACATCATTTTAAAATGGGATTTGGATCATCTACAGTTGCAGTGCAAGAAAGTAGCTGGCTAACACAGAGCAGTGCCTATCACCTTTAGGCGTAATATCTGTCCATTATACAGCTCTCGTGATGGTCAAACAGCCCAAGAGTCCAAGTACTTATGCAACTGAGTAATCAAATCTTCCACCTCTCAAACCTTTCTCAGCCATGAAAAAATGAATAAGAAATATTTTAACTGTTGTGGATATCAGAAATGGGATCTTGTAAAATGCACTGAGAAGCACTAGCAGGGCCATTTGTGAGGACATCTGATTTCCCATAACCCCCTTGCTTTGCAGGTCTGAGAACAGACCAGGACCACAGCTTTGGGGGAACTTCTGTGGAAACACGGTACAGATAGGCACCCAGAAACCATCTTGCAACATCAGCTTAGACAAAATTGTGTTTCCAGTAAACTTTGTCATGTAGTTTTTCAAGTTAAACACATTCTGTACTTTTCTTATTTTGTTGTTTGCCTTAGCAATGGTGCATGTACATAAGCCCTATACTCTACAGTAAGCAGAATCATGTGAAACAACAAAAGAGTAAATGGAGCTCAGGTTTCTTTGTTTCTCTGTTGTTCTGTAAAATTCAGTATCTTTTTCCTAGTGTGACCAAGCAGTTTAGTGTGCTGACTTAATTGAGTTATTTAATTGGAGAAATGACTTCTTAATAGCTCCTTTTTAGTTATTTAGCTGTTAAACAGAGGTAGATTCTCTGTTCATGAAGCTAGTGAAAGAGGTGCTTAATGTCAGCTAAATTCTGCCACGATGCCTGGCTGAGGCTAATCATTCAGAGATCACCATCCATATGAGTTTATGTATCCATCTGTTGTGTTTGTGCTCATTCAAAACTCTCAAAGTAAAGAAGCAGCTTTGACCACAGAAATATCAGTATTACCACAAAGGTT
>NW_024884253.1:45765021-45886018 GCF_019232065.1 Centrocercus urophasianus
GCTTCTGGATAAATATTTTTGTTTGGTTTGTTTGCATACTTGTATTTGAGTTACCATAATGCTATTGTCATTTTTGTAATAAATTATTAGAGGGTGAGCATGTAGTTAGTTTAGCTTTAAGTGTTACCCTTATTATTGCATATTCACTCATAAATTGTCATCTGAATACAACTGATCTCCATGTTAGGCTCTAGCTAAACAAATTCCAGCACTTACTGACTTCTGTCAACCAAATTTACACTGGAAAAACAATAGAATTTTTTCTTTTTCTAATTTACAATTTATTTCTCATTCTTCTTGCAATTACATGACCCTAACACCTATTGCGAGTATCTTGAGAAAATGAATTTACACACTGTCTTTTTTGTTAATAAAAAGCTAATTTGTTGTAAATCTCTTAATACTTTGCTGCTGGGAAATGCTAGAATATAAGTAAAATAGTGTAATATAAGTAATATAAGTAAAATATAAGCAAATATTGTCCAATTGAGTGAAAAAAAGAGAGTGGGAAATACTGTCAAAAGAGAAGGGAGGGAGCAAGGGTAAAATGTGGCAGGGAAAAAAAAGCATCTGAAATGGCTTCACATTTTAAGATAGATTCACAAATAAATGATCCAGATGGGAATCTGTGATTAGAGTGGAGTTCTGTCTTTCTGCACTACTAAAGAGTGACTCATTCTATCCATTATAAAACTACTGCTCTTAGAAACGAATAAATTTTTGTTATAATAGTTCTCACAAGGCTAATGCTTGGCAGATTGTTCAGTGCAGGAGAAGAATATTTAGTATTTCATTTCTTCATTAAAAGCAAAGTTGTGGCTAGAACAATTACAGATGTGTGCTGGTTCCAAGGCTTATTGTGATAACTGTGGTGGAAGCTTTTCTGTCTGTATGGTACCAGTTGTGCAGTAAGGAGCTCTGTGATGGATCCTTCCCTTCCAGACCCTGCAGCAATATTTCGGTGCCAGTAATGAAGTCATACATAAATCACAGCTATTCGCTGGTACACCTTTTGTGTGTACAAACTTTCTGTATTGCTCTCTAGACACGGTAGTATCAGCAGACTGTCAGTTCCATAAACAACTTTTAAAGCCTCAGAACTGTATTCAGTTCCTGCCCCAAGTGGGAAACATCTTGTGAATGTCTCGCTGTTTGGCCCTTGTGACCCAGGCAGGACAAGAGAGAATGGCTTTGAGTTGCATCAGAGGAGGTTCAGGTTGGATGTTAGGAGAAATTTATTCTCAGAGTGGTGAGGCAGTTTGAGTGGTACAGTTTGCCCAGGGAGGTGGTGGAGTCACTATCCCCGGAGGTGTTCAAGAGACATAGAGATGTAGCACTGAGGGACACGGTTAGTAGGTATGGCGGGGATGGACTGGTGATTGGACTAGATGATCTTGGTGGTTTTTTCAACCTTTAATGAATGTCCCTATCATTCAGACAACAACAAGTGGGTTGAGATCCATAGGTTCATTTAGTCCAAAGTTCTTTTCATTGTACAAGATGCTGTCACAGTATTTATGCTTGGGATATAAGAAAAATCATTGTTTGATATCATATTCACTATTCCTGTGATAGTGGAATGGTATTGGTTCTACTGTGTAAGACCTGTGTCTAATCATAAGACAGACTAGAAAATTTTACTGCTTCACTTGAAGTATACAGCCCAATGAAAAAAAAACGACTTCAGTTGTTTTCCACCCCCTTGCTCCTATTCTCTCCCGTTCAAATAGTGTGTAGCAGTTTCCCTGAATTCCTTGCAAACTATCAAAATCAAGTTAATCTTGAGCCTTGATGCCAAAATATGACATCAACATCAAAGGGAAACAGAACTGGACATCAAACTGTGCAGATTTTATGCAGTGAATAGCCACTGTATAATAGTTACTTTGTCTTTATATTCCTTATATTTGACAGAAGGTTTGTCTCAAGATACAGAGTAAATAACAGAATTTTGTCTTCAGAAGAATAACTAGATTGTGCCTTCTGTTTGTACTCTTTCAGATTCTGTACAAACATTCACTAATATTAACTGGTCATTTTTATCACTTAAAAAAGGAAGGATTTTCAGTAGACTTTTTTTTTTTTTTTTTTTTTTTTTTTTTTTTTTAATTTAAAGAATAGGTTTGAAATACATCCAATAATGGAAATACGCAATGCTTAAGTTAAAGAAAATCTTGAAATGATCTTTCTTTCATTCTTGGATGAATATGGTGTTGGAGAGGTGTACCAGTACCTCTGCTTATTTGTTGCTTACAATATCCAGGGATTCACCTCTCTGGAGTCAGATTTCTACTACAGTGATTCTAGTTAATAGGCATTGTCTTTTACTATTGGGATTATTTTCATGAGGAAAAATGTAGATTAATATCAAATTCCTTCAGCAGTTCCCTTTTAAAAAATCCAGTGAATTTCATTGGAGCTTTTTGTTTTGGTTCATGGTCTGACTATACAATTAAAATCAGTCAAAGATAATTCTTGCGAGATTAATTACTATTAAGGTGGAAAGTTGCATGGGGCTTTGCACCAACAAGAGAATTTTCTCCTTTATGTTGAGGAGGTATTTGTTGATCTTTCTACTGAAATAATTTTGCAAAAGTTTGACTTTCATCCAATTCTAAAAGACACAGCATGATAGCTACTTTCATGAGAAGTTTCTACTATCACTTAGATGATTCCGAAAGAAGTCTCCCAGATACTTGAAAGCACAGCAAGTCCTACTTTCCTTCTGCTTTTCAGACAACACTCTCTTCATTGGCAACTTGCATACAGCCCATGAATAACTAATCTAGATAAACTTTTAAATATAATACTTGACTTTGTACTACAGAATCACAGAACCATCCTAATCTGTTAAAGACCCATGGGGATCATTGAGTCCATCTCCTCCAGTCCTTAAACTGATACAGTCCAACTCCTATGTTCAGGACTACATAGCCACGCATAAGGTGAGTTACACATAAGTTGTGATTGTAGGTTGAGTCTCCACAGGACACATGATCCTGACCTTGAAGATGGGATAGGGGCAGAGTAAAGAAAATGTTCAGTGTTCAGCATGATGGCAAATATACAAAAGGACTTCGTCCTTAAATTTAGATTCTCTAAATTCTTATCAACTGGTAAGTACCAAAAATGTTCACACAGATCATTGTAGTATTTTCAAAGATATAAGTTTGTGGATAACATAGGTTTTGGCTCTGGCTGTACTGACAGGCCTGTCTAAACACTGCTGGACAGATCCTGGCAATTTTGCACACCTTGCTCGTGTCAGGTTTTGGACTTACCTCTAAGGCATTATCCCACAGTGAATTGAAATGCTTTGTTTGACAGCCTAGAGAGCACTCTTGCATCTATAGAGTGACTATTCTGCCCAGCAGCCCACAGGGCACTTGGAAAAGATCTGGCTGCCCAGATCAGGATATATTGGTCATTAGAGACAAATCATGACCGTAACAGGTGTTCCCTTTGCAGGACTGAGATCTAAATCTCAGTCATCCCATATTTTTCTAGCCATCTGGAAACAAAATACAATTATGCTTGTGTGTCCAGTACCCCAAGAGCATCCAGAAAATTACAATTGTTAGTTAATATATAGCCTAAAGATGGATGGGCTTTTGAGCTCACATATTGCTCATAGCAGTATTAAGCAACACGATCAGTAGCTACTAATACAGATTAAGGAAACTGCCTGGGAACACAGTATGAGGCACCACATTACTTGTCTGTCTTGTTCTCGTCCTATGAACACTACATGTTTTTGTATTGGGGTATAGTTTAAAGAAAAGTGGTGGAATAAAGCAGTATGTGGTGACTCATACCTGAGAAGCAGGTAAGCTGGACCTTCTTGATGGCCAGGTTGTGTTTGTTACCTTATTTTTAACAAAATTGTTGTGCATCACCTCCTTAGATGATTGCTAGTGCACAGCTGGCCCTATGAAGGGGATGGGCAATGGAGTCCCTGCAGTGAGAGAGGAAGGGTGAATAGCTATTGCATGTTAACTAATCAGTTCAAAACACAGTACTCCATTAAAGTGAGTCAAATTGACTCTGCATCTAATGCAAAATGAGCACATATTTGCTGCTGGGTCATTGCTTCTCAAATGTTGGTGCTGTTGGTAGATGATATTAGGTCAGAACCACCTTTTTTCTTTATTTTTCTCCCTCTTAGGACTGTCTAGGAGCTTTAGAGTGCTATGCACCCAAAATGAATTTTTTCTGTCCAGCTGGGGTTTTATCATGACCACTACAACAGCCTTCGTCACACATTCCCTTCCTCCTTTTGTTTTCTGAACTGTCTCTGTCTAATTTGCTGCCACTTAATGAGACTCTCAACTCTGTTCTGCTCACTTGGAATTTAAGATGTGCTATAAAAAGTTTTACTTCTGTGTACTACATGAGTTGATCTGAAAATAATGCATCTTGTTTTGTTAATGATGGCCCATGATGTCAGAGGCATATGGTGGTGGTATGGCACTAGAGGTTAAACCTTTGCACCAATATACCATTGCAAGTTGTATTGTATTTGGAGTGACCTACAAATCACAATCCCATGAATATAGCAAAAATCTCATGTCCCTTTTTCCAACATTAAAGAAAAATGATTTTCTTACAGTTTCTTTCAGCACAGCAGATGTACTCAGGAAAAATGAAAGATTTTTCATTTTTATTTTTATTTTATTTTTAGCTTGCTTTCTAAATTCTATCTAACTGTCCAAAAATTATTTTAGGCATTGTTCTAAATCTCGTCAGGTGCCAGAGTGGTTCTTCTTAGCTGTCTAAACACCTTTTAAAATCTGACAATACATGATTTGTCTGCCCTTTTTTTGCTGAAGGGGGG
This sequence comes from Centrocercus urophasianus, assembly GCF_019232065.1. Lineage (NCBI taxonomy): Eukaryota > Metazoa > Chordata > Aves > Galliformes > Phasianidae > Centrocercus > Centrocercus urophasianus. The sequence goes on from NW_024884253.1 coordinate 45,769,856, forward strand.
GCAATGTTATATTTATTACCAACTTCACCTGATTACTTTGTAGCCCTCATTTTATTTTCAGGAATCATGTACCTATAAATCAAGAAGACAAATTAGTGCAGATTTATAATTATCCTGCTTCTGCTACCCTATTTGTCCACAAAGACGTCCGCAAAATAATAGCCCACTATTTATATTTAATTCCTGTCTTCATGGCCGTAATGGATGGTGCTTGGTTGCCCCAGATCAATAATATCTCTTCGGAAGTCTCATATCACCGGATCACTCCATGGAATAACAATCAGAATAATTTCATTTAAATGGATACAATTAGCGCTGGAGATGGAGCTGTTAAATAAAGTTCATTGATTGTTTATCAGGAAGTGAGGTGAGATAATTTAAGCTCATTCACTGTTTAGAGTGATAAATAAATTGTCTGCATACCAGCATGCAGTTACAACATTTAATTCTAATTATTATTTGAACTTGTTTTAAATTACAGTGGCAAAGGTAAATAAAAAGGCTCATCTGAGTTTCTTTCCTCAAAACCAATGCAAGGACACCGCAGATGATTAATTTACAGAGAGCATACAAAAAAAGCATAGCAGGAATTTTTTCTTCTAGAAGTTACAGACTGCATAGAAACACTGTATTCAATACGCAAAATCATCCAGAGTATGACACACACTCACTATGTGTGGTCAAGTTTCAATTGCATATTTAATGTGTTAAAATATAGGTAGGTTTTCTATTGCCAGTGTTTTAGAGGATTTCAAGTATTTCAAGAGAACAAAAAACTCATAATTCACTGCTTTTTTAACCTGAAATTAATGAAAACTGATGGAATTCTTTCATCCATTTTAAAGTAAATCTATGTCTGCTAAACTGGAAATACGAAGATAGAGCAAAGCTCAATATAAAATGCATTTACTGAACCTTTGCAAAACCTTCAGTGGTTTAGTGCTGTAAATCTTTATTGTGTAGGTCACTCCAAAAGTAATGCCTCCTATTTGTTTCCATGGAAACTACAATAGATAAGGAGAGCACAATAACACTGCTACAGGACACTATCTTTCATTGTAGTCATCACCCTCAGCCAATGAGCTGATCAAGACTCTCCTCAATCTGTTGTGTGACAGCTGTCCATGTCCGAAATGTGGCTTATTTTTCACATTGCTCTTGCCACTGCTGAAACCCACCAAAACGCACCACCCATTGCCTCGCGGCGCTCACATCCACTGGTTGCTCTCCAGAAACATACAGCAAAGGCTGATGAATGTCAACACGTGCCCTTTTTTTCCTCATGGAGGAATTCAGCGACACATCTTTGCTTCATACGCACTTCCATGTCAGACCTCGTTCTATCAGACTGCCCCTCTGCTGCCATCTGTCACACGGCAACAACATCTAATGGATATTGGTGGGAAGGTTCAGCCTCTACTGTCATACCACCAACATCTGCCTCTGACACTGTGGGCCAACATGATAAAATAGGCGGCACTATTTCAGAGCACCCTTCCTATTTATAATGGCACAGTTTCTTTGAGGACCTTGTCTCCTATTGTCTCCTATCAGGAGACCATACTCCTGATAGCCGTATTTTTTGTCCCAAATCTGACTCATGCTCAAGAATGATTTTTGCAAGGCAATGAAGTTCTCTGTTTTATTCCCAGAAGGCAAAAAATAACAGGAAATATCTGGATCTCATTCAGTTCCAGTTCAATTATAAGGAAAATTCCTGCTAACTCAGACAGCAGAGGAACATGTCCCAGAAGCAACCACAACAGCTTCTCTTGGTCAGGTGGTGGGATTGGGGAACAGAGCCGCTATCTTTTACCAGCATTCCTCCATGACTGGCACTTCTTACAGGAAGACTGAGGATTTTGAAGTCATCAAGTAAATTATTTATGGGAAATCATTTACTGCATCTAGTCTTTCCCTAAAACACTCGAATGCATGCCTCTAATGGGTTTATAAAGCTGTGATGAGGACAGCTGTTGGAAAATACAACAGTGTATAAATTCAAATGATTTAGACTGGATGAACACTGGGATGTGAGGTTCTTTTGAGGAACAGTTCTACAAAGAATACCCTTTTTATTTCACTTAATACTGAGAATGAAAATCCCCAGAAGCTCAAGAAATCAAAATTTCATTATTTCAGTTTTCTTTCTCTCCACTTCCTGTTTTCCATAAAAGAGGGAAAGGGATGGTAGCAGGTGGGGAAAACAACACAAACAAGAAAAATAACGTTTGCCTTTTGTGTTTCTACAAATTCTGGAATTTTCTGAGTTTTTTTTCAGGTTTGCATAGCTTTGGTGAGTTGAATTCATGTAGGAAGCAGCAGCTGAAATAAGCTGAGAGGATTATTTACATCCAAGCAAGGGCAAGATCCTTCTTATGTGCCACTTCCTGCGGTTCTGTTTTCTAATTAAAGAAAAAGCCAACACGAGTGAAGCCACATGCTCACGGTGCATAATTTTTGAAAAGACAGCAGCAATTTAAAAGTAAATTTCACACTAGCTCTGAGACTCATGTCAGATGCTGCCTGCTTGCTCTAGTTCATGAAGGCCATTTATATTCTAAATTTAAAAATAACTTGGTGCTGGCACATTCCATTAATAAATTAGGACTAGAATTTTATGTTTTCAAAGGATATGGTGAGATATAAATAGACTTGCTAAAAACAGCTGAAATTCAGTGTTTCTTTTTCACCTGCTTTTACTTCAAGCTCTCAACGCTTCATCTGCCTCCCTCTTCCCAAATGATGGTCTAATCCTGAAATCCCTACTGCATGCTGATAGAACCTGAGGAATTACTGTCATCTGAGAGGAGAAGATATCTGATAAACAAGACCACCAATAAACTTGGCTTCCATTCATTCAGTGATGGAAAGGTGCTTGGCAAGGTCTCAGGAGGAATGATAATAAATTGCCTTGTGCAGTCCTGGAGTCTCAATGCCCAACTGGAACAGCTTTGCATGCTGGTGGCTAAGAGGGCACATTTTTAATCAATGCAGTTCTTTGCTTTTTGGACATATGCCTACACCACAGAGAACATTTCAGAGCTCTGTTTTCTATTTTTAAGATGAAAATAGTAGATATCTGGTCTAACTTGACAGATGCCAGGGGAGATTTTCTGTACTTAGACGATGGGTTTCAATTTCATTCATTTTTGTAATGAGAGCTAGAGATCCAAAGTTGGGATAAAAAGTAGAGTTTTCATAGAATCATAGAATCATAGAATCATAGAATGGCCTGGGTTGAAAAGGACCACAATGATCATCTAGTTTCAATACCCCTGCTATGTGCAGGATCACCAACCATCAGACCAGGCTTCCCAGTGCCATGTCCAGCCTGGCCTTGAATCAAAGTCTATCAAATCAACTATTCCTGCCAACACCCTCCCCCCCCAACAGATTTTCCTTTTCAATAAAACCCCACATTTTGAATTTTGAAACAAGTCATTTTTATTTTGGTCTTTTCAAGATAATTAATTTAGTAACTCCAAGTTATTTTTCCTGATGGAATTCAAATACCTCAACAATTTTACTTGGACCAGAAATCCCTTAATGAAGTCCAATATCATGACAGTTTCCAAATTCTGAAAACTGTAAACAGTGATTTTTCCACTAGATGTTCCTCCTTCACCTACCCCCTAGTGATTTTGTTTATAAAGTTCTGACTTGTAGTGCACATCAGTTTTTTGGACATGTGTTAGACTTCTCTGGAGCTTGCAGATCTACATGATTTGACAAGTGTGGGAAGGTTGTGTACACCAGAGTGATTAAAACACATAGCCCTGTTATACCTTTTTCTTGGTATTGCTTGTTACATTTACGAGTTCCTGTTCTTAGAAGTTCCAGAAATTTCTGCTAGAGACCGATTTACTTAGAAAAATACTCACCTGTGAGTGTGGTGCTCAATGACATAGCTCAGTGGTTGACTTCACTATGTTAACAGTTAACTTGAGGATCTTACATGTCTTTTCCAGCCTAAATGATTTTGATTCTATAAAACCACCAAATTAGGTTCCCAAGGCCCCATCCAACCTGGCCTTGAGCATCTCCAGGGGTGGGGCATTCACAACTACTCTGTGCAGCCTCACAGCTCTCCGAATGAAAAATTTCCTTCTAAAATCAAATCCAAATCTCCCCTCTTCATTCACTGAACATGGTGGGACAGGATATGAGGACAGACAGAGAAAATAGGAGTTCAGAATTGTAGAATCATACAATAGTTTGAGTTTGAAGGGACCATTAAAGGGCAACCAGTCCAACTCCCCTGCGATGAACAGGAACAGCTACAGCTAGATCCGGTTGCTCAGAGTCCCATCCAGTCCGACCTTGAGTGTCTCCAAGGACGGGGCATCCACCACTTCTCTGGGCAACCTGTTCCTATGTTCTACTAACCTTATTGTAAAAAACTTTTTCCCTATATCCAATCTAAATCTCTTTTTAAGTTTGAAACCATTTCCCCTTGTCCTATCACAACAGACCCTGCTAAAGAGTCTGTCCCCTTCTTTCTGATAGCCACTTTTAGATACCAAAAGGTCACTATCAGGTCTCCCCAGAGCCTTCTGAACGGCCAGTCTGAAGAGCCCCAGCTCCCTCAGCCTCACAGGGGAGCTGTTCCATCCCTTGCATTTCTGTAGCCCTTCTCTGGATGTGATTCAACAGGTCCATATCTCTCCTTTACTGAGGACTTCACATCTGGACTCAGTATTTCAGGAGAGGTATCACCAGTGCAGAGAAGATGGGCAGGGTCACCTCCTTCGACGTGCTGGTCATGCTTCTTTAGATACAGCCCAGGATATGGTTGCCTTTCTGGACCGTGAGGGCACATTGCTGGACTATGTCCATCTTGCCATCCACCATTATGCCCAGGTCTTTTTCAGCAGGGCTGTCCCTCATCCTTACATTCCCCAGCTTGTACTGATAGCAGCACTTGCCTTGACCCACTTCCAACACCTTGCACTTGGATTTGTTGAATCTCATGGTTTCTGGTCAGATTTGTTGGAACTCTTCTTGGCAGTGCCAAGATTCCATGAGGATTTATAGCACTGTAGCTTGTAGCATAAGGCAGAAATACTTAATCTGCAAATATTTGTGAATGCAAATACTTGTAATGAATCCTTATGAAAGAAAAACAATATCTTTTGTTGGCTAATGTCAGTGTAAGGCAAAATACTCTCTTCAGAGGAAATCAAAGTCTTTGTTCTACACATGAAAGAGCAAAAGTCCCTTAGTCCTACCAATATGCTTTTCATGGAGTCAATGAAAAAGTACATATGAAGCAGCTCCCTATGAATGAAAATTACTAATTTCTGTGTGGCAGCACTGCTTGTATATCACCTGATGGACACTAAATTTCACTTGAGTTTCTTTCTGACATCACCTGTATTCAGAATGTTATGAATATTGGTTGGGTCAGTGTTCTGACACTCTGAAAGCCTGTATCCTGTTAGATTCCAGAATCATTTATACTGTGCTCATGACTACAGGTTCATATCAAAAGACACTTCTTTCTTAAGAAAGGGTTACAATTTACATATCCTCGTTGTTTTAGCACGTATTTAGGAATCTAGTACAATATGGTTTTATATATTCCATGTTCATTTACTTTATAGCCATACATTTTCCAATCAGTGGAAACATATAGGTCTCTGTGGAGTGAGTTATTATGTAGAAAGTGGCTCACACAAGAGTTTTGAATGCATCTGTTTGCGTATTCATGTCATACATGGAGCGCACTGAGTGTCCAGCTTGCAAATATCTGTTTTGCAGATGCAGTAATGCCCAATTGCAATTGGGTCTCAGTTCTTATTCCCCTTATTTGGTTTAACTGTGGGTTTCTGATGGTGCATTCTGATATTGCACATATATGTTTTTACTACGGCTGGATGTCTGCATTCCACTGGATGCCTTCTTTAGCACAGAAAGTTTCAGTCAGCCACTGCAGCCTTATCTCTGCTTAAATTTAGCTCGGAACTCTTACGTCCTCACATGCAGATTGTATCCCAGATACTCAGTGTCTGGTTTTTGTTACTGCAGCTTGTGCTATAAACAGCTTCCTTTACTCCATATGATGTCAAGAACAAAGTATAAAGGTGTGCAAAGAAGGCAAAAAATGCCTCTAGTGGTTTGCGTGCAATCTGTTTGTCCTACATAATATTAGAAAGCTGAGCAAATTGTATCTACAAGGCTTCATAAAGCAAGGTTTTATTTTTATGTGTGACATCAAAAGGATGAATTCAGTGTAGTACTCTGTGTAGAAATCTGTTAAACTCCCCTTCTAAGCAGTGAACATAAACAAATAGCAGAAATTTATAACCTTAACTTTGTAAATAAGTTGAATGAAGGCACATTGTCTTCATTGGAAGAAAAAAGTCAGTTTAAATTCATACTTTGACCCATTTTACATGACAGGTAAAGCGCACTTTTAAAGAAGAGCATTCCTTTAATTTGCCCCTGAAATCCATCCCCTCAGCTGAAGAGTACATCCGCATTCTGATGGTAGCTCATCCAGCTTCTGCAGTGACTTCAATCTGTTGGTGCTAGCTGCAGAAAAAAGAAAAACAAAGGATTTGCTTAAAAAAAACCATAAGCTAGTTAGAATCTCTGATGTAGTACAAACATTGAAGGGAATAAGCAAACAGGAAAGTAATGTAAAATCAAAATAGAATGAACGAATATTTTTATTCTGTAGTAGGCAGCGGAAATCATTGCTATTTTCTTTATCTCAAAAGCTAAGCCTTTGGCATGAAATCAGGAAAAACTGCTAACTCTAATCAGGCTATTTCTGGACCTACTTGGAGAGGTTATGCAATATGTAAAACAGAAATCACAAAACAAAGGCCAACAAGTTTGCCACACATACCTTCTAGTTTGTTTCTCATTTAAACAGACCATGTTACTTTCCTCAGTCCAAAACTAAGGTAACACCATTAATCATGATGTAACTACCAAACATCACAGGTTTAGTCAGCCCAGCCATGGACACAGACACAGTAGTGCAAAGCATGCTGTATATAAAGGGCACCTTTCAATTTTAGTCCAGGCAGAATTCTGTTTAGGGATGCCTACTGTACCAGCAGTGTATGTCATCTTCTTGTGGCAGAAAACTCATCTCTAGAGGCAGAGCAGATGATCTTAGGCAAGAAAATTCTCAGTAAATTAATAAAGCATGCAACAATAAGGTGCTACTACTATTAGTGTCAAGACAACAGAGCAGTAGTAGTGGTAATGGCAATACTACTAGTAAGGACAGCAGTAAGAAAAGCAAAATTTTTGGAGAACCACAGTGATTTAGATTATTTTAAGAAGGAAGACTTGATCAGCTTGGAACTCATTGAGATTGTAGAAGATTCCAGAGAGTTATGCCCAGAAGCCATGCTAGACAATCCTGCGTGGGCTAGGCAGGGGAGTAGCTTTCTCCTTTTTGTCCTTTTAGTGAGAAGTGCATTAATGGTTTTTTAATGAAGTGCATTATTCAATGCTCCCCCTCCCTGCTCTCCACTCGGCAATTACAAGTTGAACAATTTCATCCAGGGGAACTATTTTCTTTCTCTTTGCCAGACTGTGAGGGTCTATATATCCTGTTTACAAGAAAAGTAGTACAAGTCAGAAACCAACATGCCTGCCATCAATCTATAAGGCATGGATCCATTTTCAGCCCCTAGTATGGTGTCCTGAGTGGCTCTGTCTGTTGGAGAGAATGGGCACAGTACTGATTGCTACAGAAGTGGATGCTAAATGGTGGGGAAGAGGAAAAGGAACAATTTAATCTCTGTTCATTGAAAATGAACTATTTTAATTTTCCCAGAGCATATGTTCTGCTTGTTCAGTGGTGACCAGCATCTCTAAAAATAGAATATAAACAACGTAATGAAAATGTCATTAACTAGAATACAGACTAAAATATGAATAGTAATTTATTTTTTGTTACTTCTGCTTAGAAAGAAGAGCAGCTGAAAATACATTAGGAAGTTGTAGCCAGATCATGCTGTGCCCTTGGCTGGACGAAAACATTCTGTTGAAGTCAATGCCTTGTTTTGCCATACTTAGGACTCTGTGCAGCTCTGTCAGCTCTCACACTTCAGTTGACTCTGATTTATGGATTTTCATGTCTTCAGTGCTGCTTTACTCCATGCCACTGCCACAGAATTGTAACAGGAGTCTGCTCTCTCACAGAGATTTTACCTGTACAGTGACAACCTGGAAACTGTCTCTGTAATATCTCTGATTTCTAAGCAGACTTATTCATGTGTACACAACAAAATAAATGAGTATTTCGCCTGAAGTAACTGGAAAAAACAGCATGGATTTGTCCAATCCAAAGCTGCATCATTTTTTTTTTTTTTTTCAATGATCAAGTCTTAACTATAAGGAAAAGACCACATGTACATTGATTTTCACTGTTTGAAGATGAAGATTATTAAATTCTGCAGTATTTTTCTACTTTATGTTAAAAACTTTTCCTTGCCTTTAATACTGCCCTTACACTAAACAGCATGAGAAGGAATTGTGTTTTAAATGAGAGCATTAACTAACATAGCTGAAAAAAAAAGTGGCATTGTTTGGCATTCAGTTCTTCTTCATGTGTACAAGGCTTCTGAAGAATTCTGAAAGATCTTAGAGATAACTCATCTCATTCAACCAATGAGATGTTACACTTTGTTTCAATCCACTTGTGTTCTTTATGTCTTGATCAGAAGCATAGAGAAAAAAGCTTGAAACCTCAGGAAACTTTAAATTATGTCCACATATACTAGTTTTGCCTTTCTGCTTCCATTTCCTTAGTTTCTCTACCATTCCTGTTGTACACAGATTCCTTCCTATCCATAGATCTGTTCACTCCATTGTCTTCACATACAGAGCAGAAGCAGAAGCCCGTTCATCATTCATATCCAAAGGATGAGATTTCTGAAGGATGCTCCTCATCATTGCAAATTTCTCTTCTTGTTAAAAAATGTCAGCTGTACCATAATCTATAGCTGAGGAGCTGTAGGTGACAGGAATATTCTGCTGCACGGAAGGAAAACTAACCAGTATTTTGGTTGTCAGTGGCATAGCAAGCTTGTAACTTGCTTAAAATTGCCCAGGGCACAAATGAGACCCAAGCAGGTTCCCTTTCCCTTGCACACATCAAATTATGCCTCAAGCAAAGTAGCCTGTTTCTGTTTCAGGTGAGAAGTTATTTGCACAGGAAAGGTTTGAAATCCCACAGACAATCTCCTTCTAGTAAGACAGAAATCCAGTGCAATTTCTGCTGATTTAAGCATTACAGCTGGACCAGATGCCAAGAATGGACAAGGTAAACAGACATAAGTAGCTATGAAAGTGCAATGCAGAACTGCTCATGCACAGGCATACCTGTTCCTGAAGCTACACTCAATCCTTATGAAATTAGATTGTTAGTTCTGACAGATCAGGTATTAAAGGCATTCAAAGCATACCCTGGCTTGAGGTGAGACTGCTAATAAAGGCCTCTTTTATGGCCATTTTGTGCTCAGCTCTTCACTTCTCCCAGTGTTTGTGGTGTTTGACTGGTGATTCTCCAGCAAAAGTTATAGGACTGTACATTTTTCTGCTTACGAAGTGTTAAATTTCACCCAAGTAGTTTGAACACGCTAATCTGTGATGAAATCGCACCGATTAGGAATTGGCACAAACCCAGAATAATCATTTCCTTCATGTAACTGGTTGTTATGCCCCAGAATTTTCCATTTTATAGATTTCTAGTGGAAAAGGATGATTGTTGTTTTTATTTCCGTCAAGGATGTAATCCTGAGGATTTCCCAGTGGTGTATGCAATGATACAAAATTAGGCAGGTTTACAATATAAAATATTGTGCTAAAAAAGTTGATTAAAAATGTAGTTTTAAGTTGCTAAGAAGTAAATCAGGAAAGATTTTAAAAACAAATTAAAAGATGAAGTACAAAATGCAGTATCATCATCATCTATGACATTTAGGATTTTTCGTAATAGTTGATGTCTTTCTTAATGTTTCAATTGTTGAAATGTTGTGTATATTCATAGATTGATATAAAGTGTACCCTCAATTTTACTTTTTAAAAATCTGCTTCTAATCTTCTGGATAAAAATTGCAATGAAGATGCACCTTAGAATTTTAAAAGTCAAAGATGACTATAGATTCTTTTCTAAGACAAAAAAAAAAAAAAAAAAAAAGAAATGCTTGGATCTTTTCAATTGGAATGAATGTGGGGTCCCTACCCCATGAATTCTGAGTAGACAAAACCAGATTTTGGTTAACATCCTAACCACCATATTCAGCCTTTGTGATCTCACATTGCTTCTCTGCGTTGGATTATGCTTCCATACTTAATAGAAGAATTGTGAAATTACATTATGCATCTGCAGAAACAGATAAAGCATACATATATCAAATATAAATGAGTTATCAATATCAAATATAACTGCAAATGTATATGTGCAAGTATATATTTGATGAACAGGTACCTAAGTAAGCAGGTATAGAAGGCTCTAGATAGACAAAACATGTTGACTTTTAAATCTAAAGTTTAGAATATCTACATATCCCCACATAAATATAAGGAAATAATTTGGTCATCCTTGCTTTATGAACTTTATTTCCTCTGCTGCCTGCTAAGCCCTAATTTTATTCATTATTCTTACACTTTTCCTGAGAAAGTTTTTAGCTCAAAAATTCACTGCTAAGAAAATATTTCATGTTGCATATTAAAAAAAAATAAAATAAAATTCAGCTATTTGCAAAGATTCACAAAGCCAGATGACATGGAAAGAATTTCCCTCGCATCCTTTAGAGAAAAGTTAATGCAACAAATAACTTATACATCCTGTAGGATTACAGTGTGTTTGTGGGGAGAACCATGGAAACCAGTAAACCAGACATCCTGCTGATTCAGAAACTACACTGATTTTGTGTTGTATATGAAAAATCATTTCACTCTGATTTCTTCAACGGGCTTTTGTGTTTTCTTATACTTTATATTTCTATAGGAAATGTTTTTTCACTAGAAATCACTTAATTTAGGCACATTTCTCATACCTAAGAAGTACTGTTGACTGTAAGTTACTCGGCATGTAAGATAGGAAGTAAATCCTTAGTTTTGATAATTGTCTAAAAGATTATAAACTTTTGGGATTCCATATCAAGAGGATACTAACAATCAATATATGATAGTTCCCTCCTGAGCACGCTTTAAATATAATTGAACAACAGCAATTGTTCAACTGTAATTGAAATTACAACTACAGGCTAATTCGTAGTGTTTAAGAATGATGTGAAAATGCTTATTAAATCATAAGAAACGTCCCATGCTCAAGTAGCAAATCCCTTCCACTTCCACTAAAGAGTAGTGTCTGAGCAAGCCTGGATTTTCCAGTAAGTTCATTGCACTCTGCCTCCTTGCAGCTTCCCTTCAATTCTGCTCCATTACTGTTCATATCGCTGATACTTTCCTAAATAATTCATTTGTACTCTCATTTACTGCAACATCTGGCTGCCTCGGAGAGCTGAGTGTGTGTCGTCCTGTCAGCCTTTCCTTAGCAGCATGGCTGCACGGTGCCAGCTCCAGGATTTAGAAGTTCAGCTATAGAGAAAGGCAGCTTTGATTGACCAAAGTCCAGTTCCTTTTCTACCCCTGCTCTGCATCCCCCTTTCTGCCAGCAAGCCTCACCACTCCCTTTAGTATATACAGATTGTATACACTTCTCTCCCTCCTTTCAGAAATTTTAAGATTCAAGCTGCCACCTTCTCACTTCTTTGTTTCTCTCAGGACGAGTTGGCTGGCTTTGGAGTTTATTTTCCCAAGACTCAGCTAGTGCCTGAAATTGAGGGGAGACCTGATGGCGGCTGCAGCTCCTCACAGGGAGTGGAGGGGCAGCGCCGAGCTCTGCTCTGTGTGACAGCGACAGGGCCCGAGGGAGCGGCATGGAGCTGTGCAAGGGGAGGGCAGCTGGGGATTAGGGACAGATGCTGCACCACAGGGCGGTGGGCTTGGAACGGGCTGCACAGGGCTGCTGGCACGGCCCCGAGTGCTGGAGGTCAAGGAGCGTTTGGACAGCACTATCAGCCGTAGGGGCTGGATTTTGGGTGGTCTGTGTGATTGGACTCAGTGGGGTTGGACTCGGTGATCCTTGTGTGTTCCTTCCAACTCGGGATACTCTGTGATTCTGTGATCACCTCCTAACACAGAGACAGAGAGCACATCGGTTTAACTTATTAGCAACTCTGTTCCTGACGCTATTGATCAAATCAGCAAGCAGCCTATCTACTTACAATGAAAGAAACTCCATTTTGAAAATTAACTTTTGGAGAAAAACAATGAAATAAAGATCTCATTTTTGTTAGGATTGGCCCAATTTGAATGCTATTTAAAAATATAAAAGTGAATAATACCAGCTATTCATTGTTTAAGAACAATTTAGTAGACTGAGTTCCTTAGAAATGCTAAATGAAATGGATTAGGAACACAATCGTTGTCTAAACCAAAGCAAAAATCAGGGCTTGTACATATGCACTTATAGCCATGCTACCATTGAGCCCCTTTAAGTAGTTTATTCCCTTCTTTCACCCACCTTTAACACTTTAGTATGCCATACTCCAAGATGGTCTGTGGGGAAGGAGCTCTAAATGCAGCTTTAAAAGGCACAAAGCATCTTCTGAAAGTAAGACTTAGGTGATAAGTTATGAAAGCATTTACTGATTTCCTTACATAAAAGGATTAATTCTGAACCCCTTTGCTGTAAGAACAGTGCCAGTATTGGTACAACCTTCACATCTAAGCAACACTAAATATACAAATATTTATGCAGTTCTGTGGGCCAACCAAGCCCAAACTTGTATTTCTTACTCATGGACAATAATATATTTACAGAATAAGGTAACAGTAGTCTAATAATCAGTCTAGCAGAATAACTCACAAAAGCAGAAAATTTTACACTGCTAAATGTTTTATTTTATTAAAGTTGTTGAGTTGATTTTTTACAGGAAATTCTAACAAATTTGCTTCTCTCTGGGAGTCGTCCATTTAAATTAAGCAGATGTAATTAGTTGTAGTCAATGAGAGCTGTTTTCTGAGAGGCTTTGTTTTTTTTTTGTTTGTTTTTAAAGAGAGCTAGAAGACAAACTTAAATTCTGTTACATTACTGCCATTCTTTTTCAGTCCTGAAATAATAATGTATCTTTAGAGGAAGAAAGAAAAAAGTTTGTCATTATACATTCGCTGATGTCGACAGAAGGAAAGTGAAAATGTAATTAAATCCACAAAGAAATCTAAGAATATTTAATACATGAATTAAATAGGTTTATTATGCTGTTATTGTAATACTTCTTTTTCAGTTATCCTTTACCTGAAGTAGATTGATGTTTATGAAACAGCCTGCATGTGATGAGAATATGCCTAGCATCTTGTAAAATCTGCTTATTTTCTTATATATTCAAACAAAGGTTCATATACTTGGTGTGAAACATTCCTACTTGAAATATTATTATCTATTTGTGTAAATGTGACTTTTGTTCTCATGAAATAATGAATGTGATTTCAAAGGTCTGATGTTTTTTACGATTTATATTATCATTTAAAAGCCCAGGCGCTGCATCATGGTGTTTCAAGGACGTAAATCAGCTTCAGGTCAGCCTGATGGTCACAGGAACTTTATGAAAATAAAACCTGCTGCAACAGTTATATTAATTTGGAATAATAAAAGCGACTTTATCTAAAAGTCTGTGCTTCTCATATTGTTGGTCTAGTTTTTGTAAATTTACCAAAGCTGCAATTCAAATACCATTCCTTTTTTTTTTTTAACGTTTTGTGGTAACTTATAATCATAGAATGGTTTGGGTGGGAAGGGACCTTTAATATCATCTGGTTCCAAATCCCCTGCTGTAGGCAGAGATACCTCCCTCTAGACCAGGTTGCTCAAAGCCCCATCCAGCCTGGCCTTGAATACTTCCAGAGATGGGGCATCCACAGCCTCACTGGGCAACCTGTTTCCGCGTCTCACTACTCTCACAGTAAAGAATTTCTTCATAGTATCTAGTCTAAATCAACCCTCTTCCAGTTTGAAACAATTTCCCCTTGTCCTATTGCTACTTACTCTTGTAAAAAGTCCCTCTCCAGCTTTCCTGGAGGTACTGGAAGGCTGCTATAAGGTCTCTCAAGGGCCTTGTCCATTGTGGGCTGAAGAGCCCCAGCTCTCTCAGCCTGTCCTCCTAGGGGAGGTGCTCTTGCCCTCTAGTAATCTTCATGGCCCTCCTCTGGACCTGATCCAACAGCTTGATGTCCTTCTTGTGCTGGGGGCCCCAGAACTGTACACATACGCCAGGTGGGGTTTCATGAGAGCAGAGTAGAAGGGCAGAATCACTTCCTTGACCTGGTCATGCTTCTCTTGATGGATACAGTTGGCTTTCTGGGTTGCACATTGCTGGCTCATGTTGAATCTTTCATCAACTGACACTCGCAAATCCTTCTCCTTAGGGCTGCTCTCAAGCTATTCTTTGCCCAACCTGTATGTGCACTTGGGATTGCCCCAGCCTAGGTGCAGGAGTTAGCACTTTATCTTGTTGAACTTCATGAGGTTGGCATCAGCCCACTTCATAAAGCTCTTCAGGTCCTTCTGGATAGCATCCCTTCCCTCTAGCATGTCATCTGCACCACTCAGCTTGGTGTCATCTACAAACATGCGGGAGGGGGGGTCCACTCAATCCCACTGTCCATTTCACCTACAACGATGTTAAATAACGCTGGTCCTAGCAACAATCCCTGAGGAATACACTCATCACCAGCCTCCACTTGGACATTGAGCTGTTGACTGCAACTCTCCGAATGCGACCATCCGGCCAGTTCCTTACACAGCAAATGGTCCATCCATCAAATCAATTTTTCTCCAATCTGGTGACCAAGATGTCATTCAGGACAGTGTCAAACACTTCTCACAAGTCCAGGTAAACGACATCACTTGCTCTTCCTTTATCCAATGATGCTGTAACTCCATCATGAAAGGCCACCAAGGCATGATTTGTCCTTAGTGAAGCCATGTTAGTTACCTCCAATCACCTCATCTTTATTTTCCACGTGCCTTAGTAGGGCCTTCAGGACGATCTGCTCCATGATTTTTCCAGGCACAGAGGTGAGACCGATGGGCCTGTAGTTCCCTGGATCTTTTTTTCCCTTTTTGAAAAAAGGGATTTCCAATCAGTCAGGACTTCACCAGACTGCCATGACCTTTCAAATATGATGGATAGAAACTTGGCAACTTCACCCACCAGTTCCCTCAGAACCGATGGATGGATCTCATCAGGTCCTATGGGCTTGTGCACCTTCAGGTGCTTTAGATGGTCTCGAACCTGATCTTCATTTACAGCAGGCAGATCTTCCTTCTCCAAGTTCTTACCTTTGCCTTCTGCAGTTTGGACACTGTAGCTAGAACCCTTGCTGGTGAAGACTGGGGCAAAGAAGTTATTGAGCACTTCAGCTTTCTCTGTATCCCTCATGACCAGGGCTCCAGCTTCCTTCTAGAGAGAGCCCACATCTTCCCTGGACTTCCTTTTATCACTGATGCACCTGTAAAAATTCTTCTTTTTCCTCTTTATGTCTCTGGATAGATTTAATTCTGTCTGGGTTTGAGCTTTCCTAACCTGATTCTTGGCTTCTCAGACAACTTCTTTGTAGTCCTTCCAGGTAACTTGTTCCTGTTTGCGCTCCGTATAGACTTTATTTTTGCACTTAGATCCAGATCCAGAATCTTCTTGTTGATACATGGAGTACTCCTGGCATTCTTGTTTTCCTTCCTTTTCCTTGAGATGCACTGCCTCTGAGCTTGGAAGAGATGGTCCTTGTATACTGACCAGCTTTCTAAGGCCCCTTTTCCTTCCAGGTCTTTATCCCGTGTCACCCTGCCGAGCAGTTCCCTGAAGAGTTTGAAGTCTTCTCTCCTGAATTTTGAAGAGCAGCAAACTTGCTGTGCATCCTCTTTGATACCCTAAGGATCTTGAACTCGACCATTTCATGGTCAACTTAAGTGATAATATATATCTAATATATATAAACCTATAAATTCATAAATTCACACAATGGCATTTTCCTGCTATTTAACAAGTTTGTTGTATGCATCACTTTATTGAACTTCAGGGCAGTTCACAGCATGTACTCAGATGTCCCAAATGTGACCATGCTGTGACCACTATGGGAACCATAATTATGTATTTCCTGGTTGAAGATATATTTGGAACACTAACGTTGTATTAGGCTACAACTCTGTGTTTCCTTTGAAAATTAATGGTATAGATATATTCATTTGAATTGCAATGTCTTTTGGACCTGATAAATTCAGTGTCTGCTTCTTTACATCCTTCCCCACTGTGTAGTAGCTGCAAAAAGGGAATGATAAATTGCTCTAATTCTCACTCAGTAGTGTTTTCCATTCACTTTGCACAGGTGTAAATGAGAGCATGGGGATGAAGACAGTGACGAAGCAGGTCTTGAGCTTAAAGTAGAAACACAATTTTGCTGGTGGATTGGATAGATTGCCATATGTCTCCCAACGCGATGTTCATTGTGTTTACACTGCTGTATATTCTCCTGTCCTGCAGAAATTAGGGACTTTGTTGCTTCATTGGTCTATTAAATGACCCTTGAGACATCTACGTAAGCTGCTGTAAATCTGGAAGGTCACATGTGAAGTTTTCTCCTAAGTGCATTAGAAGAAGAGCTGCTTTATGTTTTCCCCTTAGGAACCAGCTGGGCTTCCAGCAGGCTGTGCAGGTAGTTATGGGCTTTTGTTAATGGTGATCATGGATCCTTTACATGTATATGTGCTCACATGTGTGTTTGTATATAGAAATCTATGCAGATACAAAAATGTAACTGAATAAAGTTGTAAAATGCTAATAAAGGCAAAGGAAACATTTCTAGTTGGATGTTAGGAAAAAATTCTCAAGAAGAGCAGTGAGGTATTGGAACAGGTTGCCCAGGGAGGCGGTGGAGTCACCATCCCTGGAGGTGTTCATGAACTGTGTGGATGTGGCACTAATGATGTGGTCAGTGGGCATAGCGGAGATGGGCTGATGGTTGGACTATATGATCTTAGTGATCTTTTCCAGCCTAATGATTCTATGATTCTATGTATTGAATCTGTGGAGAAGCTCACTGAAACTTGTACAATTCCGAAGCATTTATAGATTTTCCCTTCAAATGTTTAAAAGCTAAGTCTTTAGGGCCAAAGCCAAATACTGAAAAGTGTGAGGAAAAAGGCCAAGTATTTTGGCAAAACTACAAGCTTTGGAAAATCAAATTGGGAGTGAAAGTTGTAGCTTCAAATGTCACAGTAACTGAAATACCCACAGGAAGACTCTCTCCTGAGTTCAGTTCTATTACGTTTTGGTCATCAAATACAGCGATCTTCCCTCATACCTTCCGTATTTCCTCCCCGTACTTTCTGAGGGAGGCTTCTCCAAATGGATTATCTTCCTTCTTCTAAGAGGTTATCTGGCAGGAAAACACACTGGGACATGGCTGATGAGGCACAAGTGACCAGAGGTGGGACAACACACTCTATTACAAAGAAGGTCTTCTGCACAGTTAGTAACTAGAGGTTGAGTATACATCCTGAACTCAGATTTGCTTCTGTTTGCTGAACCATGTTTTCTTAAAATAATTACAGTGTTGACTGTGTTGACTGCCTGCATTGAGGTTACTTCTGTTTGTCTTTCCTGGTGTTGAGTCAAGGTTAGCCTTTGGCTTCACTGGGTGTTCAGGTTTTGTTTTGTAATTAAAACAGAGTCCCAAAGGCTTAAAAAAACTGCTGCTGGGCCCTGAAAGCCATCCCTGTGCCACACTGTGCTGGTGGATCCTTGAGGTCCTTCTCTGAGGGCAGTCCATGTGCCAAACATGAGTTGGCAGCAGGCATAGCAGAGCACAGACATGCAGTCCCAAAAACATAGGGCAGCAGTGGGTTTATGAATTGGCACTGTCCTTACATGTTCACCACCAGCTCCTTGCCTTGTTGCAGCTCAACAGCTGTCTGCTGTGCACAGCAACTATACTGCCTTATAGTTCTATCGTTAGAGGGAAAGAGGGATTTCTTTTCTAAAAGGTTTGCATTTGTAGGTGCCCCTGTATGGCTTCTTGTTGAGTATGCAATGGTTTTCACGGAGTTTTCGATAGCTCCACTTGATTTCTGTTGCACTGAAGACTTTACATAATTGGGAGGTCTGGTAGATCTGTAGCAGTCCCAGTTAAGTGGTCATAAATTGTCATGCAGATAATAAGAGAGATAATAATGTTTTGAATAAACTAATCAGGGTAGATATGTAATCCATTATGAACCTTATTTTTTCTTTTAATCTTTATTTGGATATACTCTGTGTTAAAAAATGACAAAGAAGAATTTCATCACATAGCAAAAACATCAATTTTCACCATTCAGCTGCATCCTCAGTATCTGTAATCCAATAATTCCTTGATCAAAATCTGTCCTAGTCACTAACTATTACTGTGCTATAACTTCTCCTTGTTAGATTGGCAATAGAATCACCATCTAAATGAAGGAAAATGTGATTAAGTGGAGTATTGGGGAGTAACATAGGTAGAGAGTTCATTTTTCTGGAGAGGGAGACATTTTGCCAGAGCTTCAAATTTTAGTTGTTGGTAATTATAGAGGAAACCAAAAGGTTATGACTTTATTTCAAGCTATTAAGTAATTAAAGCAGCTATTAAAAATAGTCTCTTTACATTAAGGAAGTGTGGATTTATGGAGTTGGTGTTCAATGTCCTTTTTCTTCTCTATGAATCTGAATGGAAGGGGATATCCTATGTATCTAAAAAGATTATATATATTAAACAAAACACTTCCCAAATTTCTACTGGGCACATTAAGTAAATGTTTTCTTTTATCTTCAAACAGCACTAAAGATGTCAGGGTTTCTACCCCAACATATTGCAGGCACATATAATACTCTAATGAGCAAAAAAGAGTAAAAGAAAGGGCAGTGCTTTAATTAGAGCACAAATACACCAGTTATTCACTGAGAGACCTTGAACCCACTACTATGCTTTCCTATTATGAGCTTCATATGCTGGTACTCTTGAGGGCTCCTGGAGTGTTCAACAGCCTCACTTCTGCTGGCAGTCTCTTAAGAAGGGGGCTGCCACTGTGACTCAAGTGCAAATCAAAGGAGGTATACTTCCCAGGAAAGGCTTTATATTTTCATTAAAACTTGAAGCTTTTAATCAGGGTGAATCCCTATTAGTTCCATCTGTTGGAAAACGTGTTTGTTTCATTGATTCCGTATGCAGCGTCTACCTACCATTAATTATACTCTTTGGAAAGATGGAGATGCTTTCCACGTGACAACACCAGTAGTAAGATAATGCTCTAATACATTATTGAGAAAATAAATAAATGTTGGCAATGGAATGTGTTGAGTTGCCTGATTTGTAATATAAAATTCAAACAGCAGTACTGAGAAAATGGGAATGTCGCAGGCAATACAGCGTGGCTTTTCCGATGATATGCTTCATCTTTGCAGTGATAAAGCTCTGTCTGGGATGAAGTGACAATGGAGTATTAAACAGAATTAAGAATAAGAAATACCAAAGCACTTTGCAAGGAAAGGGAGGCAGAAAGATGTGTCCTAAGTTTTAAATTCTTCTATGTGTTATTTCACTAACCAACTATTATGTTTAATGTAATAACATTATATAACATAATATATGGCACAAATCACAGCTTAACAACGACTGGACTAACGACTCTGTACACTGGGGCTAGTGCCACGTCTTGTTGCTGTCCCCTCTTTGCCCTTAGAAACACAATGTTTTTTTGCCAACATAATGGCCCAGCTTCAAAAAAGAAAGGGAAATAGCATTCTAGCCTCAGTTTCCAGCCGTGGGTAGTCTAGTAATTGGGTTATTCTTTCAGGATTTGGGAAATGTGGGTTACAAATTCCTTAGATTTAGGAGTGCATTGAATCTAGTTTTTCTATTTTCTCGGACAAATGACACAATAGCTAGACAACAGCATTAAAAATAAGGCATCCTCTAGTCCTGACATTTGTGTTACCACTAATATTTTGCTGGGAGGACACTTCATTCTATCAAATGAAGGTATAAAATGACAACAAATTTGAAAACGTAAAGTAGTAAAATTCATAGTAAAAATAGATTTTTAAAATTATTATTTAACAGTAAGCAAAATCTGCTCCTAGAATTGCTAAACAAGAATTTTAGTGGTTTTCCCATTTATGGAAACTTTAAAATTGACATTGCCTGTTTTTTCTAAAAAACATGCTCCAGGTTAATCACAGCTATTGAGTTTTGAAGCAATAATTAATTCAAGGAAGTCCCATGACCTGTCAGACTAGATGATCACAATGGTCACTTCTGGCTTTAAAATCTGTGGAGTTCCTTGCTTCTCTGCTGTGAATGCCAATGAGATTGCCAATTAGTGTGGGTTGTTTTTTTTTTTTTTTTTTGATGTGGGCTTGTGTTCATGGGGAGCTATGCTGGGACCATCAAATTAATTTTTAAGCCAGCAAAATGGTTCATTCAGTGAATAATGATTGTCATGAAACACAATCAGAATGTAAAAGAGAAAACACCTTATTCTTAGAACAAAAAAGTAAGAATAAGGAAAAATAAATACAGTACATCCTTTTTTACCATCTCATTGTTTCCCATCACTGAATGTCATAAATACATTGTTTAGTCTTTCAGTTCATTGTTATTGTTATTCCTGAGAACAGAGGAACATTACTAAGACAGTGCCTGATGGGGAAGGTTTGTATGCCAGTTCTAAGAACTAAATATCTGATCCTTGATCTCTAGGGGGAGATGATGTCTATTCAAAAAGCAGAGACAAATCTCAATAGTTAATCATCTTTAGTCTTTATTTTTCATGCATTTCAGATGCGTGGTATGTTCCTTCATTGGTGGACCTGTAATCGTTATATAAATTAATGGCACATCTATCATTTTTATAAAAAGACTTGAAGTACAGCTATACGTGTGGATTAAAGAAGATTAAAAGGAGAAATGGCTTCCAATTAACAGGAGGTTTTACATATTAATTAGAATGCAAGTATAGAAACATGAAATCAGTGACCATATTACAAGCCTTTAGCAGAGCAAAGCTAGCAAGCAGTGAATCATACTTTGGGTACAACACAGGGTTACATGCTTTCTCTGTATGCTTTATTTTATTTTTGTTATACCAGATAGCACTGGTGTGCTTAACACCAAAATGAAATGGCATTTCAACTGCTAAGGGGTGGAGTTTCTTGCAAAGCCTCCTAAGGTGAAAGGTTCTATCTTGTGCAAAAGTTAAATAAAATTAATACTACTCTTTTAGCTTCAGGGTAGAGACATTATTGCAAAATCTAATTTTACAGTCCTTCCTTTGATTACTGATTTACTCTGTATTTCTCTTCAGTATGCTGTAAACTTCACAGTAGAAAGGCCATGCTAAATGAGAACACATTTTTTTGGATTTGGTGGCAGTCTATATCTCACACGGTAGCTTGCAGCGTTAATTTTTCTGTTTATTTATAAATGGGTGCTGTCTCCAGGGCTCAATCTTGAAACTCAATCTCTCCTCTTTAACAAGGTCTAATATTATTGAGTGACACGAGAAATAAAGAGCACTTGTGATTGCCTTGCAGTTGGCAAACTCCAGGCTGCAATATGCTTTGCTTCTGGAAGCCTGCTGCCATTCAGAATACTAAAATTGAATTTGCAATTACTGACTAAGAAAAGCATTTCTGGTATTTTTTAAATTATGCCCCCTTCAGAACAATGAGGCCATTCACTTTTGTTTCATGTTGGACCAGTTTCTGAGGAAACTTCAAGAAATGAGACAGCTATTTCCCTGTTACCGATTGAACTGGGAGTAAGAAAGAGGAAAAGCCTTTACTTTCTTTCAATGATATTTCCAAATATACCAGCAGCAGCTTGTCGTTCCTATGTATTGGATTCTGAAAATGCAGAGTGGGGAGAAAGCCAGTTGTTTGGACCGGGATGAGCTTGGAAGAAGCTTGGTTTCCTCAGTTTGCAAAATCTTCACTGTAGACCACACTTGGTGAAACCCTGCATGAAATCCTATTGCATGCCTGAGGAGGACTATCTGAATCAAATGCTCTAGGCATTTTTATAACAGGCTGCTTGAATTGTCTTGGGAGGGAAAAAAATTTGTGGCTTTGTAGTTTTAAACTACATGGAAGTTCATTTGAGTTGAAGGGCGCTATTTTAAATATTTGTGTATTACTTCCAGTATTCATTTTCTTTATTTGCTTACTTGTTCGGGAAGGATACAGAGAAGTTTTTCTTTTTTTTCATTTTTTTTTAACTTTCTGGTTTAATAGACAACTAATTGCCCACCGACTCCTCTGAGAAACATTCATTAAGATGACTGTAGTTTTTTTTTTTCTTTTTTTTTCCATTTGTAAGGATAGGAAACAGTTGATATAGTTGCCTTTAACTAGTATGGGATCACCAAAGAAAGGTAGTGGCCACAATTCAGTAATTAAGATGGAATAATTTACCTCTTTCTGAGGATCAGGGCAAAAGAGGATTGCCAAAGGAGGCAATCTCCAAGTAGAGATGCTTCCTTTTTGGCTGCTTCCTTTTTGGTTGCGGAAGACCTGCCCCTGCTTCTACCTGTTCTCCCAGGGTTGGCTACACTGCTTCTCCAGGTCCTCCATCACTGCTTCAGGTTGTGACCTAATGGTTCCCATACATTATTCAGGAAAATAAACCTCTTATCTAAAAAAGTAACAGAAAGCCTCTAGTGACAAGACTTTTGCACTGTAGTGGCAGCTAAACCACTGCTTATTTGTATGGACACAGAAGACTGCTCTTTATGCATGGATGCTTTAGGTGTGGTAGTAGTAGTTTATAGGTGATTTTTCCTTTTTTCTGGACTGTGGTAATAGGAATAAAACATTGGCTGAAATATCTTTATTGCACTCAACATGCATAGAGGATGTCATATGTGAAAGCTCTTTCATTTTAATGCCCAAAATAGAGAAATATGCCTTACTGGGGGGTTCCCACTACAGACAGTGAGATAAGGTCAGCTAGTCTTCTGCCAGGCTGATTACCCAGTAATGTTGTTTAACCTGGCAAGTTGTTCAGTACCACACAATGCTTTGCTCATTCCTCTTGCTCCTAATGAGACTGGGGAGAGAATCAAATGAAAAAAAAGGAAAAGTAGTACTCATGGGTTGAGATAAAAACTATTTGCTAAGACAGAAAAGGAAGAGATAAATAATAGTAATTATATGTATATACGTTGTCATGGTTCTATGTTTTTTGTTTTTTGGGTTTCAGTATTCCACATCCAAACATCATGTAGTGTACGGGGCATTGAAGTGTCACTGCCCCAATCCCAGGTACCTATCCCTGTACATTACAGCAGTCACGGGATCTGGCCCTTCCGGGTGGGGGGGGCGCTCTCTTGCTGCCTTGCAGTGGGTGCTGGAGGTGCTTTCCTGGCCGTTCCAAGCTTTTCAGGTTTGAATCGGTCCCGGGAACTCTCTCTCTCTCATCTTGTCTGATTTATTAATCTCAATTTCAATTAAATTGTATATATTGTTGTTATCTTGTATTCCAATATTATAGTAAAATAAGTTTTCCTCCATAGATTGTTGCTGCTGCTCTTTTCCTCCCTTCCTTCCTTCCCATTTTTTGTGGGACTGGGTGGGGGGGGAGGGGGCAGAGGCCTGTTGCCCCTGTCACGGACATAGATTGATCTAGTCAACTCCATGGCATATGTATATTTACAAAACAGGTGACACACTAGGTGATTGCTTACCACCACCCACCAACCAATGCTCAGTCAGTCCACAAGCAGCTGCAGCTCACCTGGCCAATTCCCCTCAGGTTTATAATTTTTTTGCATGATGTCATATGGTATTGCAAATCCCCTTGGCTAGTTGAGGTCATCTGTCCTAGCGCTGTCTTCTTCCAGCTCCTTGTACTTCCAGCTCCCTTGCTGCTAGGACAGTATGAGAAGTTGAGAAACTGAAATGCCCTTTGCTCTGTACAGAACTGCTCAGCAGCAACAAAATGGCAAGAAGGCTTCACAGTGACTGAGAATAAGGGGGGGTGAAGGGGATAGTTAGAGATAGTTTATAGAAGTAGGAATGTAGAGCTTGTTACAAAATAAGGGATGGCAGACACTGTGACTGGAATAGTGAGGGGGATGAAGGCCGTACCAATAAGGTTTGAGAACAGCCTGGGGACATTTGGCAGGGAGGTGATTAAATGTCCACAGGGCAAGAAACTGGTTTGGGGGGATGCCCTCCTGAAAGGCCAGGAGTTTACAGCAAGAAAGGTCACAAGCCTTCATGAGGAAGATAACAAATCTTCATCCCACAACCCACTATGCACTCGCAAGAGGGGAGGGTCTGTGTGCTAATGAACTCTCGGGGGGAGAGGGGTAATGAATATGTATCCAAATTCCGGGAAAACTATTGATCATGTATTAGTTTGGCCTGTATCTGTAGCACGATTTTTCCTGATGGTGTGCAAGTTAGGGGGATCTATCCCCTTGCACCCAGTGTCTGCGCAGCACTAAATAAACCATACTTACTTTGTAGTCTTACTTGGGCTACAGAGTTTGATTCTGCATGTCAGTGTCTCTTTGAAACAGTACAGTTTTTTGCTACTGTTGTTCACTTGTTTTCAATTGGATCCATCAGGAGTTTTACTTGTTTTGACTTCTTGAACTTTCACCCTGCACCTCCTAGCTCTGCTTGCTTCATGTGGTGTGGTCTGAAGGTTGACAGACTGAATGAACACTTTTAAGTGTTGCTGTTTTTTGCTTACTCTATTGATAACTATAGTGCTTCCTTTGCCTTTTTCTTTTTTTTTTCTGTAATTTTCTTAGTAAGAAGAACATATGTGTGTAAGTCTCCTTATTTGCCTTCACGATTACCTTTGTGGTTTTTTCTTTTTTTTTTTTTTTTTTTTTTTTTTTTTATATGAAGCACTAGTGTGGCTTCTTCTGCTTGTTCACTTTGCAATTTGCAAAAATGTACTAATTCCCAGAAGGCATCCCAGTTTTCATTAGTTCAAATTAGCAAGATAAGACCTGCTAATAAGGCTGTATTATTTGTTTGTTAAAATATTCAGAACCAAAACCTACCATTACCTTTACCTAGATGTCTCCAAGGTGCTTTATTATTAAACGCATGAACAAAACCAGAGCAGAAGTACCTTAATGATATGGGTTACCAAAGATGTAACATAACAAAGTTTGCTGGGCCACATCAAGCAAAGCTTAGTAATGGAACAGATCATAATAAAACACTGAAAGAATTCCCCACTTTCAGTGTAATAGCTGCTTTTCTCAGAGCAAAAATGAACTAATGGGAACATTGCCTAGCGAATGAGCATTTCATATCAAATGAGGGTTAATATCTTTTGCACACTTAATATGTAAAATGTTTTATCAACCTGCTTTATACATATACACGCATACAGTCAGACTTCCCAGAGTTGTTAGAATGCCTGTAGTGAGGGTTTCACTTGTGCATGGATACTATGAAAAAAATGGTGTTAGCTCAAGTGATTGTCAGAGTTCTTCTTTTCTTAGTCTTTGGGAAGAAGAGCTTTCACTGAGGAAATTTCTTATTGTCGTGGAGTAGAGTACAAAGGATTCAAAGGATGAAAGATAACTTATATTGCCTGTGTGGATTTTGTATTTCCTTTTCAGTTCCTTAGAACTCTTCTTTTCTTTAGAAAAGTGTTCTAGAGCCTGATTGCCATTTCCATAATAATTCCAATCTCTTGAGATAAAGTGTGATAATCTTGTTTCAAATCCCTGTTTGGCAGATGCTTGCTTCCTTGTCTGTGGTGTGTGCAGAACTAAAATACTCCTATCAGACTTGCATAGACAGTCAGTTCTACTGAAAATCTGAGTATTTATCTTAGTGTGGACAAAGGAGCACCTCACAGTATAAAGTGACATTGTTCTTTGCCAATACTTGGTATATGACACTGAAATACAGAACAATCTCATGGACTCTTCTGTATGCCAAATGGTTTGAGAAAAAAGTTCAGTTCAGCAGTGTTTCAGTCTCTTCTAATACAGTGAAGTATCATAACTCTTCATATATATATGTTTTTTCAAATTAAGATATGTCCAGCTGCTACTTCTCTAATCAGTTATGTTTCCACTGTGGAAATATGTACCTGCAGCATCTGTGGTTCTGAGGTATCCAGGTTTTCCAGAGTGGCACTTGGACATTGGAAGGAAGTTTGCCATTTTATGAACATAACTATTGGCATTGCCATAAAAACTTTTACTCCTCAACAAATCCAGAAAAGAAACACCAATCAAAACTGACAATCTGTACATGAAGAAGAAAAGGTGAGAAGTACAAAGACATGATCCTATAGTTAAGACTGTAGAGTCCCAGAACCAGACTCAGTCCTCACTTTGGCCTTGTGTTTCTCACAGTTTAAATGGCAGACTAACTCTTTGTTCTGCAGGGCAGTGTTAATATTTCTATCTTCCTCTGCTTGCCTGCAGAGACAGCAGACTCTTCTAATCACTCATTCTTCTCTTTACCTCTTAGCACAGTGTAAGCCCCACTCAAACACAAAATATAGTAATGATGAAGGGGGACAAACCATTTCCTTCTTATTTCCTGTCCTCACAAATCCACACATTGAAAACAGTTTGACTACTTGTCATTATCTTTCTATCCAGAAGCAGAAAAAGATTCCCTAGCCAGTGAAAGCAACACATTTTTCTGAGAGGATACCTGTCAGGTTACAGTGGGCTAATTTAATAGCACCCACCTGAAAGACATTAGTTTCAATCTTAGGTGCATCAGGAAGATGAGTTAATGACAATTTACCATTTTACAGTCCCCAGGTAAACATAAGAATTTAAAGCCAGCAAGTAAACGCATCCAGGAAAACAACTTTCCCACACATACCAATAAACAGCAGAAGTTCTAGGTTTCACAGGCAGTTTTGTCTCCCAAGGTATCCATTTTTTCTACCAATATCTTGAAAGAAAATTACTGCAATGTGATTAGTGAATTCATTAGGTTCAGATGAGAGAAATATTCTCCTTGCTGTATTTGCAATGTTCTACTTTAGCACTGGGTTGTATAGCTCTCAAAAGCCTCCAGTCACCCTGATACCTTCCCTGAACTTTGCAACATAAGCTGATAAAAGGTAATTTAGTCTTATCACTTATGTCTGTAGCATCTTAGAAGAGCTGGCAGCAAAAGCTTGGGTACAGCTTGCTAATGCTCTTTAGTTCAGCATTCCTACCATGGGGATACTTAGGTTAACCCTCTCTCAGGTCTGGGGAAGCTCCATTGCGTGTCCCCTTGCCGCCCCTATCTCTTCTCAAAATGTTCCACTATTACTCCTGCTGCCTTGAAAAATCTTTCCAGAAACTGAAGAATAACTTAAAGCTCGATTATTTTTAACTTTAATTTTTTTTTACAAAAGTTTTAATTAGAAAATCTGGTGCTTACAGTCAATTTGGATAGCGCAGTTTTATTAAGTGAAAGTTGGATCAAATCACCCTCAGAAGTCCTTTTCAACCTCAATCATTCTGTAATTCCATTTTTCTAGAGCTGCATGATGCACTGTCTGGAAAGTTTAGAGATTCTTGCAGAAGTGGTCTCCGTCATGTGAGGTGGCTAGAGGAAAATTATCACTGTGGATGAACTGAGTGAATCTTTTCTTTCCTTAAATGACATTTTCAATTTTCCTGTCAGCTGTCAAAGATACAGATAAACCAGCCAAGATGCCATTCAGATCTTGCATTATTTTGTCCTCTGAGACCTCTTCCATAAGAGAAATAATTGATTTATGTTCAAACGTGGCCAGGCAAACCAATAGCAGTTTGCTTAGAGTTCTCTCCTATGGCTTCTCCACAACATTTCTTCAGAAATTAATAAGACCAAAAATTCTGTTGTTGCTAGTGATGATAGAAGAATAACCAAAATTCAGAGATATTTTTTCTAGTATAGGAAAGGAAGTAGTGGTAAATAAAACCAGTACAACAGAACTGATAGGTTTATAGAAGCAGATTTCTAGTATTCACCAGTTGTCCTGGACTAGACTTTGCAAAAGTTGGTTTTTTCTTTCTTCTGTAGCACTTTATAACACTGTCACAAGCACAGCCCCTTTTTGTGACAGCAAGGCTGGATAAAGTGGCAGATTAGAATCCTCTTTGGCATTCCGCATAAAGGTTTGAGGAGACTTGGGACTGCAGTTCCCCTAGGTGGGCAGGGATCATAGAGATGATTGCACATTGAGAAATCCACCTCTCGCATCTAATTAGTAGCTGCGCTGAATCAGGAGTATGGGAATCCCTCAATTTGTGTGGGTCAGCAGGACATGTGGCAGAAGAGAAAGCTCTGCAAAATAATTAATTAATGGAAGGAACATCTCTCTTCTACATCAGACTGAGTTAGATGTGATTTAACAAAGAATGCAAATACAGGATAATTTGATCTACGTGATAATGGTTCCATTCATCCACATTGTTAAAATGATACCTAGTTATCTGGTTATCTGTATTTTATGTCATATGTGAATTCAATAGTATTAGTTTAGCTTCTGATGGATTGCATTTCATCGTTCAGATGAGCTAATACCTTTAAAGGAGACCTGCATCTGTCAGGTTGACCAGTTGTTATTGGTCAAAATCCAAATTCACTTTGCCATGTGGTATCAGAAATAGTATTTGGTATGTAGCTCTGCACTTAAAAAAAAAAAAAAAAAAAGAATCATACAATGATTAAAGTTGAAAAAGACCTCTAAGATCATCTAGTCCAGCTATCAATCTGTCACCCCCATGCCCACTAATCCATGAAAAAAGGAGCTGTTTTGTAAGATGAGATAACACTTATGCTTGTTGTTATACAGTCTGGGATTGGGAAATAACTGGATAGCTTTCAAGAATGCAGAAGAGGTTTCATAAAGAGGTTTTTTAAAAATCTTTTTATGAAGACTTCTCTTGTGACTGTGGAAGTCAATGGTGATTTCACTCGGAGAGGATTTAGCCCTTTATATTTGCAAATCTCAGATGCACTTTCAGCACAGAACAGGCAAGCAAACAACTCAGTATTTGTCCACAATACGAGGAGTGCAGTGGAGTCAAACCATCATTGTCAGTATTATAACGGAGGTTCTGTATTACTGTCACACTTAACTCTTTTTTACTCAAAAACAACGAACTCAATAGCTTGCAGTGTTCTAGAAAATGAAATCAATTTGTAAAACTTGCTATGAAAGTACTTATTAGAATTTCAAAAAATATTTACTGCTTTGACTTCAGTAGAGCTTTCTTACTATCTCAACCAGGAAGGTAAAGCATCTATTTCTCTGTAAAGTGCTTATTGTTTCAAAGAATTGTTATAGCCCTGATGCAGTACAAATCTGTTTTGCTTTTTGATGTCTCAAGCTTTGACCTGATCCTGCAACATTTTTTCACATGGGTATTGCATTTCAAAAGAATAATTCTCCTTAATTAACTTGGACTAGATGAGAAGAGAGGTAATTAGGGGTAATTGTGATAGGACAGATTCCCTGACACCACCTGTTGGGAGAGGGTTAGAAAGCTCCCAAAAAGATAAAGAAAAACCCACTTACCAGATGGTTGTACTGAGAATGTCTGCAGGAGTCAGCCTGGGGAGGGGAAGAATTTTGTCGGTGGAAGTCTTACACTTACACTGGTTAAAATGGAAATTAAATCTCTTACTTGGAAGAGTGCTCCACTGTTGCCTTAGGTAATAGAATCTGTTGAGAGGGACTGGGCTGCATGTGCAGGTGTGTGGTGTGTTAGGTGCTAGACTACTTTGCACTTGCTATCTGAAGTGGGAGAATGATGACACTCAGATGATATGGACAATGACTGACCATGGGCCAGTGGCCTGCAAGGAACAGGGAGGGATGTGGCTGGGCTGCCACAAAAGATAACATTCCTAGTGGCAGGTTTACATGTTTTTTAATCATCTTCTCCACCTCTTAAGGATAAATGTTATTAACATGAATGTTTTCCGAGAATGGTTTGAGATTTCTCCATTCTTTGTGTAAATAAAGCATGCTTTTATCTGAAAAATAGTATTTTACTATTTCTTTTCTTCTATCATTTGTTTCTCATATGTTTCATGTGTTGAAGCTGATAAAACCTGATGTTTATAAATTAATTATTTTATTATCATATTTCCTCATGTTTTGCTAATTATTCCTTAAAAGAGTTAGTCAGTTTTTGAATACTGTATGGCTCATACAAATGGATGTCTCCAGAACATCACACATACTTTTCATAATGAAAGGATATATATGTCTATCGACTTATATCTTCTATCATCATTCTTTCCTCAGAGAGGAGTCTCTGAATGAAAACACTTTGCTTTTTGAGAGTTGATCATCTTCTGTGACTAATTACCTGTTATTCATAGCATCAAATATAGTTCTAGTAAAATTATTGCCATTACAGAGAAGGGTGACTTCATTTGAGTAATCAGCAGCAGAAGAAACATAAAATTCTGAGAAGTAACGGTGTTACTTTTTATATAAGTATGCCAAAATGGGAGAAATATTAAATATAGGGCATTTGCCAGAATTCCTTGTAAGTGGAACAATCTTCAAAATTTTCTGCTCCAGAAGAGGTGTGCTCATTTCAAAAAAGCTTTATTGAATCTGAGTCAGATTTTAATAAATTTGATGACTGAATGCTCTTGAGAGATTCCCCAAAGTGGATTTTGTTCCCTTAAGTCATGACTTTATTTCCCAAGGAATCCTTAATCAATGTTTCACTTCAAATTTTTTGAATAATTCCTTTGCAGCTTGCTGTAGCAAACCTTGAATAAATAAATCTGTAATGCATAAATATTCTACTAATTCAAATTTTCATATCTTGTAATTAGATGGAAAAATAATAAGTGAATGAGATTAAGAAGCAACTTAACGAATATATGGTATTTCTACAGTGAGCAGAAATAAATAGGAATATCATTCTAGTTCTGTGATATCCCGTCTGGTGGTCTACCTATGCTCAGTGCTGTGTACTGATCAGTGCTTTTCTTTGTCCAATACTAAAATGATCCCTTTGTCTCCTTTCAACTCTGATTTGTTTTTCTTCTTTTGATATTATCAATTCCAGCACTCTAAATACTGTGTTTTCTGATCAGTGCTGTCTACTTTCTCTAATATGCAAACTATAGCCACCACATCACTGCCATCCCCTTATTCCTTCAGTTTGTTCAGACATTGCCTTCTACAGCACTGCCTTCTTGCCATGTGTGGCATTGACCTTCTCACCCCTCTCAGTCTCAACATGGATGTTTTGGCAATGGGAACTCCCTCTGCAACAGTTTGTCTTCTAACTCTACCAGCCCTCCATTGCTTCATGCCTATCTGCAAATGCCTCTTTGCCTCTCGTCCACTTGCTTTCTTTCCATCTCTCCAGTGGTGACTGTTGAGCTGTGATGTGCCTCTCAAAATTAATGTGAGAGGAAAGGGGGGTACAGTTCTTCAGTTCCTACATACCAAATCCGTAGGGGGGAGCATGTTTTCCTTGGGCAGGAATGCTTCTTTTTTCTCCTTGCTGCTTTCTTCCACACTGACCTGTAGATTTTCTGAAGTTACATCTTCCTTGACCTGGTTGAGATATGATGATATTGCGAGGAAGTTTCTCTAAATATCTTCAGCAGGTTCACGTCAGGATTCTGCATTTAGACATGCGCTTAAGTAACAAACAGTGCCTCTAGAAGCTGGTGGGTATTTTCTATCAATAAAAATTCTGAAGGGCCTTGGTTCTAATGTGTGTTGAACTGCTCCCACTCTGCTTGTTTCCATATGACTTGCAGATGAGCCTGTGGACCAGTAGAAGTGCGTTATTCTGAAGGTAGATCTGACACAAATATGAGAGAAGTCAAGCAAGCATGGAGATTTCCCAGTATGATCTTCTTAAACGTATGAAATGCATAGTATATTTGGTAAATAAAGCTGTAGTCCAATGGAGAGGCTAAAATTCACATGAGGCATCAAGGTAATTTTAACTGGCAGGAGAAGAATTTGATCATGAAGTGACATGCCAGCCATATGACAGAACTTAAAAAGTTTCTGTCAATCAGGTGCTATGTGTCAGTACTATTATTTATTCTTTTAGGGCATATATCCATTTACATCACTGTCATCTGAAGGAGAGAGCAGCATTACTGAAAGTAAAAGCCAGTACTGGTAACCAAGGGAAGGGAAACAAAAGATATGTATCACTGTAGCATATACATGGTATGGCAGGGATTTCTGGTATTATTTATAAGAGAAGCCATTTTAGGGCAAAAAAAAAGGCCTCCTGAGAGTAGGTTTTAAATTTTGGATCGGAAACAGTAAGGAATAGAGGAGACAGATGTGCACTATTAGGTCTTGAGGCATGACTATTCTAGCTTACGTAGGTTAATGTCCTCATCTATAGAGACATCCTTCTGAGCCATTTGCTTTATTCTGAACTGTAGCCCCAATCTAGCAAAGGACTTAAACATATGCATAATTTTAAGTATGTATTGTTAAGGGATTAGAAAGCAATTACAGCTTGTCAAACCTTCTCAGACGTCAAATCCCTTCTCTTCATCACAATCCTCTGAGAATAGCTGCATCTAAACAGGATGAAACTTCAGAACCACTGGAGCCCAGTTTTTTTTTTTTTTTTTTGCAAAGGTAGGACTTTCATGGACACTCTTCCCTATCCTTCACATATCCTATTCTCCTTTCTAGCGAAAGGACATCTGTAAGTGTAGGGCAGATGGCAGCTGGAACAGAGATTGAAGAATCAAGATGCTAAGGTGTTGAGAAGTGCACTTGGAGGATAGCACAAAGCAAAACTTGTTAAAAGAGAAATTACGTATAAAAACATACGACCTCATTCTTTTCCTTCTCCTCAAGACACACAAAAATGACATTTACATATGATGAAGAACATTGAACTGTACTTTGAAATAAAATATTAGATGAAAATGTAGGCATTTTCTCTGTCCTGGGAGAAGTGGAGGCAGATTAGCAACTTGTTAGAAATCTTTTCCATCTCCTGACTTTTTGGGATGATTTTTTAAGCCAGTCACATTCAATTCACACTTTCAGAGCATAAATATATACCTTTTCTTCCTGTTTGCAACATGTTTTGTAAAACTAAATAAATACAACATTGAAAAAAACACACAACTCTGTGAAAGCCAGTTACTGTATTCTTTAGCAGTGTATTGCTATACAACATTTTTCTTTTGAAAATGGGGTGCTGGGGGCACGCAATGACCTGTGGAACAAGCTGTTCGAAGGTGTGCTTGACACTCCCAAATGGCTTTATCACTCTTTATAGTGTCACTCAGTGGCTTTGGAAATGCAAGCCCTCATCCAAATACTTAGGTAGCTAAAGTTGCATACCAGTGGGCCACCAAATAGATACAGAACACTGTGGCCTCATTTATTAATTTCTGGAGTAAAAAATATACAGCAAATGAGCTGCACAACCTTTACTGAGCAACCAACTGAATCATAGGAACAAAGCTGTTTGTAGCAAATGAGGAAAGGTCATTTGACTCACTCAAGCTCATTAGTCTTATTTAATATCGCCCTTATCCAGCACCAAGAAATAGTTGCACAGCCTTACCTTCAATGCTCCACCCCCAAGGCCATGCCTTACAACTCAGTTTATTCTAATAAAATTTCTTCCGAAAGCAACAACAAAGGAATGAGAGATCTTTACTTGAAATTCTTACTTTTTTTTTTCTCAGATACGTTCTCTTCAAGTTTGCGCACTTGGTTCTGCTGGGGTGAAAGTGGTGACCTTTAGCTATTCATTATTGTTCTCAGACTTTTTAAAAAGTATTAAGGAAGGAAAGTGTAGAGAGAAGCACAGATATAGAAAACAGGTAATGGTGATAGGATGATCTACTGAGAACTAATTGTATCATTATGTGTTAAAAACCTTACGTATTCTTGAGAGGAATGTCAACAAGCAGCTGACGATTTGGTGAGTCCAAGGCTTTGGTTGGAAAGGAAATTTGAGAGTTTTCTACCTGGCTTGGTGAAGGATTCCTTCTCTGATCTGAGCAGCCCTTGGTGTGCAGAATTGAATCCCACTGTGCTGGGAGCAGAGAAAAGCAGTAGCGTGAAGCGGGAGCTGCCAGTCCCTTGGAGGCAGGACAGGACAGCCTGGGGTATTGCAGGGAACTCGGATTGTACAGAGAATTTACTGTTGGTCCAGCCAGAGGGAGATGTAGAAATGATGAGGACAGTCCCATTCAGAGAGTACGCAGTGAACCAAATTGCTCTGCGATTGTCAATGACAAAACATTCTCCAGTGTCAAAGGGAGCAGAGATGGACAAGGACAATGTGCTACTGAACACAGCTATCTTGCTACCACTTCTCAGCTCACTCATTGCTTGAAAGCAATAGCTTGTGGTAAGGGATTCCAGCAGAAACTAAAAGGTGAGAACACCAACTAAATCACACAGTAACGTCAAAAAAGTGAATTATGAAGTGAAAAAAAAAAGTTTTCAGAGCTCCTGCAGGTAACAAACTCACCTCTCAACAATAACATCAATGCACTTGGCTCTCTTGCCAGGAAGAGCTCACTACTCACTCCCTAGCCATTTGTTAAAAATCACAATTTTTATATGACTGAAATCTGCTGAACTTTGAAAATCAGCAAGTATATTGTAATGTGCATGCACTGTGCTACTTCATTTTTTTCATCACATGACTAAACCATAGATACTGACTTTCATGCACTGGCAACCTGAATCCTTACCAGCAGTCTACTAATGTGAAATGTTCAGGCCAAAATTTTCAAATGTAGTTGTCTGAACTAAAGCAGTAAGAGAGGACAGAATTCCTAAACATCTAGTTTCCTTCTAGTTTCTACTGGTTAGCATTAAAGAGCCAGAAACAGTCAGAAACAGAGATGGAAAGAGGAATTAGATAATTGGAAGAGAATGGCTGTGCTGGATTGAACCAAAGGTCCATGTAGTCCATATCCTGTCTTTAGTACAGAGAAGAGTGCTTACAGAAGAATATGAAGAGGTCAAGCAAAGATACTTCTTACCAATCAGCTCCTAGCTTTCATCTGCTTTTTGCTCAGGGAATTTTCCAAGAGAAATCCCATTCCCTTCATTTTTTGTCCTTTCTATTTAGATTGCAAGCCCTGAGTCTGCATTTTATAGCTATTCAGTTACCAGTGTTGTGGTGCCACATGTAGGTACACCAGGCATACAAATGGGGTATGTTTGGGCATGTCCACATATGCATTGGACAAAATAACTTATTTCACATTTCTTGAGCTGAAACCTGAAAAACTTAACTGAGCCAGATGAATAAAATGATACAAAACTTGTTCTGGTTCAGACTGATTTTTCTCTCTTTCTTTCTTTCTTTCTTTCTTTTTTCTCTTTTCCTGAAAACCAGTAACAAAGGATCTCTACCTTAAGTGTCCCTTTTCCTTTATAAAATATCAATAATAGTTCATACCATTTGCTTGGCTATGGTTATTTCTTTGTTCTTTCCCTCCTGTGTCTTTAGGGAACTCATTTACTGTGCAGTAGGTAAGAAGTAGAAAAGATTTTGGTTTTAAAAAGAAAAAAAGAAAAATGGAAGACGTTTTGATGTGAATCCTATTTTCTGTCTTCAATATATTACTGATCTTCACAGAGAGAGAAGTCTAAGGAGATCCGTCATGTTACATAACAAATATTTTCTTTACTGCTTTGTCCGTATGCAGTTTCACTTGTCTGTATGCTATTTCAGGCTTCTCCTCTTTTTCCCTAATCTCGTTCTAATTTTCAGCTTTTTGTCATGCTGACAATTTCTCCCTGACCATGAGCTGATGTCAGCATAGGCCTCCATGGCAGACCTGCTCAGGAGATTCTTGGAAAAGTGATCCTCTTACATCTCTCTTGCTCCTTTCCTGATGAACTGTCAGGGTGGGCAGAGAGAAGATGTGCTCCCCAAGTAGACTGCTCTCTTTTCTTGTCTGTTCCCTGTCATCCTGTATGTACTGTTGTGCTCTCTCTTAACCTAACCACACCCTGACCCTCGCAATCATCAGAGATCAAGAATGTCTCTCCAAAATGACAGTGTCTGCACTCTCATTGCATTCTTGTGGTTCAAGAGCCCCATATAAGTGCATATACATATAGAGCCATGTAAGAGGAGCTATTTGGGACCTGACAGCACATAGAGCATCACACAGAGAAAGTGAAAGAAACTTATTTGATTCACTCAGGTGGCTTTTTAAGATGCACTGGAATATCAAATAATTACTAAAAAAATATGATAAAAGAGAATACTCCTATGTCACGGAGTTAACTAGATCAGTCTATGCCCATGACAGGGGGGCAGTAGGCCCCTGGGCCCCCCCTGGACCCACAAAATGGGGAAGAGAAAAGGGATATGGAGATGGGAGCTGGACTCAAGGAAGGAAGAAAAACAATGGCAATGATTTATGGAGGAAAACTTATTTTACTAACTGTGATATGGGAATGCCAGATAACACAATTAATACAACCTAATTGAAATTGAGACTCAAAAAATAATCAGTCAAATAGGATAGGAGAAAGAGAGAGTTTCTGAGATCGAGTCAAACCTGAAAAGCTTGGAATGGCTAGGAAAGCACCCTCCAGCACCCACTGCAAGGCAGTTAGAGAGACTGCCCCACTCGGAAGGGCCAGATACTGTGACTTCTGTAATGCACAGGGATAGGTACCTGGGATTGGGGCATTAACACTTTAACTCCCAGTGCACTACGTGATATTATGATGTGGAATACTGAAAACCAAAAATCACAAACCCATGACATTCCACCCCTTATTCTACATCACTGCATCATGCTTAACATATACATATATACAAACAAGCGAACAATGATTAAAATGCATTACACACACATCTATATACATATATATACATAGAATTACTGACTGCACTCCCCCAACATCAAGTTTCCTTGTGGTACACATTGAACATCCCTGTTTTTGTGCATTACCCACCAAGTGGACCCAGGTCCCTGGGCAAAAACAGTACCACGGAGAGGTTTGCCCTTTCCAGAAACGGGAAGAACCCAAACTGCTTTTCCCAACATGCTCTTTACATGTACTACAGGGACTTTATCTCCCTCTATGGTATGCAGGGAGCTGGATTGGTGTCATGGAGTTGGCTAGATCAATCTACGCCTGTGACAGGGGGGCAGTAGGTCTCTGCCCTTGCCCTCCCCCCCCAGTCCCACAAAATGGGAAGGAAGGAAGGGAGGAAAAGAACAGCGGCAACAATCTATGGAGGAAAACTTATTTTACTATGATATCAGAATACAAGATAACACAATATAATACAATTTAATTGAAATTGAGACTAATAAATCAGACAAGATGAGAGAAAAGGAGTTCCCAGGACCAAGTCAAACCTGAAAATCTTGGAACAGCTAAGAAAACATCCTCCAGCACCCACTGCAAGGCAGTAAGAGAGACCACCTCCCACCCGGAGGGGCCAGATCCTGTGACTTCCGTAATGTATAGGGATAGGTACCTGGAATTGGGGCATTAACACTTTAATGCCCCGTACACTACATGATGTTTTGATGTGGAATACTGAAACCCAAAAACAAAAACATAAAACCATGACAATTGGGTAGGACCATCATGACTGATCGATCCTCTGGTATTGACTAGCCAGGTGGCTTCTGCCAAAAGCTTCTCCCAGTGTTTAAATGTTCCGCCACCCACTGATTTCAGCATAGATTTAACAACACTTTTTATCATTCAGTTTTACTAGAGGCTGGTGCATGGTAGGGAATATGGTAAATCCACTCAATGCCATGATCTTTGGCCCAAGTAGTTACATGAGAATTTTTGAATTGAGTCCCATTTTCTGACTCAATTCTTTCTGGGGTGTCATGTTGCCATAGGACTTGTTTGTCAGGACCTAATATGGTGTTTTGGGTGGTAGATGGGGTACTGCATATGTTTTAAGCCACCCAGTGGTTGCCTCCACCATGGCAAGCACATAATACTTACCACTGCGAGATCATGGCAAGGTGATATAACCAACTTGCCATGCCCTCCCATATTTATACCTCTGCCATCACCCTTCTTCCCAGAGAGGTTTCATCCTCTTGGCTTGTTTGATTATGGCACATGTTTCACAGTCATGAATAACCTGTGCAGTAGCATACATAGTTAAATCCGCCCCTCGGTCTCTAGCCCACTTATACATTGCATCTCTTCCTTGATGGCCCGAGGTCTCATGGGCCCACCAAGGTAGAAATAATTCACCCTTGTTCTGCCAGTCCAGGTCTATTTGAGCCTTCTCAATTTTGGCAGCTCTATCTGATGGTTATTTTGCTGATCTTCTGTAGCCCGACTCTTGGGCACATAAGCGTCTACAAGGCGCGCCTTTACAACCATACCCTTTATTTGGGTAACAATGTCTTTCCACAGTTCAGCGGCCCAAATAGGCCAGTTATTTTGCTCCCACTGCTGTAACCACCCCCATAAGGCATTTGCCACCATCTGTGAGTCAGTATAAAGATAAAGCATTGGCCACCTTTCCCTTTCAGCAAAGTCTAAGGCCAGTTGAACATCTTTTACCTCTGCAAATTGGCTTGATTCTCCTTTCAGAAGAATTTGGATTATTCGCTCTCCTTTCTTGAAGACTTCTTCTGCTGTATCGCCCCACACAGCAATATCATCAACGTACTGCTGGTGCTCAGGAGCACTGCCCTGTTCCAATACAGTTTGGATCAACCCATGGCAAATGATCAGGCTGTGTTTCCACCCCTAGGGTAAACGGTTCCAAGTATACTGAAACTGAGACTAATAAATCAAATAAGATAGGAGGGAGAGAGAGTTCCTGAGACCGAGTCAAAACTGAAAAGCTTGGAACAGCTAGGAAAGCACCCTCCAGCACCCACTGCAAGGCAGTAAGAGAGACTGCCCCACTCGGAAGGGCCAGATCCCATAACTTCCATAATGTATAGGGATAGGTAACTGGAATTGGGGCATTAACACTTTAACTCTCAGTGCACTACGTGATATTAGGATATGGAATACTGAAAACCAAAAAACATAAAACCATGACATCTTGGTAGTCCTGTAATGGGGCTAGCAGCTGTTTTGTTGGACAAAGAGTTACGTGACAGAAATACATGAACATTAACACTGAATTTTGAACATCTTGGTATTTGAAATCCAAATGTCAGAGTTTAGAGAAAGCATTTTTCTATTGACGTTGGCATTGACTAGACATCCGCAAACCAAGCATCTCCTTTCATAAAATAAACATATTGTAGCAGTCAGGTTAGACAAATGTAAAGAGAATGGTACTGGTTTGAATGGTTGCTATTGAGGGTTTCTGTGTTTTTTAAGAGGTAGTTTTATGGGTATTTGGTTAACTTTATAGAAAGGATTGTTTAAGGAACAAAAATGCACCCTAGAGATAAGAATGGTTACAGGTGGCAGATGAATCAAGATAATGTAACTCAATGCGAATGAAAGTGGAGAGCCTGCGAGGTACAATATAAAAAACCCTATAGATGTAGCTTTAAAGTCAGAGCTGTCACAGCCAAGTCTTATATT
This sequence comes from Centrocercus urophasianus, assembly GCF_019232065.1. Taxonomy (NCBI): domain Eukaryota; kingdom Metazoa; phylum Chordata; class Aves; order Galliformes; family Phasianidae; genus Centrocercus; species Centrocercus urophasianus. Next base: position 45,809,441 of record NW_024884253.1, read on the forward strand.
CATTGTTGAAACCCACTGGCAATGAATTTTTTTAATTTTGTTCTGCTTGCTTTCCACTTTAGCAGTTTTAGTTTCTAGTGTTTGCTGTAAGAGGCTATCCAACGTTCTTAGAAGCCAAACCTCGGGTCTCTGCATGGCAGTATGTGCTAAGTACATGCACCAATCTTATTATAATAAGATTTGCACATGCATCTCCTTCAGATTGCTCGGAAAAGGTGCTTTTCTGGCTCCTCTCTAACAAGTTCTCAGGTTCTTCACTACAGAACATTAAGAGGAAAAACTTATTTTGCTTGTATTTCACCATAAAACCTAATATGACTCTAATTTGAGGAGTGAATAAATATTGCCCCTGTGCTACTGCTTTATGCAATGAAATAGTATAGTATTTTTTATTTCATGGCCTTCTGAGTCATGTTTGCTTAAGAGATGTTTCTTGCCCTGTGTGGGTGTGTATTGAGAGTAAGAAGTTTCCTATTCACCTCTGCTACCTCTTGTGATGATGCAAATGGCTGAAGAACAGCCTGTTCTATAAGCAAGTGTCTAGAGGAGCAACTTGTGATATCCAAACGAGGTCGTCGTGACTCTTCCTATATCTCGTGGCTCTGAGGACGGGAGTAGCTTGTCTTGGAAACAAGTCAGTGGATTGTATCAGGAATAGGGAAAAAACAAGGGAAATTAGAGAGATTCCTGAGAAAAGCCCTCAACATGTAGTAACAGTCACACTTTGGGGAATCAAAGAAAGGTATACACATGTTAATTAGAATAGCAGTAGTAAAGACAAATAATCAGTCCAGAGATTTCAGCAGTGGAAATAATGACAATTCATTACTGAAGTTACAATTCAGCCTCACTTTTTCAGTTGCAACACACCTGCTGGCCACATTAATAACTCTTCCTGCTGTATCACGTTCCTGCTAAGTCCTAATGCACGGCCTGCTCATCTACAGAGGAAAAGAAGTCTCTGAGCCTTCAAGCTATGTAAAAATGCCATGACAATTAGCAAGAAAGTGGAATTATGTGCTTTACTGGTGATATTCCTAGAAATGAGTAAAGTTGCTATGTAATCATTTTACTTTCCTAGCTGGACCAAGCATGCACTGTGGTGGCAGTGCTCACATACTGAAAAGCTGAAACTGTGGGTCCCTCATGACAATGTTAGAAGGCCTACTGGTGTAAAAAGTCCTTTATTTATTTATTTATTTGTTTGTTTGCTTTAATTGAAATAACCATAATGTGAACGGCAAGAATGCCTTCAGAAGCTGAAATTTTGCTCTGGTGTATCAGTATTAGTACTGATTTCTTTCAAAGTTAGTTGTGAGCAAGAAATAATCTTTGTTAATACAAACTGGCTTTTTTAAAAAATGTGATCATATAAGTAGATAGAGTGCTGCAGAAGCCATTCTGAAAATGAAATGTATTATAAATTAATGTGAGCAAAAATGCATACAGCCTGTGTTTCCTGCTATAACAGGGACACTTTCTGCATGTTGTGTACTTTCCTGGAAAAATTTAATGAAGTTTCGAGGATGATTTACAGATTCAGAAAATTACTTGCAACAGGTTTCTTCCTTTCTTTAAACATTCATAATCTATTGTAGAACTTCAGCCAATTAAGGCTTTGTTCCTCACGTTAAGCACTGTTGCTATGGAAATTACATGGTATAGGAATAACTGTAACTGGTAGCTGCTGCAAAGAATGTTGCTGGAAAACAGTTTAGGGAGTAAAATGGACCTTTTTTTTTTTTTTTTTTTTTTTTTTTTTTTTTTCTCTGAGGGGGTAAGAAGATAATGAATTAGTTATCTCCCTATCTTCAGAAGGCTGCAAAGAGACTATAAAAATAATAACTGACTGGGATTTGGTGTGAAATAATCTCTCTTTATAAACCAGGAAAAAACTAGCAGGTTCACAGATACTGTGAACAGGGAGAAAGTGTGTTCTGTTTTAGGCAACTTTTTATACTTGATATAAAACAAAAATTGTTACAGACTCAAAAGTTAGGCCACTACAGCAGAATTGCACACCAGTGACTTTTGTAGCTTTCACAATAAGTGTATTATTGAAATGTCATCACTACAACAACATGTATCTTTTAAAGAGGAAAAAAAGTGTTAGTGTTATTTGAACATTGTTCTCACTAAAATATGTACTCAGCTGCTGTATTTTATTAGCACAGAAAGCAAAATATAAAACTGCATTTAACACAAAAAGCCACTGTGCTGAAGGAAGATTACAGTGTAGTCTGAAGTAAGTCTGTTCTTGTCTGATCTGAAAGATATATGTGGCAGAAACTCCTTGTTCTTGCAGTGCTTGTTTTGGGTGCTTCTTTGGTCTATTCAGAATTAAAAGCCTAGTCAGATCTTGCTTGCCACGATCAGTCAGACAACAGCCATGCACATAGAACAGGTTTTTGAAGGGCTTTATGGTGGACTAATCTTTTCCCTCAATGGGAAAACGATTACTGGTGACATTAATAGTGGAACTGGGCCAAAGACGAGAATTTATGGGCGATTCCTGCTCATCATGTTCATCTGCTGATAATTAAGTGAGCGTGTCTGACCTCAGCCTCGGGGAAGGGCATGCTTGGCTGGTGACTACCCCCAGCCCTCTGCTGCTCATGCTGAATCCAACAGAAGATATAATAGAGCATTAGCGCCTCAAGCACTTCCTTGTCCCACCCACAAAATTTTGGCAGTGCACTCATTATAAGCCATCCATTAAAACTGTCTTGTTCAGCTGATAGATAACTCACCTCGGCAGCCACAGAGCCTGCAGCCATCAGAGCCTCTGGTCTCCCTGCTCATATCAGCTTCTCTGGGTTGCTGTCAAGTTCATTTAGTCACACTGCTTTAAATTACTCTGCTTCTTTCCTTTTCTCATACAGCTGTGCTACCTTGCTTCTTTACAAATGGAAGAGGGAGGGGAAAAAATATACTTAATCACAGGTGTGACATCAAATACATGGTTATGCCCTCTCTAGTTCTTGGTGAGATTTTCACTGTTTTATGTTCTTATAAATATACTCATACCTTGGTAAAGGTCTTTGTTGTTTTCTTTCTTACCAAAGTGACACTCAAAACTTCCAGGTATGCATAATGCAACACTAACTAATTCTCTTTTCCAGCCATTTTGCTCTCCGCATCTTCCTTATACCTCCCTAGGAGATGGTTATTACTGACTGAGTGAATCCAAAGAGGAGGATTTGTTACAAGGTACTAATTGTCCAGAACAGGGACAGCTCACGTTCAGAAACCCAATATGTGCATGCATGTTTCCCACCTTTACCCTGCTGAGTTTTCTGCTGGATGAACTTGTTTACCAGCTTGCCTTTCACACACCTGAAATACAGCAGTGACAAGTCTGATTAGCTGAGTTTGCTTCTTGCAAAAACTGTTTGAAAAATTGCTTTGAGAAGTCTTGGTGAGAAATCAAATTCCAGTTTTGAAATTCAGTTTTTGTAAAGATGTTGAAAACAACTTTGCCAAAAAAGCATTGGAATTCCATTGGCTGAAAAGCCTTTTTATGTTGATGTAATTATTTATCATGGACAAATAAGAGGGTGAACAACATCATGGACTGTTTTATTGTGTCCTGCAGCCACCTTAAGCTACTAGACCTAGACTATAAATGCAGCATTGGATTTGCGTTGGAGATTCAGTGGTTGGCAACAGGGATAAGATATATTGGCTGAATAACAAAGGAGCAATCTCGGTTAATGATAAGAAAAGACTATTGAATTACAATGGAACGATTCCTTTGAACACCTCTATCTGTTGGATTTGCAAACTGAATGAGGCATTAAAACATAACAAAAGTTATTCCTGATGGGATTCCCTTGGAGACTTTCCCAGCATGCTAAGACAGGAAATCTGTGTTTGTATATAGCTTTTTAGATTATAGTTCCCTTTAATACTATACACAGTGTTATGATGTTTTAAATAGGCACTATGCCCTCTGGCTTTTCTTGGCAATTATGTATGAGTACCATTGACTTGTATTGCTATTTGTACTTCCCTATAAGTATCCAGTGATGAAAGGATCCTGCAGGCAACATTTTTAATGAAAATCAGGGAAGACAAGCATACCAGATATGCAGGAGACTTTGTATAGCATGCCTCCTGTTTTACCTGCATTATCCTTACCAGTCACCATGAAATTTCTGTCATTGGTACTGCTGTAGAATTTGTTAACAGTACTAAGAAATGGGTTATGGGAAGTCTAAAGAACATACAGTCAAAGTTTCCACAGTTAATTGTATATTCTTATGTTTTGTCTTATCTAGAGAACTATTAGTACAGAATGATTGAAGATGACTCTCAAGAATGAATTGACATGTTGGATGGATCAACACAAGACTGTAAGCTCAAAGTTAAGTTGTCCAGTTAGACACACAGGTGTAAAAAGAAAGGAATAGGGGCTGAAGAATATAGAATGGAGCAGAATTATCACTTTCCAAGCCAAGGCACTTCTTCAGAAAATGAGCATCCGGAAGGCATGACTTCAGCTTGCTCAGGAAAAGCTGATAATTGCAAAAGGAGACTAGGCAGTAAGAGAGAGATCTAATTAATAGTTCAGCCTTTGATTTGTCTCATGTAAATCAAGTTTTTCTGGCTGCATCGCAAATCCAACAATGTTTTTCTGCCCAACTGGTTTCAATACAATCTTATAAATGAAAATGAATTTGAGAAGCAAATCAGTGCAAAGCCTGAATGCATGGTATCTTTGAATGTTGTCTATTCATGAAATACCAAGTTTTTGAGGAATATTAAGTTAGAAATGAATAGATGCTTCAAATTGGGATGGTTTTTTTTTTTTTTTTTTTTTTTTTTTTCCTTACACTGAGGAATCATGGTTATATCCTAGATATATCCTGTTCTGAACTTAAGAATGAAACCTGATGGAGAAACAAGAGCTACAATAATGGTTATGTTGTAGGAAAAAGCTAGGTGGTGCCACTGCAGGTAGCCTTATTAGATTTATTTATTTGACTTTATGAATGAAGAAAGATCTCCAAAAATGCTTGGACTTTGCTGGAGCTCAGATCTTTCTGCTATCTGCATATCTCAGCCTCTGTTTTGAGTTATTCCAACAGAATTAGGCACTGAACGATTGATGCTATGGATATTTTTGAGTGGTTTGCCTCAGTGTCTAATGGAAGCAGCAAGAATTTACATCTAAAACATGAAGCTAATACCCAACTGAGTTCTTAAAACAATATGTTCCTAGCTTTGAGGAAAGCATCTTGTATTATTCTTTATTGTGTAATGGTTTATGGTTGAAAAGCAGGTTGAAAAGAACTCTTCCATACAGAATGAAGTCCTTGAAATTCAACTTTGGTCTATGTCTCCTTGGCTACTCGTTAGATCAATTTAACACCTTATTGCAAGATATTACTGCAGGGAGTACAAACAAACAAGTACTGTGATCCACACATTGCAAATAATCAACTGTGTGTACCCAGTTAGTTAAATGACTCATATGGGATGTCCAAAAACAAGTATTTGATTTGCTGCTTAAGCTATATTTTTCTCTTGTGCAAACTGTAATTAACTACAGACTGTGTTTAATAATGATAAATATTTTTTTCACAGTACAACTGTTATATTTTTTTTATTTGTGTTTACTTGTGATTACTTATTGTAACAAAAAATGGATACCTCAGAAGTGAGAAAAAATACCATTTTAAGTTGGCAAATCCTTGTTAATAACACTGTATTTAATAATGCATCTTATACTCTTGAAATATATAGGAAGTTTCAAACCATCTCTTATGCTGGGCATTGTTAACTGACTACAAGTTTATAACTTTCTGATAAAGGTGAGGATTAATGTGGAATTTAAATGTAGAAGAAATACTCCTTCTTTAGAATTAATCCTGAAAAAGTGAGAATAGAGCAGGCAGTGTAGGTGAAAGAACAAACTGAATGATGTATTTTGTATGTGGAATAGAGAGATAATAAATAATTGGATATATGTAAGTCTACTTGGGAGTAACTTTGCGGTTGTAAGATTACGTACCATTGACTTAAGATGAAAAACAGTCAGTGAATCAAGGGCCCAATTCAGGGCTGATTTAAAGCATTCAAAAAAACATGGCTTAAACTAGCTGATGATCTGGTGGTTGACCCAGTAGTGATTGATACTTCACTACTTATTCTGACATTCTAAAGGGAAAACAGGGAAGCACTTACATTGTTATTCTTTCTTTCTCTTCTTAGTGACCACCTTGCCCTTCTCCCAGAAATTTGCTTGACAATCCCTATTTTATTTGATGAAGTAGCTGGACATCTCATCCCAGTAGATGGCAGAGATATTCTCAGTGTCTGCTCTAAGGCTGCAGTTTGCACTACAATCACACAGTTTGCAGTGCACCACCAAACACTGGAGCATTCACACACAGAATCACAGAATCACAGAATGACCAGGGTTGGAAGGGACCTCAAGGATCATGAATCTCCAACCCCCCTGCCACATGCAGGGCCACACAGTTCTCTCTGTTTCTAAACCATACAAAGACTATAATCAGGCTGAATGCCTTGTTGGATCCCAGACAATCCACTTGCTGTTCAGTTTTTTTCTCTGTTAAATAAGGAGTGAGATGATACTAGGACCTCAAAAAATAAATAGTTAAAAAATAAAAATAAAAGCAGGAAGGTATAAAACAAAAAGGATTTTTCAACATTTTTATACATTGTGAACAACCATGATCCTCTTCTGCATTTCAGAGTTTGCCATGGAGAGGGATATGGGTCTTAAAGCATATCAAGGCCATGCAGAATGTAATTTTCTATGTCTATGGTTTCAAAGCTAACAAAGTTTATTCATTAAAACTATGGTCCAACAAACTTAGTCTTTGGGCAGGGGTATGTTTTAGCCATTCTCATCTTTTAGCAAGAGCCTATCAGAAATGCAAATTTATGTTTAAAGTGAATTTTAAATAAGGTCAGAAAATGCTTTCCTTATTAATAAATTCCGTAAATACAACACGTACAGTATTTATCATATTGCTTCATGTAGAAACTTAACAAAAGAGACTGTTTTTAAATATGGTGTGCCAGCTCCTTTGAGTAATTGGATTATGTTTCTTGAGCCACAGAAACATAGATCTTGTCAAAGTGGATTACATCCATGATCCATCTAATCCACTATCCCTTTTCTGAGGGGCCAGTGCCAGATGCTATGGAGCATGGCACAGCAACCTCATGCTAGACAGATGCAGCCCTGTCTGGCACCATGCAGATCTCCTTTCAACTCCTAATGAGTGCTTTTTTTTTTTTTTTTTTTTTTTTTTTGGCTAACATCAGTCTTCTTTAATACCAAGGGAACAATGCTGTGGCAGTGGAACAAGAAGTATCGGTGAATTTTAAAATAATTTTATCCATAAAGGGAAAAAGAACAGGAGGAAGAAAAGAATAAAAAAGACACTTAAACGTGTCAATGTTCTTTTCATTCAGATCTTCTGACATAAAAATACTTTTACTTGTTATCCTCCCAGTCTCCACTGCCAGGAGTTCTCCAAACAAGGTGTTTTCAAATACAGCTCCTGAGATCAAACAGAAATGTGTGCAGTTAAGTGTTGATTAAAGCATCTTGATAGAGATTTTATTCCTTATCAGGATCTTCTTGGATAAAATGCTGACTCTATGTTAACTCAAAATAAAAATAAAGAGCTGGTAAACATGTGGTAAAAGAGCGAAAAGTGTACAAAGAATAAGTGAAACTGGTAAGAAGTTTTTGTGAATGGAAAAGCTGAATTTCCTTTAAAAGCCAGATATGGAACTTTTAATAAAATGTCAAGATGTTTTTTATTAAGATTTCATATGATACATGTTATGGAACAGCTATGTCATAAAAACTTAAAAAAGCCAATGGCTGGACAAGTTCACTACACCCAAGGCAATAAAACTAAAATGCTTTTCATATAAACTTGTCGATCAAAAACTTATTCTGTTTCTTTTTGTAGAGAACATCTTTGTCTGCCTAAGCTTAACATTACTTTTCAACTATTGCACTGATTCGTGGGCTTCACAGATCTTGAAGATAAATGTAATACGATTCTACAGATACTGCTTCTTTTATTGGTTTTAATTGCTGTGCTCCATCTTACAGCTTTTCATCCCTTTCCCTCAGGCCACATGTACATCATAGATGGAGAAAGACTATTCAAACACTTTTAAACCTGGAATAATTCACCTTGATGCTCATGTTAGCTACTTTAAGAGAACTAGATTTCTTTAGTCAAGCCAGTTAAAAAAACCTAACTAGTTTAAAACCAGTTCAGAAGTCAGTGAAATTGACTGATTTGATGTTGATTTACATCACCTGTCCCTAACAGCTAGATATTTTATCACTACTCTTGTTTGTGTAAGTACTGCAAACAAAGAATCTTTCACTTTCTCAGGGAAAAATATCTTAGATATTTTAGAATACATTTGGAAGTGCACAGATATTAAACATACAACTGTCTTTTTCATTTTTCTTTATGTAGAAATGGATATGAGAATGCAAATGAAACTACAGGTGTGTTATAAAATTCTATACTACTGTGGTAAGAAAAAGGACTGATTCATGGGTAAGTTATTTTTTCTCAAATTTAAAGAGTTGCTTCTCATTAAAAGTAGCTATCTCATACTTTTTTTTTACTCCCTTTCTTGTGTATGTGGCGGGGGAAATCAACAAGTGTACTCAAAAGCAAAAAGAAGCAAGTAAATTCACATTTGAATAAGATAATTTACCTCCCTCTTGTTCAGTCTGCAACAGCCAACAAGCAATTTTATCTGTTTTTAATATTTCCATGAATATTAAACAGAAAATCCAAACATAAAGGTGTACTGATGCGTTCTCACTTTCTATCGCAACCCAGATCTGATTGATTACAATGTAGAAAGATGCAGCAGTAATTTGTTAGGCAACTTACAAAGTATCCTAAGGAGTTAGTGCATGACCAATATTTTAAGTGTTATGCCACATGTAAGAAGAAGAACAAAAAAGAATATGCTCACAGTGGCAACTGTTAGGGACTGTTAGGAAGTTGCAGAGCGGGACTGTTAGCTTGAACCTTGCATTGTTGTAGAATCACAGAATCAAAGAATCATAGAATCACCAAGGTTGAAAAAGACCTCCAAGATCATCCAGTCCAACCACCATCCTACCAACAATGTTTCCCCACTAAACAGTTCCCTCAGTACAACATCTAAATGCTTCTCGAACATTTCCAGCGTGACTTAACCACCTCATTGGCAGTCAGTTCCAGTGCCTGACCAGGAGATAGCAGCTCTGTAAGGATGTTTTAAATGCCCAGCCCAGAGGCAGATCATGTAAATACGGTTTTTGTTCATGTTTCTGTGTGTGGCCTGTTAATATATAAAGCCCTCTTCATTTGATCTGTATGAAGATTATTGACTTCATTGCAGGAGTAGAAAACAGTGTGCAGCAAAAAAGGCATAAGCAGAAATGGATGAGTCTTAGCAGGAATTGACATTTTTCAAGGAGCGCTTGTCCTCTGTGAAGTCCTTAAAAGAATCTGCCATGAATCCTACAGCAATCCTCTTAACCAATTTTGCTAAAATCAGTCTCTTCCTATCATGTTGTAAGGCAAAATTTACTGTGCATCTCAACCTATTGATCTGTTATGATTACTTTTTTGTCAGTTATCTTGAACATGGTTGCTAAAATCTCATAAGTGTTCTGTGATTTATTTCACAAGTGCTACCTGGTGAATCAATCCACGTAAGCACAGGCATTATTGCTTGATTTTAAGATGGATATTACAACAAAAGAAAATGCAACATAAGATGGAGAAGACATGTAAGAAGGGAGGCAAGAGATCCTCGTGGAATTACTGCAAAACTTTTTAGATTTAGAGGTGTGATGGTTGTCTATTAGCAGCTCTGGCCACAGGCTGTAGAGAGACTGTATATTGCTCACCCATGAGAATCTCTGTGTCTAAAGAGCTCACCTCAAGTTTAATGGCCAGTAAAGACAATGTACAGAACAGACTGTTTTTTTAGTCTTGTATTTTACAGAGCTGGATCCAGATGCTGCTAAATATTTTCTGATTTTGAAAGTTCAGATCCAACAGAGCAGTTACATCGGCTTGAACCCTAAGTGGCCATTGTAAATGTTGCTCTCTTGTGAATAGTTGTTTGTAGTTGTCTGTAGTTGCACTGAATGTACGAAAACCCTATTATTTCCCATGATAAGACACAACAGCAACATTGTGGCCTCAGTACTGTGTAATCCAAGAGTAATAACTTAGATTGTTTTAGTTTATTGAACACACAAAAAATGTGCAACCCAGAGGCTAAAATGTACAGTTTAACAGAATAAAAATGCTGAAGGTATGAAACAAGGGTAAGCAAAATACTCAAAAAGAGCTCTTCTGTAAACAAGAGTCAATAAACCAAGAACTGGTGGATGCTAAAGTATAGGTAGGCTTTTTGTTTGTTTGTTTGCTTGTTGTTCTGGCACATTTCACTTGCTAGATAAAATCCCAAGGCAAAAATCCCTCACATTTTCTAGAAGAGAAACAAGATGCCTTCTTGGAAACAACAGGTAACACTTCGTGTTGTCACATCCTCAAGTGAAAAAGTTCATTTCACTTATCTGTATTTAGAAAAGGAAGGTACTAATCCGCTCTGCTTTGAAATATTCCAGCTCTTTAGCACATACAGTCCAATTATTCAGTTTTAATTAGCAGTTCATTTCCAAAAAGAAAACTCATGTAACCTCTGTATCAGGAGAATGTTCAATCAGTTACACATCAGTATGCTTTCTTGGAAATCATTGAAGAGTAATGATCATTTCTGCAACAAGCAGACTTGCTTAGAGTGGAAATTAATTGTCTGGATAAACCCAGAATCTGAAAGAACTAGTAGATGAATTCCTCCTGAGCTAAATTCTCTAGAGTCCTTACCAAACCTTTGGGAATTCTTCAGACAGCCTGAACACTGGCCAGATCTCTCTTTGTGTTTCCAACTGGATTCACACAAGTGACTTTCTGTTTGGTACTGGATTGTGACCATTCAAGCCTGTCATCAGAAGCACTTGCATTTCTCTGTTAACAAAGCAAAGAAAATTAAGTAGAACTTAATTGGTTCAGTGTGTGTATTCCTGTGTAGATAAGTAAAATGAATGAATGAATGAATGAATAAATAAATAAATATTTAAAGTATAATCATTCCCGTGAAAAGAGAGAAAGAGAAGAATGTTTGCACACCAGTCATCCTGTGCTGGCTTTCAATATAATTGCTACAAATGAAGATATTATATCTAGTTAAATAGTTATTTTTAAATGAAATTGGTTGCTTCACACATTAGATTTGTAATTGTGGAATGTCAGCCTTTACATATTTGGGTTTTCCACAGTAAATTTTTATTCACTAGAAGAACTGATGCATGACACCAGATATTATACTAGACAGCACAAAATGAGAACAGTTTCACACAAAAGCATCAAACATACTAAATATTAAAAAAAAAAACAAACCCAAACAACAAACAGATCTTAAATGGCAGGATTTAACACAGTCATAAGACAAACAGATTATTTTAATAAATTAAAAAATATCATTACTACATCTTTTTCTCTGCTTCAGCTGATATAAAAAGTGACAGGGAAAGTGTGGTTCAGAGATTCAACTAGCAATAACAGAACAGACGTTTTAATTGTTGTTTGAACAGATTGTGTTCTAAAATATGGACAAAAATAATGTTTTCCCCACCTATGACATTTTCACTACTGCAAATTAAAACAAAACTATCTTATCTTGCTAGCCAGTTTTACTCTTTGTTGCTTACTATATACCTGTCCGATAATTTTGACAGCAAATTATGGAGGGTTTTTTTCCATGAAATAGCATGTTCTACCTTAACATATAGAATCCAGATGTGTCCTGCATACCTTTTATTCGCATGGTTCTTGTTCTGATACTCATTTGAATGAATGAGTCAATTACCAACCTAAGTAAACCAGTTGCTAAACCTAGATTACTGTCACTGGCTCAAGTTGTGTGAGTGACTTTTTCCACTCTTTGGTCTTTTGTCTTAGTGCTCCGTCTACAGTGAAGTGGTTTTGAATCATAGAATCACAGAATTGTTCAGGTTGGAAAAGACTTTAAGATCATAGAGTCCAACCTCAACCTACGAAAACTACCCTAACTCTCACAACCCTCTGCTAAATCAGCCTTTAATCAACAGTGTATCAACTTAATATTGTCTTCTATTATTTATATTGTAAACTGTGTACTACATACATCTGCTACATGCATAAAGAAGTTTTTTCCACAGTGAAAAGATAAAAAGAAGGAAATATTCTGCAAATACAAGAAAATTCCTAATTTACATTGGAAATCACCATTTGAAAATCTAGTGTGTTGGGTAGAGGTGAAAGATTATTTTTCTCCAGTCTTACATAGAAATAATCTTATTTTCCAACCTACACGCAAGCCATAAGAGAGACAAAGCAGCCACTGCTGTATACAAAAAGAAACTTGGTGGATTTGGGAAAAGAAGAAAAACTACAGTTAAGTAAGGAATTAATGTATTTGCATGAAAGCTACACTTTAAGACTTTGAGTAAGCAGAGAGGTAAACCTTAGATTTTAAACAAAAAATATGTTTGATCAGCTGTGAAAAAGCTAATCTTTTGACATTTTTTTCTTCTGGTGGGTAAAATCCACCCTCGATAGATCTGCAGAAAAAAGAAATCGGTTGGTTATGCAATCAAAAGTATGTATGAACAGGCGGGTGGGTTGTTTTAAGAGAAAATCTCCTTTGGGCAGGTTATCTGACCTGAAATAAAATAATTTTTTATTATGCTGTGTCTCTTTCAGTAATTCCAATGAAAAACAGATGTTTTGCCAAAAAAAAGTGAAATACTTTTGAATGTGCTGATGTCAGATGCTCCCCTCCCCTGCCCTCCCCTTCCCTACCCTCCCCTCCCCTCCCCTCTCCTCCTGCCTGGGGGCAGTGAAGCCCTACAGATGGAGCTGGACAGGCTGGGTAGTTGGGCTGAAGCCAATGGGAGGAGGTTCAACAAGGCCAAATGCCGGGTCCTGTACTTTGGCCACAACAGCTCCAGGCAATGCTACAGGCTTGGGGCAGAGTGGCTGGAAGACTGCGTAGAAGAAATGGACCTCAGGGTATTGGTTGATGCTCAACTGAACATGAGCCAGCAGTGTGCCCAGGTGGCCAAGAACGCCAATGGCATCCTGGCTTGCATCAAGAACAGTATTGCCAGCAAGAACAGGGAAATGACTGTCTCCCTGTACTCAGCTCTGGTGAGGCTGCATCTCGAGTACGGTGTCCAGTTTTGGGCCCCTCACTGCAAGAAAGACGTTGAGCTCTGGAGTGGGTTCAAAGAAGGGTGACAAAGCTGGTGAGGGGTCTGGAGCACAGGCATTGTGAGGAGTGGCTGAAAGAGCTGGGAATGTTCAGACTGGAGAAGAGGAGGCTCAGGGGAGACATTACTGCTCTCTATAACTACATGAAGGGAAGTTGTAGTGAGCTGGGGATCGGTCTTTTCTCTCGTGTAACTGGTGACAGGACTAGAGGGAATGGCTTCAAGCTGCGCCAGGGGAGATTTAGGCTGGACGTTAGGAAATACTACTTTTCTGAAAGAGTGGTCAGGCACTGGAATGGGCTGCACAGGGAGGTGGTGGAGTCACCAACCCTGGAGGTGTTCAAGAAACAGTTGGATTTTGTGTTGAGGGACATGGTTTAGTGAGAACTATTAGTGATAGGTGGATGGTAGGACTGGATGATCTTTTAGGTCTTTTCCAACCTTGGTGTTTCTGTGATTCTGTGATTCTGTGATTCTGTAATCCTTTTCCAAATACTTAATTGGTTTATGTTAATACTGATGAATATTTCCACATTTATTTCAAATGAGATCTGTCATAGGCTGGGACAAAAACTGTTCCACACAAGTGGCTGTACTCTCAAAGGTTTTCCCTGAGCTCTGCACTTTCAGTAACTAAACAATGAAGGTATAGATAAATTTATCTCATGTGACTGTTTGCATTTATTTGAAACACTCTGAAATAGAATTCAGATTTTTTGTGCTATTTTAACTACATTTTGAAAAGTCAAATCAATAGCATTTTTGCTATTGTCATTTTAAGTAAAAGCACATTTTTCAATATAAAATAAATCTCTTCAAAAAGCTAAGCCATTTTCACTGAAAAAAATGTTATTTGCCTGAACTTACTTGCTTTAGGGCACCTTACTGATGGTGTCATTGTAATTTTAAAGTTTAGTATAAATATATATATTTATATATTTATATATTTATATATAAATATATAAATATAAATATATATGTATAATATATAAATATATATTTCATTTCACCATGAGGCAACAAGAAGCCTTGAGAGTAATTGTGTAATACAGAGGGATATTAAGAGTGTTCTTATTTTGTCAATCCAAAAGAATTCCTTTCTTTTTATATAGGTATATACATTTCATAGTGTTTATTTCTTGGATAGTGGTGGATAGTAATCACCAAAAAAAATCTCATTGCCTTCCAGCAAAGAAAGGGGAGATTAGAGAGAGAGTCAAAAAAGAAAGATGCACCTGTTGACAACATAATCTGAACAAGAACTGTGCATATCTATTAAGTTGAACAAATAAGACTTACTTTTGTCACTGTATGACAACGTCATCAAACATAGATTAGCAAGAACTTAACCATGTGTGTATTTGTTTACAATAAGAATCTCTCCTAAAAGTCTTGGATAAAATATCTCCTATGCATTTCTCTTAGAATCTGTGATTGTAGAATTGTAGAATCACCAAGGTTTGAAAAGAGCTACAAGATCATCCAGTCCAACTGTTCACCTATCACCAACAGTTCTCATTAAATAGTTCTCTTGTTGTGAACATCTGAAATATTTAGATTTAGGCCTGGTGCATTTTAGAAAGTTAGAGAATACGTATATCTCTCTCTCTTCAGTGTCTGAAGAGTCTCCTAAATTCTGTAAATTCACACAATTGCTATATACTGTTACAATCTGTTGTTCCAGACAGGAGACACAAGGAGACACAAGAGTTTCAAGATGAATAAAATTGGAATAAAATCAGAGAGTTTTTTGTCTTCAAAATATTTGGGAACAAACCTCTGCTGTACTGACTGAGAATAATTGTATATACTTATAATCACGAACTACAGGTTGTCTTCTCTAAAGATCCTTCAAAAGATCACCCTTGTTCTGCAGTACTAATTTAACACATCGACTCTTTTTTTTTTTTTTAGAACGTATGAGCTTCAGAATGAGAAATCTATTATTCATTAATTATTGAGACAAATTGGGGTGTTTCCCATTTTTAATATAATATGCAAAACTTTTTGTGGACTCTCTACTTCTGTTGGTTTTCTTCTATTTGCTAGAAACTGAACTGACTGTGAATAGTCAGTATAAACAGGTTGAATTAAATGTAAAATGTTAAGCCAATTTAATTACATCTAAAGTCAGGTTATACAGAAAGATAATTATGAATATTTATTATGAAATTATTATCAGTGGCATTTTTGATTGACACCAGTATTATCACTTTAAATTAGTTACAGCTTGGATAAGGACCAGGTAGTTATAACTTTCATCAGATCTATAACATGACACTGGGTCACTTGAACACTAATTAGGAAATGAAAATAAATAGTGGTCTAAGATTAGACGAGTCCAAACAATGAGAGAAAAAATATCCAACAATAGACCTGTCAAACAGATGACAAAATATTACTTGATATGGCTGTAGTTTGAGATAAAATCAAATAAACCACTAAACAATAGGAAGTCTGGGATAGTTTATCCCTTCAGACTGAAGTATTGATTGCATTAGCTATACAAAGCAATCCTTTGAGGGTGGGGAGAGAATGATAACTCTCTACAGTGTATGAATGAGTGATTGAAACATAAATGAATGTGAGCAGCAAATGAATTCCTGAAAAGGGCAGACTAAAAACATATGGAAATTTCCACAATAAAAGCTCTGCTGCCCATTTTTCAGACCACACTAAACTGTGGAACAAGCCCTTTTTAGACATGCAGATGTTCCTGAATCATAAAACCACAATAAATTATATAGTTATTAATCCCAAATTCCTTGTTATTCATCTGTTTACTCATCACGTTGAAGAAAGCTTTAGCACTTTGTGTGACAGCACAATGAATGGAGAAATGAAGCCTGCAGGAAATGTCATGGACTTTCCCCAACTTAGCTTATGTGTTTCATAAGCTTCAGTTAGTTTCCACTGAGAGAAAACACTATCACTTGCTTTGCGTCCTCCTTTGAAAAGCTTTGATTATGAATTTTTGAGTCAGTTTACACATTCCAATTTCATTTTCCTGCTGTCTGTGTCACAAGAGGTTTGAAACACTATAGGCTTCTCCCTCTGGCAATGGCAATTAAAAAACAAGGACAATATATTTAAGATAGCAGATAGCAGGAAAGTAATGATGGAAAAATGTTTCCCTAATATTCCTTGTTTGCTTCATACAAACTTTCAGACAGAATTTATCTGTAATGGCACACTTACGTTTTTTGTTTATTGCCTGTTACTTCAGGAATCTAGATAGCAGTAATGCTGTATTAGTGGTTACAAATCTGCTACTGCTACTGACTAGTGAAGTGATTACCTTCACTTATACAGCTCTGCTCAGCACTCATTTGGGTTAATGACACTTTGTGGGAGAGGTCCTGCAGTTACTGAGGTTGTTTATAGTTTGTGAATGCATATTTCCTGTAACAAACTGCTCTTTTTCCTCCTAGCTAAAACGATCACGGGTTTTTCTTCTGATGAGGCATATCAACCCAGGAATATCTCATGAAAAGCCACAGAAATATAATGTGTATTGACAGCAAGTATACTAATTACAAAGTATATTTATATTATGAGCGTTACACATTTACAGACCATGTGGTTGGTAATCAAAAAACTCATATGACACTGTAAAGACAAGCTATCACAAACCTAAATGAAACATAACCTACCTAACTAGAAACTGAGTAACATCTGGATTAGTGTACACGGAAACTTAGTGCCATGAGGATTTAACTTGATGGGGATAATATTGATGTTGCCTTCAGATTAGTGTTATTTTGGTACCACCACCAGTGTGCAATTTCAATGCCATCACAGAGCGAGTTTGAATTAAGGTAAGCTGTAAACTTTTCAGAAGTCTATGCACACATTTTAGAGACGTTTATGTCTGTAGAAATGCTTCCATTTTTATTTCCCTACTAATCCACTTAATGTAATAGCATTCAAGATACTAAGAAGCATGATCTTTAAAATATAAATCTGGAAATGCTTAGTCAGTTATCCAGACTGTAAGTTCAAAATATTCATCTTACCAGTGGAAGACAGAACAGATAAAAAATAGAGACTGACTTTTTACAGTCAGATAGTGATAAGACAAAAGCCAATGGCTGTGAACTAATAGAGGGGAGATTTAGGTAAGATGTTAGGAAGAAATTCTTCACTCAGAGGGCGGTGAGGTGCTGGCACAGCTGCCCAGAGAAGCTGTGGTGCTTCATCTCTGGAGGCCAGGTTGTATGGGGCCCTGGGCACCTGAGCTGCTAGGGAGCAGCCCAGCCCACAGCAGGGACTGAAGATGGATGGGCTTTAAAATCCCTTTCTGACCAGGCTATTGTATGGTTCTGTGATTCAAAGGGCAAGTGTCCTTTGGTGAATGTTTCTATAGCGTATCTGACATAAGGTTTTACTGCATTGAGAATCATTGTTATATTCCAAATCAACATCTCCCCTCTCTATCTCCTGTCCACCCAGAAAACTAGCCCTTATCTGATAATCTTTTAATCTCCCTGCTGTTTGGCATAAATGCTGTGCCAACTTATCCAAACAGATAAAGTATTGCTGCATTAATCTTTCACCAGCTGTATTTAGCTGTAATACTTTACTCTCTGCCTTCCCAAGCTTGTGATTTGATCAAGTAGCAATTGTTCACCTTTGCCCCTTCCTCACCTTTGGATTGCTTCACCCTACTGGCTGCTCATGCTGACCATCCTCCACCATTCCTGTTCCCAATTGCTGCTTAGGTCCTGGCATTGCCTCCCTGTACCTCCCCACCCAACAGATTGCTTCTCTTTTGCATCTGGGGCTTTCAAGACTCTCATCTTTTGCTCTTTCTCCTGCTGCTGAGGAGAATCTGCCTCTGGCTATTTTTATTCACCGTGCCTTCACGTTTCTTTTTATAGGAGAAGTACAAGCAGATTAGATGTGGGAGCAAATCAGTAACTTGTTAGTGATCTCCCAGTGTTGATCCCTCTGCTTTACTTCACACATATCCTTGATAGAGACTGAAAAAAAGACAGTCAAAATATGTCCTGCTTCTCCATTTCATAATGTCAGTAAAGGTGTGAGATTTTCCTCAAAAGTAGGCCTTCCACTAGCACACTCCAGCAAATGGACTAAGCTTGTTTATGCAGAGACTACATCTCCTCATGATCTAGGGTTGGCATCAAGAACAGCAAGAATTATGTTTTGAAGAGTCCTAAGGGAGGAATAATGTGTCAGAGTGCATGGAATAATTATCTTTAAGAACCTGTCACTATAGGTGAAGCAGGATGGTTTTCACGCAAAGATTACTTAGAGTTTCAAATGTCATATAAGTGAGCTACTTTTTCATCTCTCCTTTGCATCTGCTGCCCTTGAAGCACTAAAACGAAGGAGATGATGCCCATTTTTTACTAGAGCTATGGTTTGTAGCATTCAGCACAGGTCTAGTGTCATTGCGATTATGTGCTCTTTAGTATGTGCATAGTAACGGTTTGAACACTGCTTGTGTTGGTGGAAATGTGAAGAAAAACTAAAGGAATAAATGATAAATACGCAGTTTGAAGAAATTAGATTTTGGCATTTATACCATCTGGGCTAGAGTAAGCGCTCTGAGAAGAGAGGTGGTGATGGCCAAAAGCTGGATGGACTGGAGTCCTGTCCTGCTCCTGGTAACATATTAGGTGAAGGGGAATGTACTGAATCTGCAGCAAATTTTTCATCTGAAGGAGGAACTATGGCAAAGGAGTGAAAATTGCAAAAACTACACAGAAATTCTCTGCCTGACACAGGCCTCTGCTGCAGGCTAGAAATATTCTCCAATACTTCAAAAGGCTTGTTACTCCTCTTGCATTCCAGTGTGTTGTTCTTAAGCATGCAGAACCAATATTGCGCTGAGTGCACCCAGCAGGAGGAAAAACTAAGGCGAATAGATCAACTGTAACAGCTCTTCTCCTTCCTACCAAATCCACTCTTTTTAGTGCTCAAGGCAGTAACACGTCAGTTGTATTATAGATAGCACTTACAGAGGTAACTTGTTCAAGAAGATGCCAGAGGAACATAATATGAAAACCTATAATCTGCTTCCTACAAAAGGATGAAATAGTTTTATGGTGGGAGCGTGTGAGTTAAACTGTGCAAGAGGTAGTTTAAATAAGAAAAGCTGTTGGTTTCTGTCAGGCATTCTGTTCAACAAACTGATTTCTGGTGCGTTAATGCAAAAGCGATTGTAGTCCCAAAAGGACAACACTCAGTGGGCTCATTTTAAAATCTTACTTTATTAAAAGTACTCCTGAGAAAATTTCGGTGAGCTGTATTTTGATATTCCAACATGAAATAATGTATACATAAATAATGGTCTATTTCATGCAAATTGCTATTTAAATCTGGATATGCTGGTGTGGTAAGTTGCTGCAAAACCTGAGATGATGGTTTAGAATTAGGCTTGCTGAGTGCAGCTTTACTCTTAAAACAGTGCTGCTGAGGGGACAGAAAGCCTTGGGCAGAGGAATCAAGGTGAGAAGGTCAGTTTCAGGAGATATTTCAGCACTAAAGAGCAAACTTTGAATGGATTTAGATCTTTCATAGACAAAAATGTGGCCAGGATGCCACACAACTAAATAATTTTAAAAGACTGCATTTGCTCCTCTTTTAGACAAATAAACAGGTATTTTCAGTGCACATTTGGGTTGCTAACATACGGGATTGGAAAAGTCCTATCTGCAGAAGTTAGGTTTCTGTTTGGATTAGTCCTGATGCAGCTTTCATGTCAGAAGGCATATCTCAAGATCTGCACAGAATATGGAGAATTTATACTGGACAAGACTGTCAGCCTTAAAGCTTATGTAGTGTGGCTGTGAGTTGGTGCCATTTGTTGGTATATACGGATGGAACTAATAAAAACCTTTGATGAAACAGTTCTATGGGGCATCAGCTACCATACCACAGAAAATAGTTGCATTTGTTTTCCAGAAATCTCAGATATTGTATTTGGAACTTTTTTAAAAAAAATGTCAGAATTTGCTACGCACGTTCATTTTTCTTGATCCTCTCATAATGAGGCTGTATTACAATATAGCACAGAGCGCTATTGTGGTAAAGTTCTTGGTTACACGAGCGCTCTCGCTTGTAAGACAGTGTCAGAATTAGGAAAGGGTGCCTGTATTTGATTCATTTAGAAGTTCAAATAAGCACATTACATCAGTCTTGGCATTATTTAACAGGAAGAAGGTCACGTTCTAGCAGCAGATTCCTGCAGCAGAACTTTGCAGCATGCTGTAATGAGTCACTATCAAAGGGCAGGCTTGGTCTTCCAGCAAAATCTTGTGTTCTTGGCGATGTGCAAAGGGCTAATAGACATTATCAGATGCAGGTTTGATTTTTGTTTAGTAATTTGATTTCTTTTTAAATGAGCAAATCAAAGCCTTCTTGTTGTTGTAATTCCTTTTAATACCACTTGGTTTTTGTTTTTTTTTTCATGAAATAGGTAACCCCCATTGGCTGCTGCGTTACACACACCCCAAATGATCTCCCTCTTCAGTATTATTTATTGGCACTTCTTCTTTCACCAAATAACATTTTGTTCATAGAGAAACTTTTCAGTGAAGGAATACATATGAGCTTCCTCTTACATATCTCTGAGAACAGAGTAGCTCATGGGAGTCCAGCTTCTTGGTTTGCTTGGGCAGAACTGAATGAAGAGGACCTGCCTTGGGCTATATATACGTAGGTTGCTCCAAAAGTAACTCCTCCTATTTATTTCCATGGAAACTACATGGAAACTACAGAGAAAATGAGCATACTATGACTTTTGACAGAGAAATTCTCAGCTAAAAAAGCACTATTTCTCAACATGGTCACCACTACTAACTCTGCATTTTTGTTAAAGATGATCAGGAGCATGCATGCTACACTTGTAAAAACCTGCACTGTGTAGATGACTCACTGTTGCTGTTGTCACTGCTGAAATACACCGCACACCTCTCATTGTGCTCACTTTCAATGTCTGGTCTCTAGAAACATCCAGCAAGCATCAGTGAATGCCAGTGGGCATCTTTTTTCTGCAAGAATGAACTCAGTGACACACCTTTGCTTCATCTGTACTTTCATGTCAGACACCATTTTGTCAGATTGCCCCCCTGCTGCCGTCTGTCACACAGCAATAGAACATAAAGGAATACTGGTGGGAAGGTTCAACCCATACTGCCATCCCATCAACATCCTCCTCTGTTGTTATGGGACAACATAATGAAGCAGGAGGCATTACTTTTGGAGCAGTCCTCATAAAATATATAATATAGTTGATATATAGAAGTAAAAAAGCATTTTATTTATTTTTTATATATAAAAAAGGTGAGCAACAAACCCATGAAACTAGTGGTATATGTGACCTTGTTTTCATGAAACTAATATGTTGTTCTGGTTCAACAGCAGTGGCTGCAACTTGTAGTGAGCTCTCAAGGTATTTGAAGAGATTTTCGATGAAATTTTATTTTTCCAGTGTCTCATCCTTCAAAATAATTATTCATAAGTGTACATACTGTCAAAAGCGATGACATGAATGAGGTGTGGCTGTGAATTGAGGGGTATTTCTCTCTGGTAAGAGAAGGCTTATAGAAGTATGGTGGAGAGACATGGTCACATTTTTCAGTTGAATATCTGATTGCAACTCTATATATTTCATTTGAAAATTCATAAGTAATACATTTATGTTGACAGAAAATGGAGTCATAAATAAACCAAAAAATTGATGATTTTTGTGGCAATCTTGAAACCTATTCTCAAATTCTTTTATCCAAATGGAAAGCATGGTTGCATATTTTTTGCTGTTGACAGGGCTGTGTTCAGCCAGTGTATCAAAATATATAAGTTTATTGGCCATGACTTGAGCTGACCAGAGAGGCATTGTACATGAGAGAGTGAGGGAAGATGGAAACTCCACCATTGTTTTCAAGATGAAAAGCTAGGCAAGAAAAAGACCTGGTAAAGCCTCAACATCCCCTTTTCTTGCTCACATAACTGACTCTAAAAATCTGCAGCCACTGCAAAGATGGGGAAAGGTGACTGCAACAGAGCGGGGTCAGGGAGAAAGCTCACCTTTTTAAACCAGTATCAGTGCAGAGTCTTAAATTCATCCTATGTAAGACAGTTGCACTAAGTGCACTGAGCAGACTGTATTCTCCTCAGCAATCTGTGGGAACACATTTGAGCTGAGCAGGACCCTTTGGGGTCCCAGGCTGAAATTAACCTCTTGGCATGGCCTCTGTGAGAGCTGGCTAGTTAAACATTGGGATTAGTTTCTCTGCCATGTCCCCTTCTGGAGCCCAATTAACTTCTTTCTGGCTGTTACTAGCTACGTTTTCAGATTGTTTTTTTTTTTTGGGATTCTTTTTTTTTTTTTTTTTTTTTCTTATTTCTATTATTGTGTTAATATTTTAATTGCATTTACTTTTACTTTTTACAAACGTTTTGGCTTCTCAGGGGGAGTCAGCCTTCTAAGACTGCTGAACTGTGGAACAGAAGTTAAATGAAAGAAGCTGCATCTTGACTTCCAAACATTTGGGGAAGGCAGAATCAGCATATTGCCCTCACTGTATGAAAATTATTCATTTCCTACATAATCTACACTCGATTTGCAAAGACTTGCTAGAAGCCTGCTTTGTTTTTATGCACAACTCTGTGTCTGGCATTTCCCTCATGTGTAGAAATTATCTTCATCTATCTCTTCTTTTCTTCCTTTCATTAGGGCTTAGAAAGAAGATGGCATAGATAACTCTTTCCAAGTCTATGTGTCCTTGCTGAAAACCTGTTAATTGGTTTTCTGTTTCCTTCACATTTCAACAGGTCGTGGCTCTGAGAACAGCTCTGTTTGATGCCTGGCAAACGGATTAGCATGGCAACATTAATATACTTCTACTTAATATGTTTCTTTGCAAGTTAATAGGGCAGGTATGCATAATTCTTCTGTGTAGCGAGAAAGACCTTCATGTTATCCTACTAGATATGTAGGTAAGGAAAACCCTGTAGTATTTTTTAACATTAGAACAATCTTTGATTTTAAAGGTTACTGTGATTTACATGAGAACTTTATATCCTTGTAAAGTAAGAGGTAATATTCCCTTACTTCCCAGAAGTGAATCTTCTATACTAATACATTTTCTTAATCGTAGTTTGATGACTTGGCAAAGAGGAGTTACCTGTAACATAAAGAGAAAAGCAAACATACATACTTACGTAACAGATTTTAGTGCATTTGGTGCACCTTAGTTGAATTAAATATTATACGTCAAGCAGATATTCAGTTTTATTTTTACTAATTATTTTTCCCCAGAAATTTTGAAGAACACCAATCCACAATCATATGTGTCACTTAAACATGAAAAAAAAGCCAAACAGTATCTGAAGAAAAAGCAATTCAAATATGTATTGCATTGTATTGCATTCTCATTTTCTTTAACTTGGAAGAGCTTTTTTTTTTTTTTTTTTTGGCAAATTTTTGTAGCTATAGCATGTCTTTATAGAAGGTTTCTACACTACTTATAATGCCTTTCAGATTTGGTAGGATCAAAAAATAGATTCCTTCGTGTTCAGCATTGATTTACACAGGAACCAGTGTGGAGGAGAAAGCAGATAAAATAAGGATAGCAATAAATAGAATGGATTTTAATAACAGAAATAGGCAGAATGATGTTATGTTTAGAATCACCCTTCAGTGTGATGTTGTTAGTTTAGTGTGCTTCACATTTGATGATTGAGAGCTGAGACAAAGCATCTGATCACAGGCTGAGAGCAGAAACTCTATCTGATCTTCTGCTCTTTGCTGATCTTCTGCTTTGCTTGTGACCATTCTCCGCCCATCCCCAAATCTCCCCCAAGAATTCTGGCATTTTCTCTTCCTGCTGGACTGAACAGAGTAATGGGTTTCCAAAGAATGCATGTCTACTTATACATGTCAGCACAAGAGCTGAGGAAATGAAATCTGAGTATGGAGGCTGCATGACTGAAAGACTAAAATGATATCTTGAGATGCAATGAGCTAGGGACAAGGAATAGACAAAATGACCTCTGTGGTTACGGTCATGCGCCAGTCTTACTTTCCTCCTGTCAGTAAGATTAAAACATTTCCTATTCTTATGACAGAAGGATAAAGGATAAAGGAATCTAGCTGACATAATACCTCTGTGTTTATGTCTGATTTTTTTCTATATAATTGCAATTGGACATGTTCATCACAAAAATAAGTCTTATCCAGGATGCACGTGAGCCCTGGTAAAATTCCAGAAGCCAACCTTTGAGGTTTCCCATGTGCTACTTGTTTATCATTTACATCCCTTTACCTTTAGTTGCAAAGTTTCTGTAAAAGGAATTTGTAATGCAAAGGATGCAGCAAGCTGTAGCAATCCTTTCCAGGACTGTATATTCAGGGTAAGGAACACGAACATAGAGCCATAGAATTTTTACTACCTTATAGAAAATTTCCTACCCTCCCTAGGTAGATTTCATCAAACAACTTTAACTACTGACTAACAAAGGTGTTTTCCCTTTTCAGAAAAGTGAAAAACACAGAAATAAAGGAGTCATTTTAGATAGAACTCCCTCAAAGCCAGCATTTAATTTTTTAAGAAATGAATCTGGATCACAGGTGTGGGACTGTCCAAGTGCCTACGTATGACATACTCTTCTGAGGTCAATACAGGAGCAGTCACTGTGGGGGATGACTATTCTCCTATTTGGCCACTGCTGCAGGTATTGGGTGAGTCTTGGTGAATGAGTCACGCCAGAACAGTGAGAGAATCACTGCTGGTACTCACTTGCCTTTGAAAGGTGTGTAATGAATGAGTAAAAGGACTGAAGGCACAGGAAGGACAGTCATTCTGCATCCAGAAGAATTGTCCTTATTTACTTTAACAAACAGATGTGAACAGTGCAGATCTTGTTCTCCCAGCATTAAAATTGAATTTAAAAGCTCTTAATTTAGAAGAATGTTTTAAAGACAACAATAAAAACTTTTTTTTTTGAGGTCTGCTGAGCTTTCTTTTGATTTCTCATAGAGCTGTGGAGGGTCAGTACAGAGACCAGGCTTTCCAGTTACATCCTACTTGTGGAGCATTTTGTACAATATATTCCAAAACAGCACAAGGATAAAAATGTGAATCAAACATCGTTATGCATTCCTCAGCTCTCTAAAACATGTCTTGAGAGGGGATTAAGGAACAGATGAGCATATCTGAAAAGGGGCTGGATCATTTATAAAGCACACCTAGGGAAAAGATAGGGCTGTCGGGGACTTTTTGTTGTAGCTTATCACTGCCTGGGGAGTACAGACTCAATTGTCCTGGTAAAATAAAGCTACATCTACATTGCAAACACATCATTTGGAAAAGCGTTCATCAGAAAAGGAAGCAAAATTTCATAACACTCATAAAGATTGCCTGCTACATTTCTGGAGTATTTAAAATGTCATCTGCCTCTCTGAATGGGATTTACATCAGGAAAGGAGGAACTGTGAAATGGTTGTAAATCTCATATACAAGCAGACCAGATAAATGGATAGAATTCCCAAGTCTGCAGCTTCTTCTTGTGTGTCATCTGATATGTCCCTTTTCCTGAGATTGAAACAAAGTCAGCAATTACAACTTAGGTCACAGCTTTCCTACTCCTGCTCTTGCTTAAGCACTGCTTTACTGCTCCAGTTGTCAGACCCATTTTGTGGGAATGGGACCCCTGGAGCCATCAGCCCCTGCTGCAGCAAGATCAGAGCATGGACGATCTCCAGTTCCCCTCAGCCTTGCCCTGCCCAGCCTTGGGCCTCAGTAAGTTAGGCCATTCATAGCCCCATGTCCTGTCCTGGCCTTGGCTTGTCCCTGTCCCCAGGAAGATGCCCAATGCTTGTGTCTGTGGGTGCCCTCAGTGCCCTGCTCCTGGCTTGGATGTTAAGACAAGCTTAGCTGCCCTGATGACTTGTGGAACCGCCTTGGGTCATTCTATGCAGCCCCTAAAATGTAAGAGCATTTCCCTGAAGTTGATTTTTCTCTCCTTCTTTGATCACCGATTTACCTTAAGTGTTAATTGAATGCAGCTGCAATCTGCTTAGTCATTTATTTGGGTAATGATATGAAGCCATATATAAAGCCGTAGTTCCTCCAACTTTGACTTTGCAGGCGGGTTTTTGATATTTCATTTGTATAACATTATGGACAAAATTCTTTTCAGGGATTAAATAAATGGCTTTGGCAGAGTTTGCCCTGTCCGTGACTTGGGGAGCAAGTCACCTTCCCTTGCATGTGTCCCAGGGAGCACTTGCACTTCGTTATTTCTCCTGTAGTGCTGTTGTACCTGGATGAGGATCAGCAGATGTTTGCACACTGAAATAGCAGAGCAAGCCACATCTGGTCCCACATTCAAGTCCATTAGAAATAATCCCATCCTGCATTAATGGTTACGCTTATGTTGTATGCCACCAATGGTGCATACTCACTGTTGAAAGAAAAAAAAGCATATAGCTGTGCTTGCCCAGCTCTGAGGCTGAGCAAGTGAATGCCAGGAGATGGATTTTTTAGCTGCCCCAGTCCATGTCAGTATGGTCTTCTGTAAAGGTGGGCTGAATGAGTTCCTATTTGCCGTGACTACACGTCTAAATACTGTGTAGATATACTCACAGCATTACTTTTTAGAGTATTCCCAATTATGCGATGATAACAACTGTTCATGATTGGAGCTGTAGCTTCAGCACTGTCAGATCAAGGCCCCGGAGATAATGTGTGATGGCCGATATCTGATTGCACTAACTCTGAAAAAGAAAAAAAACCACACGATTTTCAAACATAATTGCAACATTCTTGACTACTTAAATGTAGATAGGAAGACAGTATTCCTCCACAATAATGTACTAAGTATACTAAGAATCAGAAGAAATCGCTGATATTATAAAATTGTGTGAGCTTTGAATTCTTCAAAGGGTTAATTATCTGTTTCTACTTTTTCAGATGAGGTAATTAAGGACACGAGCTGAAAACTCAGCAGTGGCTAGGGATGATGGAACTGGAACAAGGACATTTAAGCATTATTCTGCTATACCTGGCCTTTCCTCAAAGGGAGGAGAAATTTCTTATATCTTCTACTTTATTGTTCTCTTGGTCACAGAGAAACTATTCAGGGCTGAGTACGATCCCTCTGGTAAGAGCTCTGAGGGCCAGTTTTCTATTGAAAAATATGTAGCAAGCTCTTCCCCAGCAATGAACAAAATCTCATTCATTCCAGAGGAAACAGGATCACCTCTGCATTTCTTCTGCAGGTTGATGTTAATGAGGTTTAATATTTGGCAAAGTAAGCTGCTTTATTTTTAAAATGATCTTGCCTATGTTAAAACAACCTTCATTGTGAAATGTCAGCATAGATTCTGAGTTACAATAAGTTCCATCATTACCTAGGATGCATCTATGTGAGAGCTATGTTAAAGTTGTTTTGTCAAGTCCTAAGAAAAAAATATTAACATAGGCTTCATTTAAACCCCCCCTTCCTTGTTTTTGTGAAGCTGAACAAGATTCCTTTGGCTGTTGAAGACAAAAACACTCTTTTCCTGCTGGTTTCTCAGACCTCATTCTGCAGTGCTATCATTTTATTTGTCCATTTGCAAGGAATGAGTGAACAGCAAACCTGGCTTACAAGGGTTTGCCATCACTGTCCACACAGCAGTGGCTCAATTTAAATGCAGAAATGTCTCCAAAAAGGAGGTTCAAAGAGAACTTATCTATCTAGGATCTTAAGGTAGAATCTATCCCTTGGGCATGAATATGGGTTCTGTACATACAGCAAAGTACTGCGGGAGGAGGAGTTTTCTTGCAACTGCTCTTATCTGTATATAAGAAAAAGTGATTTTTCTCAGCTTCTTCTGCAGACTAAAATTTCCAGACTTTTTCGTATTAAGTACAATTGTGTCTGAAATGCATTCAGTTCGGTCGAATGGAGAAATTGTATTTTAAATTGGTTGCATGTAATTATTGGCAGTAGAATTGTTCAGTGATAACTAACGAATATAGCTTTCAAAAATCAACAGATCAATAATTTTCTAGGTGTTTTCTGAAATTTAGCCTTTTTTTTTTAATCTAAATCCTCATTCATTATTATCTCAAAAGTCTTAAATTCTATTATATATTAGCCTACAAAAAAAAAAATATATATATTATATGATCAAATAAGAGAATATCATAGACCTAGTGGGACTTAGATAACTGTATTTTCTAAATATAAATAACTGTTTTTTATATGTTTTCAGCATGAACCGGTCAAAAAGAAAGTCAGTTTACAGCCTTAGTCTAAAGTCTGTTAAGTTAGGAATTATTACTCTCTAAGGCCTATGGACACTTATCCCAAATTAACTATTTAGTCCATGTCAGTTAGTTCCATATCAGATAATGAGATATCAGTTCCATACTGTTTATATACCATGTAGTCATGCCTGAAGAGAGTCTCAGAAAGTTCATATGATTCTCCAAAGTGAAAGGCAGTGACAAATATGTGGCATTTTCTTATTCTCTGTGATTATGAAGGCAACTTTAGCAATTTTTATAACCTACTGTACTTGGTTCTAAGGATGCTTCTGTTTCCAAATAAGAAGTGTTGCTTCTTATTCTGTAATTGAATCAAAAGTGCTGTTAATGATGTATTGTGGAAACTGCCAGCAGAATTATTACTGAAAAACAAACAAAGTTTCTTTGAAATACAAATAATTACAGTAGCAAATAAGAATATTCTGGAAGACAGTAATGGATAACTCATAAAAAGAGAACACTTATTTAATAAGAAGCAGCTGAAATTCAAAATTGGTAAATATGAAGTGATGCACATGGGAAAAACAATCCTAAGTTTGAATACAAAAAGATGGGCTCTCAGCTCCCACCATCACCCAGGAGTGAAATCTTAGGGTTATGACTCATATTTCCATGCAAACATGAACTCTGTGCTTGGTATCAGTCAAAAAGCAATACAGATTTTGGAAAATATGAGAAAAAGATCAAAGTCTAAAACTGAGAACATTATTATTGTGACTCAGTATAAATCCATAGCTCACTTGTGGCTCCAGTGGTATGTTCCTCTTCGCAAGGAGAGCAGAGCAGAGATGGAAAAAGTCTAGGGAAGAGCAGCAAAGTTGGGGAGACAGCAAATGTAATCTTTCTGTATTTCAGTAGGACCTTTGACACTATCCCTCACAGCATCCTTCTGGACAAATTACTTAACTGTGAGATGAACAGGTTCACTTGACGCTGAGTGATGAGATGATTTGACAGTAGAATTCAAAACGTTCTAGTAAATGGAACTACATAAGACTGATGAACAATCACCAGCGTCATTCTCCAGGACTCATTTCTAGGATTTATTCTGTTCAGTGGTACTGTTGGTGATCTGCAGACAGGAGTGGAGTGTATCCTCAGCAAGTTTGGTAACAAGTGAAGCTGGGGGGTACTGCTGACTCCCTGGAAGACTGAATGGCCTTACAAAGGGATCAAGATACATTGCAGCATTGGACAATCATCAGTGGCACAAAATGCAGCGAAGGAAAACGCCACGTGCTGAGCCTGGGATGGAGCAGCGCTGGACTGGGGACAGACTGAGGAGCAGCTCAGCAAGAAGAGACCTGGGGCTGCTGGTGCCAGCAGCTCAGTGTGAGCAGCAGCGTGCCTGGCAGCCAAGAGGGCAAAATGCATTGTGGGGTGCATTAAGCACAGCGCAGGCAGCTGGTCAAAAGAGGTGACTCTCCTGCTATACTTGGTGTGGTCTTACCTTGAATATTGTGTGCAGTTCTGGTCTCCACAGTATAAAAAAATGACAGTCATTGAAATCATCCAGAAAAGGGCAACATAGCTGTCAAAAGAGTGGAATGCATGCCCTGCAAGAAAAAGCTGAGGACATTGAACTGTCTAGTCTGGAGGAGACCAAGTGGTGACTACGCTGCACTCTACTGTTCCCTGAGAAGGAGAAGCAAGTTTCTGATGACAATACATGGGGGAATGGCAACAAGGCTGCACCAGGTATTGTTCAGAGTAAATATAAGGAAACATTTATTGAAAGGCTGGCCAAACACTAGAGAAGGCTTTCTGGAGAGGAAGTTGATGCTGTAACTGATATGTTTGAACAAAACACTCAATAACAAGCCTTAGCTTTTGATTAGCCTCAAAAATGTCACAGTTGGACCTGTAGAACTTTGAAGGTTGCTTGAACTATTCTATTCTATTCTATTCTATTCTATTCTATTCTATTCTATTCTATTCTATTCTATTCTATTCTATTCCATTCCATTCCATTCCATTCCATTCCATTCCATTCTATTCCATTCTGTTCAAATTACAGGTTACAAACTGGGGGAATAGAGTGAAAGCAGAAATCTACAAAACACAAGAAGCAAAGAGAGAGCAGAGAGAAATCTCTCATTCATTGTATCTTCCAGACTGGAAACAAGAGGCTGTGATCCTCTAGTCATAGAAGCAATAATCAAGACATACACCAGGAGTCTGCTCTTCATGCAAAATGCAAGAGACTTGTAGAATGATACCACTGAGGACACTAGAAGTTTCTGTATGTCCCAGAGGGGACTGGACAAAGTTCATAAAAGACAAATCTGTGGTGAATTCTTGCAATTATAGAAGACGATAGGTCATCACTCTTCTGAGCTAAAAATGATTGGATATTAGGAGATCATCAGAGAGGAAAAACTGGATATACTTAGACTGCTCTTATACTCTTCATCAGGTGCTCTCATAGGGCACTTGTGGGAAAAAGCATAGTGGGCTAGATAAACCTATGGTGTTACCTGCTACAGTCACTTTCATGATCTTACTCTAAGGAGTTTGGGTTGAAGCATTTTGCATTTGAACTATAGATTTTTTTGGTTTGACAGATTGTATTTCAATATCTTCAGCCTTTCAGAGTGTCCCCTGTCCTCCACACCTCAGTCCATTAAATGTTACATGACAAAAAAAACCCCAAAGAAAACAAATACACAAAAGATTAAAAAAATAAACATTTGAATTATTCTTAGGTTCCTAGCTGACACATAATGTTTGTTCTCTGTCTGTTGGATTATTAATTTTATATCATCATTAGAATAGAAATTTACTGTTCTACGTATACAAAGGCTATTGAAAATAAAATAATTACTAGTTTAGGTCTCATGTTTTATTCTGAAGTTCTTTTTATAATGTACCATAACAAAGCAATACAATGAACCTGAAACACAGAAAAGGAAATGCAGACAGTAACTGTTGTCTGATAGGCATATTTTATATATTTTATATATTTTATATATTTTAGTTTGCCTGCTTTACTAATACTCTAACCATATCCTGATCTGCCAGCACATTAGATTTACCCTGTGGCTAAGATAACTGGTATTTGCCTGAGATCACATAAAACTCCTTTCTTGGCTCTGGGCATCTTGCTCAGATCAGGCATGGACAGCAACTGCAAGCTCTTATTTCCAGAACTGCCTGTGGTCCACCTTTAGTTTGTTAAAGTAAGAAGCAATGAGGATTCTTTTAATGGAAGCATATTGCTGTGTAGGAAAATCCCCACAAAACAGATGACTGATGCTTTCTTGGTATGAAGACAAACTAAAAATAATGTGGGTTTTTTTCTTTTTCCTCTCCTGTTTTTTTTTTTTTTTTTCCCCTCAAATAATATCTTTTGATCCAAGATCTTTGAGAACCAGGAGAGATCTGCTAACTCGGTACACTGGTATGTTTTTCAGAATTACTTCTTTCTATTTTGAGTGAGGAGATACATAGAATCATAGATTATTGGGATTCCTCAAGGTTCTGGCTGTGGTTGTTGTGATCCACTTACTCTTTGTGTTTGGCATTTTCTGTTGAAAGACAGCAGTTCTGAAATCTGCAGAAATGTGGAAAGTGCAAGAACTCAGACTGAATTACAGGCAACCTAAGTGAGGAAATTCCTTTTACAAAGAATATGAACTAGAGACAAATTTGATTATGCAAAATGTAATACCGGTTTCAACTGCTGCATAGCTGATAGTGTGTTCAGTGTTAACATATAAAGTCAATTCACATCATTAGCCTTTCCATTGCTTTTGTTTGCAAATTAATTCCATAGGTTTTTGTCTTTTTGTTCAAGCATTTAGGCAAGGACCCTTGGTCCCACCAGCAGTGAGTCCAACCCACTTGCAGTATTATAGTTTACATGGCTAATTCAGGCAGAAAAAACATCCAAGAGTGGCATGTTACTTGCCAAATAATAACCAGTTTGTCGTAACTGTCCTGCGGCTAGAACTTGGTAGTAATTAGCTCAGAAATCCCTTTTTGTCAGAAGATGTTACATAAACTGTTGCATTAGATATTTGCTTTGTTACCAGTTAACACATCTGAATGTGTGTTGGATACATACGTATTTGTAAGTTGAAATTCTGATCATGTATTTAGCACTTGAATCTCTGACACTTTTGGAATTATTGTACCAAGAAGCTGGTTTTTTTGTATGACTCCATCTTATGCAGGCCCCTACAGTAGTACTCTAGCTTGCAATCTAACACGTCTTTCTGCATCCTATTAAGCTCACATTCAGCCATTTTGCAGCAAATGTGTGCACCACAAATGTCAGATCTGTGTTTTAAATGGACTTTGTTGAGATGGGCCAGGTGAGAAACACATCTACGCTGTCTCTGTGTTTGGAGAAATGGCAAAAGGAGGTACCACTTGTGCCCTAGGAGTTGATGCAATGGCTGGCAGAGTGCGCAGAAGTATAACAGGATCTTTGTCAGTGATATGTAGTTTTTCCTGCCATTTCTTGCGGGAAACACTAGGCAATAGTAATATAGGTATTACTTGGAGGGGAAGCAATAGCAAAGACAAGCAAGGAATGTGTGTTTTGAACCATAGTTCTCTAATACAAAGTGAAGGAGTACAGACTCCTTCTGGAATTCGCGGTATGATAGTTATTATCTCATATATCCTTTAAGGGAGGGTAGAATTATTTTTCCACTTATATTATGGGGGAAAAAAAGCTATTACCAGTGTCCTCTGATGACTACATTAAAGGGGAAAGATTAATGTTGATTTCTACTCTTCATCACTCCAGAGAATTTACATGGCAGTCACATAAAGAATATTAGAAAGTCTTCATTTATAATCCCTTTCTATTTAGGATGGAAGTATACATGAAGCAGTAAATTGGATGACTCACATACAGAGGGTAATGATTATTTTTCACCTCTTGACATGAATTCTTATTTATCCCAGACAACGAACATGGCAGGAAGTAACTACCATTCATTTCACATCTCCATGTGTACCTCTGTGTAATCTGCCAGAGCAAAAGGAACATGACATTAAAAAAGGCGAAATAAAAGGAAATCTCAAAGTGATTGAGAAATGATGTGAGCTGCAGACGAAAAGACTAAATGGTTAGTTGTGAAATTTGCTTGTACTGACTTAAGAGATCTGAATTTATGGCCCATTTTCTCTATGGTTTTCTCTTGCTATACTAACAGGATCTAACCTCTGTGTGATATATACAAAGATACAAATATTTCTTTCTCATTCTTGACTTATAAGCTCTTTGGAGTAGTGATGGAGAACATATCTTGCCATGTATACATAAAGATTGGTGCCTATGGTCTTGTAATCAGAATTACGCTCCTGGTGCTAGAAGAAAAACTATTATTAGGAAAGAGAACAATAATTTTAACAGGATATTACCATACAAAAGAATGTTTCCTAGAACCCAGTAAAAACTCCTAGGTGCACCTTAACAAGCTTCTTATAATGAAGAATTGCTTGGCAGCCTGGGTTCTTTTTATGGGCCTTATGAAGTACGCTAAGCCTTACCATCTGCTGCACCCTCTAATTACCAGTGAGAAATGGACACTTTTTCCTGCCGCACCACACAAAGAAATAAGATTTAGATATGCATGTTACTTATCCAGTGTAACATACATCTGTTGTGTTCTCATATTTTAGACACAAATCTGGGAGGAGGCACAAACTGCCTTGTGTCAGAATGTACATCCTTTTCACTGTGCTGTCACAGTCATTTTCTTACTATTGGGTAAACCTTCTGGAGGCCCTTTTCCCATTTTTTTTCTCTTAAGTCATGTTGCTTGTGATCTGCCCCTGTGCTTATTTGTGAAGTAAAAAAATGTGGGTTGAAATGCTCTTTTCCAGATTTAAGATTACTTCAGAAAAAAACCAAGTCAGCCTTGGGAAGTCTTTGGCTCTCTTTTGATAAACAGCACCTAGAGAGAGAAAAGGGAGAGGTAAAAATAAATTGCAGCCTCTTCCATGTATTTTCTCTTTTCTCTGACATCACTGTGACTACAGAAGGGGGAAAAATCTCTTGTGCTCCCGTAACTCAAGGAAAAGTGGCAAGAGATTTGGATGACAGCAGGGAATCAGCACAGTGACCTCCATGCTAATTGGTACCATCTCCTAGTACTCAAGTTAGAATCATGGTCTGGATGCAGTCAGAGAAGAGGTCTGCTAGCCACCAGGTAGGTTCCTAGCAACACATCAGGTCCAGACGCAAGCCAGTGATCTAGACCAGCCAGCAGAACTTAGCACTGTGTAGCTACAATGAAGCTCAAGCAGGTATCACAGGTGAGGACCAAAGCTTAAACACAAGTTGAGAGTGCTGGTAGGGAAGATTTCCAAAGAGGCTTCTCTCAGGTCATAACAGGCTGCAACAAGGTCACCCAGCACTATGACGGAACTGGTCTAGGCATGTAGGCCATAGGCAGCTTGTCTCCTAGGGTTTGGAAGGACATAGGTCTGTGGTCAAGGCCCTGGCACTTGGAGAAGTAAATATGAGTTTTCTCTGCTAATCTTTTGGTGGGAAAAACTGACAGAGGTGTAGCTGGACCCAACGGAGGATATTTGGGAAGCTGTGAGGAAAGTATTTTTTAACTATTGGCAAGGAAATTGTGAGTAGAATTGGAAGAAAGCATGAATATGCCTCTGAATTTCCTCTGATTCAAATCATATTAATGCTAGAGAAGAAACTGTTCTGTGTTGCTGAGGATACTGAGGGCACATTGCTTTGAGTATGTTCCACTTGAAAATCTAAACACATCTGAATTATAAACTTCTAAAAAATGGAGTGCACCTGTTGAATCTGCTATTTTACAGGTTGATTTCAGCTCAGGAGATGATGAGTGAGACCTGATCTTATTGGTAATGGGCTTATAGCACTGCAGTAAGGCAGGGAGTAGCTGCCATATAGAGAACTGTGGCTTGTGGGTAAACAAGAGCAGATGTGCTAAAGGCATTCAGTCATGATTTGAAGAGTCTTATGACGGAAAGGCAAACACAATCCACTTCAAAGAATACATACTATTGAAGCTAAAATATGCTTTGGGGCTAAATAAATTTTTCGACTCAGCAAACGTTAGGAATCTTTCTAATCCCTTGATTGTTCCTTTAGCTTGCTTATCTTTCCACAGTAAGGGCAGGGAACCATCATGTCTGCTTGCTGTCTCCGTATGAGCCCACCTCCCTTTCAACTGCTGAAGATTCAGAGATGCTTAACTCCCTTCTGGAAAATATCTTGCGTTGTCTTTTGAGCTATTACTCCTCTTCCTCATGTCAGAATGTGAGAAGCTGACTATGATCAAAGATTCTGCGTTCAAAATCTTACTTCCTGTGACATGGTTATCACGGTGGTAATGAAGAATGGCTCTCTGCAAACTAAGTAATCCAAATATTATCTACTATTATAAATGTGCAGAAAAGGCTCCTTGCTTTGACTCTATGAAAGCAGTAGTTGGCATGGCTATACATGACAACTCTTAATGAATTGACGTATAAATTTTATTTACCTGAAAGAGTGCACATGCAAAAAGGAAACTGATCTCTAGACTAGTATTCCCTGGGCTTTAGGGCTGAGGATCCTTAGTGGCACTGGAGGAATACAAATAACTTGTAACTCAGTTACATGATCAAAAACATTTTTGTTCCTTTTTAAAAAGCTCCTTTGGGCAAATCTGATATTTATTTGTTGTTTGCTTGTTTAATTTCTGGCAAAGCAACCAAATAGTCCTTAAAATTTTTATGTCAACCTGGACTCTTTAATCTGTTTTAATAAAAACATAATTTTGGGGTCATCTAGCTTTCCAAAACTCATTTCTTCTTCATTTAATTTGACACTGAAAGATTGAATTATTTTGCTTTCTCTCTCAGGGACAGACACACACAGTAGGAACAACGTAAAAAATGCCAGGACTCACTGGATTTAATACAAACAGAAGACAGAAAGATTGCAAAAAACGTTCCAAAGTGCATTCTCTAAGAAAAGGAAGCAATGAACAAATCCCAGCGAGAAGATAAAACTATTATCAGATATTGGGAAAAATTGAGTGTTTAAGTGCCTTTTTTTGCTTCAGTTTCACTAACCAGGATAAATGTGGCCAGATGGCTAACACAATGAACATCGGTGACAGATGGTTAAGTGCTCTAACTAGCGTCTAAAAAAAAAAAAAACAACCAAAAAAAAAACAGGTTAGAGATGTTTGTGAATTGGCAGAGGCTGATGAAACTCACCCTGGAATACTTAACGAGGTAGCTGAGATTGTCCCTGCTTCCTCAGTAACACAGAGAGTGGAAAAGGTTCTAAAAGATGAGAAGGGAAAATCATAATCACGTTTTTAAAAGTGAAAAGAAGAGAAGCAGAGAAGCCAAAAGGGAGAATCAGTACTAAGATTCACTGAGCAATAAGTTTGACTTCTGAACCCAGATAAATACAAATAAGCAATCCATTTAACAAGAACAGAAAACAACACTTGAAAAGAATAAACCACACAAATTAGACTAATTATCACTGATGACATCATGGAATGAAGAATAGAGAGGCAATTATAAATAACATGTATTTAACAAAGCTTTTGGTATTGTCTCAAATGGCAGTTTCCAAAATAGCCAAAAAACACAGCCTAGAGGTATCTACTACAAAGCAGATGTGAGGCTGGTTGGGAAAAACACAGTCATGGTAATTACCAGCAGCTCATGATCAAATTGAGAGAATAGACCTTATGGAGTTCCCCTAGGGTTAGTCCTGGGCCTGGTCTGTGCAATGTTTTCATCAGTAGTCTGAACAATGAAACAGAGAATACTCATATTAGCCACGCAGGTAGTACCCAGGGGTATCAAGCGGAGGACGGAATCACTCCACATGACAGGGGTGTGATTAACAGCGTATCTTCAACATCTGGAATGTGATTAGGAGACACTGAGGTGGAAGCATATGGAGTTAATCCACCCCCCTCCAGAAAGAGTGCAGCGTTGCCTGCTACCTTTTTTGACTAAAGTTTGTCTAATCTACTCCTGAAAGTCTCTGGTGAGGGATACTCCATAATGTCTCCAAACAATTAGGTTCAGTGTTTTACTACACTTACTGCTAAAAAAATTCCCCAAATGTCTCACCTAAGAGATTGCTGCAGCTGAAACTTATTTCTTCTTGATTTATCCAGAAGATAACTATAGGCCATTTTCTGTCCTTGCAGCATGCATGTGTTACAGAATGGTGCAGAGCTGCAACTGAGCCAGTTGATTTTATATTTTGTACAGCTGATTATTCCTGCTGAAGTGCAGTATGTTGTATTCTTTCTCATCAAATGCCATCCTATTTTTTTTCTAGCACATCTCCAGGTTGTCAATATAACTCTCAGTCATTTTTATTTTTATTGCATTTGGTTTCCTGACATTGTGTTTCAAGTCCTCTTCCTAGTGTAGCCTATCATCACAAAAACATTTATAATAATATTATAAACCTTACACTGACAAATACAAAACTGAAAATCATATGCAGCTTAGACACAGCAATGCTTTAACTGAACTTGTCACCTGAGCTGTGGTGATACTTTTCAGATGAGGCCTGGATCCGTGGCAGAGAATCCAGCAAGAAGTAATGAGAGAGATCAGAGGTCATAGCTTTGCTGTCTGAAGGAACTGTAGCTGTTAAACAGAGAGACCGGCAGACTTGGCGAGCATCTATATGCATGCAGAAGGCTATGCCAACAGCTGAGATGCTCAGAGAATAGGACAGAAGCAGTTCACTGCAATAAGGAAGATTGAGGGTAGACCAGAAATAATTTGTGCTGAAAAGGGGAATATAATCTGTGGTCCTGAGATCTCCTTACAAAAAAAATAGCAAAATGCCTAAGGGTTTATGTTTTTTTCCCCTAGCATGTATCCTCCTGATTTTGATCCTAATTCAGAAAGAATAGTGAACCATTTCATTTTGTGAATTTCCGTAATACTTGGAAATGAACCAACCAAATCTAGCCAAGATGGAAATCTATGATATCCTCATGTTAAAGAAATAACTGAAATACAAATTAGAATTGTTAAAAACTCTTTTATCTGATGGTATACAAAGTAAGTAATGTGATCCTAGACACTAGTGTGACTTCTGCCCTATAGCATAGCCTTAGCTGGACAGAACTCATCTCTAAAATTAACACAGAAACTGAACTATCTTCTATATTTTCAAGGAATAAATGTGGCCTCCAGAAAAATTTGGGCTAGTTACTGCTTCACTTACACCATAATTGGTCCGCCAGTCAGTAGGACGCAGTTATTTGTCAATGGATGTCTTAAAAAAGCCAAACTGAATACTAAGGATTACTTTAATACTGATGCCAGGTAAGAGAAAAACATTAGCTAAAATAAGAGCCACATCCATGCACAGGCTTTTAAAACATGTTTTCCATAGTATATGTAGTCTCATAATCCAAATATTTTTATTAGCTGCTTTTGCATTTGGAATAGAACAAATATTTGTGGAGTTGTAATGCTTTATCAGCTAAAAGTAACTCAGTATGCATGAGAAACAGTGCTCTTCCTGAATGCAAATAAGAGAAGCATTGAGTGGGCGAAACATCTCTGTAGTAACTGAGCCCACATCAATGTGCACAACACTCCTGCCTTAATGTGACCAGCACAGGTTCTTGTTGTAAACAGTTGATTTAGAAAAATGTGATGAAATCAAGTTGACAGCAAAAGCATCCAGTACTATAGGGAAATGGTATTACATAGCTTTTGCATTTCTTTGCTTTCCTTCTTTTTATAACATTGTTTGTTTGCACAGAATGACTGTCTTATACAGCAAGATTTCAAAGCTCTTACAGATGATGAGTAAACTTTTTCTATAGCAGTTAGTTGAATTTTCTGTCTTTTTTTGACTTGAACACTTGACTTGAAATACGCAAAGGATACAACACAGCAAGATTCAAACCTAACTCTGTCCTCTTTAAATTGCAGCTCCAGAGGCTTTAGGGAAGAGATCAAACTCTGTGGTACGTGATATTCAGATTCCTTTTTCTCTGATTTTTCCTAATCATAAGTCGAACTATAAAGCTGGGAGACTAAATTATCCAAATATGTGAGCAGTCTTTCTCATATATAAGTATTTTTCTTCTTTCAGAATGCAAGTCTTCCCTGCATCACCAATACATTGTTTGTGCTGCACAGGAAAAGTTGTCCACATAACTAGAAACTGAGATTTGTTTTTAGTTTTCAATAAGCTGAAACCTTGTTTTTGGATGCTCTGCAACTGAAACACAAGATATATGAGTTAATGTACCTATGGATTATGTCTATATGAAAACTGACAGGATGAATAGTTATCTAAATCCTGATCATCTACAGTACAGCAAGAGCTGTACCAAGAGCTAGCTGCCAGCAGGGAACAAGGCAAAGTGCAGTCATTACTTGTTTGCTCATTTACATGATGCACGACCTGAGTTGCATTTGTACAAATGCACAACGTTTATGTAATATGCAGCTTGAGTTTGACAACTTGAATGAAATCTCCACAAATTTCTTGTTCCCTTCTTCATGATGTCACTCTGTTCTCAAAATACCTTCAGGAATTAATTCTTAATAGTCAGGCATTCTTAAGCTTTGGAGTTCTCTCAACTCTAAAGGAACACATTTTTAAGAACTTTTCTAAATGACTTCAGCGACTAAATTTCTTTTACCTAAATCTTTTGTACTTCAAACTTATTTAATAAATTATATTGAAATCTTTTAGAAGTTTGTTAGTTTCATTTTCTCATTTTTTAATTTTTATGTTAATTTTGTTTGTTTATTTTCCCTTGATGATAATTCTGCTTTTGTCTGCAAAAAGGGCTTTAGGGAGTTTCAATAAAAGCAATGGTAGGTCTCAATTATAGCCAAGTCTTCCTACCAGTGTGAGGTGAGAGATCTGTAATCCTCATCAGTGTATTTAAAATGAACAAAATCTCTTTATGATCCCTCTTGAACTTTCATAAGGATTTTCAGCAACATAAAGAAATGAATAACCAGTTGAGTGGCTGATAGGAAGGAATCATTACAGTTCACACTGCAAATGAGTCCACCTGTCAGGGGAGCTCTGCAGGAAATTGCCCTCAATTTTCATATAGGACTTTGGCAAAAGAGTAGCAGGTGATTCATGAGAAAAACCTTTTCTGAGCCTGCTATCTTGTTTAATGTCAGGGGTAAGAACTAGGCAGAAACTTGTGAAGAGTTATACAGAGAATTAGAAGTGGAAGATGAGAAACTTGAATTTCATTTCAGTACTGAGAAAAACTCCTAGGAATATTTCAAAAAGGAGTTCAGTGTGAGCCAAAGAGCAACTCGCAGTCCTGATATCAATGATGTTATCTAAATGTACCAAAGCAAAGATTGGATAATCAATTGAAAAAATGTTGGCAGGTAACTGGTCAAATGAAATACATTTTGAATGAATATGTTTTCAGAATAGATAGAAAAGCAGAGTTTTTTGAAAAAAAGCAGGGATTTTAAAATAGGTCTGAAAATAATAACCACCTGGGAAAAAAAAAGCTGCATATTTGGATACTGAGAGGGAGTTAAATATATGTTAAACCTAGGAGGGTGAGTTTTTCTAGATGGCAGTCTGTTGGTTTTGAGCTGTCTTTTAATTTACTTTTATTTTTCTACTATTTTCTTCCTTATTGAACTATATGTGTTCAGACAGTGTATACTTATACAGTACATTAATATATTCTAGCAGTTATGGTTATAAACAGATGCAAGTGTCTGGCGGGATAGACCATTATTTTGGGGCTCAGATGTTATTAATTAACACCAGGAATGTTGTGAAATAAGCTTGAAATCAGACCACCCCCTCCTGATGCAATGTGAATGGTTAAGTACTTTTCCTTTCAAATAATAGAAGGAACTCCTTTTCTTACTAAACCAAGAAGCAATATGAATAATCAATAAGTAACTACTGAAAATATATTTGGCTGCTGAAAATTCATAGAAAACTCTGAAAAGTGACGTGTTTTTTTTCCTTCTGCTGTCTCTGATTTTATTTGGCAGGGACTGCAAGGCTCCAAATGTGCTGAACAAAACCAGTACCTAAAATATCTTACTAAAAAAAAAAATTAAAAAAAAAAAGAGCGACTCACTCTTATTTTTTTTATTATCCTGGTATTTATTCTTCTTCTTCTTCTTTTTTTCCAGTTATTTACAATTCTGTAGGTAATGTGACCTGATAGAGAGATGCTACATTCAGAGGGATCCTGCCAAATTTATAGCAGTTCTACTATTCTGTTGAAAGAGATGGAATTGGTTGCTCTGTGTAGGCCAGAATGTAGGAACTATTACAGCGGAACAGACCAAAGGCCTGTCTAGCACAGCTTGTTGGCTGGCAATATATTGGGGAGGGTGTTTAGGAAGGGGTTGAAAACAAAGGCTGAACACTGCAGTCCTTCTAGTTTCCAACAAACAGCTGTCAGTAACTGCCTGAGCTGCTTTCAAGTTACTTTTGTCAAACAGCCATTTCATAGACCTATTTTCATCAGTCTTTTGAAACTTTTGTAAATTTCGCCTTAATGGCATCTTCTGGCATTATGATGTTCCAAATCTGATTCACACATTTTGTTTAAAAAATAATTAAATGTTCTTTTAAAATTGTTGTTGTTTTGATTGAAAACTTCTGCTTGAAAATGGTCCTCTAGATACAGGAGATATGAATACGGAATCATTTCTCACCCTTCAGATTTGGATGCTGTCAATCTCAATGGTTTTCTAAATTGGAGATTGCTATTTTAGTCTTTCTCTTCACACAAACTGTTTTCTCCATGTCTCTGATAATTTTTGTTACCCTTTCCTTATTGCTGTGGAAGCCTGCTATCCTTTTCAAGATGGGATGACTGGAAATGTGCACAGGGTGCAAAATGTGTGCTATCTCAGTTTCTGCACTGATACAGCAGTATTTTTAATTTTCTGTAATTCCTTTCCTCGTGTTGCTGCATCGTTTGAATCCCAAGTTTGATTATTTTTTTTATAATCTTGCCCTATAAAATTGTCTGCAGTGACTTGATGCTTTTTCACACAAAATGATAACAGCTTCTCTGCACACAGATCATAGAATCATAGAATCACAAGGTTGGAAACGACCTATAAGATCATCTAGTCTAATCTATGAAGCATCTTCTCATTACCGTTGCTACCACAAACTACTAAATCGTATTTCACAGCTCCTCATCCAGACACCTCTTGAACACTGCCAGGGACAGTGACTCCACCACCTCTCTGGGCAGCCATTCCAGTGCCTGACCAGTCTCCGAGAGAAAAAGTTTTTCCTCAGAGGAAAAGTTTTTCCTCAAATGCAAGATGCAAGGATACTTTCCTCGAGTTGCATTTCTATGCTTTTGCTACTCCTGAGTGGGGTTCCCTGAATTCTCTTTGTGTGCTTTCCCTCTCACTGATGCTGTCATGTTAACGTTGCAAGGAGAAAGAAGGAAAACTGTCTTGGTAAAAGATCTTCAGGACTCTGCAGTCCTGACTGTTCAAGAGCAAGGAAGAGTAAAGGTAGTACGCCACAGCAGGCCAAATTTACTCACCGGTAATTCTCCTATTGAGTGCTACCTGTCAGGAAAGTTCTCAAAGTTCATAAGTATCCCCTAATACGGAAGCATGCCATTATGCTGTTTTGCTCCACCTTTCTTTCCTGCACTTCTGAGAAGTTATCTGTCAGAACAACTGTATGTGAATTTGGAAAAGCTCAAAAATTAACAAGACATCACTGTATGAATGAGGACCTCTTCTGGCTGTTTCCATGAGCTTTCTCTATTAAGAGCCACACTGAAAATATCTGGGTCAGAAAAGTGCAACTGAAGATAACACTGTGTACAAGAATGATACTATAATAATCCCAGTACCTGTTTTCACACTTTTTAAGTGGATGGATGAGCATTTTCTATTATCTGAATATTTAATGTTCATAATTTTCAAGGCACCTTGCAATCTGCTGCTTATTTTAACAGCTCAGATCTTAGTTTCTTTTACTTTCTTTATTGTATTAGCTGTTGTAAAGCAGTAGCTATGCAGAACACTTAGAAAATTCGAAGGCAGTGACCTGTGAAAACCAGCTAGCTTGCTCAGAGATAAAAACAAAACACAACATCAAACCTCCCATCTTACGTATTATCTGCAGAAAAACATGATTTATATGCAAAAGCATAAGTATTTCCTACCTACTGAATTTCTCAGGATGTAAACATTGTTATAAAACAGCTGTAGAAGAAAAAAATCACAGGACAGACCAAATTTGCTTAGTCCAATGCTTCTTTTTGACTATGTTTATCATATTAGTCCCAAATGCCCAACAAGCCCTGTTAAGTGTAGTCACACTGACTTTATGTGACTAAATCGCTCTTTTGTCTCCAAATGGAGCTATTTATGAAAGTATGTGAAGCAAGATTTTGGCCATTATTTATCCCCTCAGTGCCTCTCAGAAATCAAACATACATCTGCCTGGCATCATTCAGAAATTATTAACACAATTTAGTTGGACACTCCTAAAATGACCCTGTGACAGATTGTGGTATGGGAGTGTGGTGTTTAAAAGTCTCACATGGCTCGTACAAGCAAAGTAACCAGTTTTTAAGGAGCTACGTTGATGAAAATCTTGAGTTTTCAGCCTGAGGATTTTGTGATGAATTACTGCTTCTCTTTTCCTTCTGACTACGCATTGATTAGTATGCTGCATACTCCTTTATGAAAGTTCAAATTTCCTTTCAAAAAGTGAATCATACAGAAAATAATTTTCTTAGTTTACTGGCTATTATTGTAGTATGCTATTGGCACCCATAGGCCAACTGGGTTCTGAAGTAACACTAAGCACCATGCACTGAACGTGACAGTGAAGTCACTAAATATGAGGAACAATGGAAGCAAATGGTTATGAA
Source organism: Centrocercus urophasianus (assembly GCF_019232065.1). NCBI lineage: Eukaryota > Metazoa > Chordata > Aves > Galliformes > Phasianidae > Centrocercus > Centrocercus urophasianus. The sequence goes on from NW_024884253.1 coordinate 45,853,939, forward strand.
ATTTATTAAATAGTATGCTTCTTAAAAATGCATTATTGCGTATGACAAGGGAGTAATTGGTCGGCGTTTGCTATCAACACAAATTTCAGTAAAAAATGCAAATATTGGAGTCTCTTTCTGTATAGTAAGTATTAATATGTATTAATAAGTATAAATCTGTATTAATAAGTATTATAATGTATTACGACTTTATAGCAAGAAATCTGTTACAAGTTATTATTACAAAATCATAGGATTGTTTGACTTGGAAAGGATACTTAAAGGACTCCTAGTCCAACCCCCTTGCAATGAACAGAGACATCTACAACTAGATCAGGTTGCTCAGAGTCCCATCCAGCCCAACTTTGAATGTCTCCAGGAATGGAGTATCCATCACATCTCTGTGCAACCTGTTACTATTCTTCACTGCTCTTACCATGAAGAAACTTTTCTTATATCCAATCTAAATCTCTCTTCCTTTAGTTTGAAACCATTTCCCTTTCTCCTATCTCAACAGACCCTAATAAAGAGCCTGTCCCCTTCTTTCTTACAGCCCTATTTTAGATACTGAAAGGCTGCTATTGGATTTTGACAAAGCCTTTTTCTCTCCAGGCCGAACAGGTCCAGCTCTCTCAGCTATTATCTTAGGGAAGGTGTTCCACCTTTGGATCATCTTTTGTCCCTCCTCTGGATGTATTCCAACAGGCCCACATCTCTCCTGTACTGAGGAGTCCACATCTTGATGCAGTACTCCAGGTGAGTCCTCATTGGTGCAAAGCAGAGGGACAGGATCACTTCTGACACTTTAACTGCTGGCCACTCTTTAGATGCAGCCCTGGATCTGGTTTGCTTTCTGGGCTGTGTGGACACATTGCTGGCTCATGTCCAGCATGCCATTCACCAGTACTCCCAAGTCCTTTTCAGCAGGGCTATGTCAAACCTTACATCCCCCAGATTGTACTGATACCAGGGTTCCTTTGACCCAGGAAGTTGGCTTTCCTAAAATTTGGAGTGTTGTTGTTACTCTGTCTGTCTCATATCCCTCAGGGGTGTGAACTCCACAGTAGCATGGTCACTACAGCCTGGGAGCCTCCAATCCTGACGTCAAAAGTCAGTTCATTTGTGTGGGTGAGCAACAGGTCTGGTACTGTATCCTCCCTAGTGGATTATCTATTATCTGGATAAGGAAGTTATCCTCAATGCATTCCAGGAGCCTGCTGGATTGCCTACAGCTCACTGTGCTACTTTTCCAGCAGATGTCAGGGTGGCTGAAGTTCACCAGCTGCCTGAGAGATGTGCAATTGTGATGCCTCTGATAGTTTGAGGAAGAAAGCTTCATCAACAGGCTACGCTTGACAAGGCAGCCTGTAGTAGACACCAAATACAAGGCTTCCTTTCTTACTTCATTCTCACCCGTAAACTTTTGACTTTCTTGTGACATGATTCTTCATGGACAGCTTTTCACAATCTTTCTCGATGTGGAGGGCAATGCCTCCCTTCCTTCCCTTTCTGTCCATTCAGAACAACTTGTAGCTGTGGATAGTCATGCTTCAGTCACAGGAATCGTCCCACCAGGTTTATTGTCGGCAACTACATCATAGTTTTCTAGCAGAGCAGTGGCTTTCAACTCCTCCTTTTTGTTCCTCAAGCTGTATGCAGGTGTAGAGGCACTTCAGCTAGGCTCCTTCCTTAATTACAGAGAAACCAAGGTTGTACATTCAGTTTGTATCTCACAAAGAAAAAAATGTTCCTCAGCTGAGACTGCCAGTTTTAGTTGGTGAAAGAATCCAACTTCTCCCAAAGTGGTCATTTGAAAATGATGGAAGAGAATTAACATCACTGGTTTAATATTTTTGATAGACAATTGCAAATATTTTGTTCTTTAAGCTACTGTTTAAGTTATTGTGAAATAAGAAATATTGTTTTTCTCTCAGAAGTTTGTGAAACATCACTGCACCCAGCCTTCTGATGAACATAAGAGAGAATGAAGATTAAATTGGAACTTGAACTTCAGTTTTGGATAGATTTTCTGTTTCAAGTTTTTTTAGTTTGTGGTCTTTGTTATTTTAAATTTAACTCATCCAATATCTCTAGCCTTATTGGACTGTATAATCTATATTCAGATAGTAGGAAGATAGATGGAATGGTAGAAACATGGAATCATTTAGGTTGCAAAAGACATTCAGTATCATCAGTTCCAACCATTTCTGGTAACAGGAATGAAAAAAAAATATCTATGAAGGATATTAGATGGCTGAAGAGAAATGTAGACATGAGCTGAGCAAACTATGAAAGAGGAAACAAAGTCCAGTCTGAAATATTTGTCTTAGGCACTGGGATGTTACTTAACTGAAATTACGTTATAGCAGGTTGAAGATGAGTTGTCTGTATTTTTCATTTATGGCCTTCTTTAGAAAACTGTTCTGTTGCTTTGTTTGTATGAATGGGATTTCACTGTGGACTTTGGTGATAGAGGGTGCGAAAGAGTCCTTTCAGCTTAGATTTGGACAGATAGGACAGGATGCTCTTGGATGACAAGTCTTGGAGAGATCAGTCCATCAGGGTAAACTTTCTAAACTAAGATTTAATGTTCTGTTTTGTTTTCTTTTTTCCTTATGGATTCATTATTTACTTAACATGATGAATTTGTTAACTAGGCATGCCAAACGTGACAAGACCTTCTCTCCTTGGAAAAGAGTATCACATTGATTAGATTGTCTATATTTTACTACTCTGCTTTGCAAGAGTTTGTATGTGTGTGTGTATGTACATGCACATGTGTGCATGCGCGTGAGTGAATCTCTGTCTTGGCAAAACTACTCAAAGAGACGCAACTTGAACAGCTGCAAAGTCTCTGAGCACCAGAATTATTCATAGCACATAAAAGAAGGAAAGCTCTTGAAAATGTTTTGAACATAACATAATTATGGGAAGATCAAACTTTAATTTTTGCTTTGAATGAACAAACTCCTGAAGGAGTCTGTGAAGTGGGAACATTGGGTAAATTATGCTATTTCATAGTCCTTTTTCATCTAAATAAGTGAACAGAATGTGGCAAAAACATTGAACAGAGGTACCTACCTGCAACATTTATCTATTTGCTCCCTTCTGATGGTGTAAAATCAGGATCTTCTGTCATGGCCAGGTAAACATATAATATATAGGACAGTTGTCTGTGTGACTAAAGTCCTCGATATATATAGGTCTGATTCAAACTGTGTCTGTTCTTTAGCTTACAGTTACAGACTTGCTTACGTATCTTAATGACACACTAATTCACAGATCATCCTTTTTGACACAGGGATTAAGCCAGAGGGTGTACTATAATCCTGAGCAGATTCTAACTCTAATGTTCTTGCTTTACTTTTGTGTAGTCAGAATTTTACATGTGCCCAGTGCTATTTACACTTTAAAAGATTATGTGGAGCTAAAAATTATAAATCTTCAAGTACAGATGTTGAAGTTTAAAATGAAGAAGCTTTCTGTGTTCTTTCCTCCATGTTAATACATGTAAAAACAGTTACTGACTAGCTAACATGTAGCTCTGTCATCCACAATGCTACTACTCACCTTCTCTGTATCAAAAAGCAAGTGGCAACACTCAGAACAAAATAATACTTCTAAATATATTTTATTCATAGGGAATTCACATGTTCAATTTTGGTATGCCTCAGGCAGCCAGCTGGAGTGTAAAGCGTGTATCCTGTGACTTTCCCTTACACCTGTTCTTGCAGATAACAACATACTTTAATGGCAGGCTCTTTCCCAATTATACCACTTTGCAGTATTCACGATCACTTTCTGTTCTCCCCATGAATTTATTATTCATTTAGACCAGGTCATATGCAGAGTAAAATACTGATTCATCTCATGAACTCAAACTTGTCTTTAGAAAGATATTGGATATGAGTGAATGTGTGTGACACTGTCAGACACAGCATTCTGTAGTGACTGAGAGACACAGAGAAACACGCAGAGCTGAGATGCTACGAAGCCCCTATTGCATGCGTTGTGCCACCAGAGTACAGAACCTACAAATTAATAGGGCCTTATTCAATCCAGTCTTAAATGCAAGTCAGATTTCTCGTTATTTCCCTGAGCATCTGCTATTGGCAGATTCTGTCTGGAGGCAGGATATTTGGCAGTATAGATCTGAGGGGTAAACCTGTTCTGCCTCGTTCCAGACCTTGACTAGCAATGTGGAGATCTGAATATATTCAGCTGGTTTTTAATTATAACCTTTTTTTATGCTTTTTTTTTTTTTTTTTTTTTTTTTTTTTTTTTTTTTTTTTTCCTTCTTTTCTGTAAGTAGCAATTTAGTGGGCTTATATGGGAAGAGCAGAGTGCAGTCATTACCCATTACCTAAATGGGTAATTATTTACAATGTATTAAAATGTATAATCTCTGGAGAGAAATAACAAGATAATAGTTTAATTTGGGTTGAAAGGTACCTCGGAATATCAGCTCTATTGGCATCAACTTTCAACTTAGAGCATGGCTGACTTAGAGAAGATAGCTCATGTCCATATTTTGAATATTCTTAAGGACAGATTCCAGTGCTTTTCTAGGCAACATGTACCAATATTTTACCAGCATTATAAACATATAAAAAAATATTTTAATAACTATTTTTAATATAATATTAATATAATTTTTATAGCTAATTGGAAGTTTTCTTTAGGAAACCTCAAGCTGTTGGGTTTTTTGTCCTATTCTAGCCAAGGAGAATCTGTCTCTGTCTTCTCTATATCTCAAACACTTATGTATTATGCATTCGTAGACAGCATTGACATCTCAGTCTTCATCTCCAACTGCACATGATGTGTTCCAGCTACCAGGTGTGCACTCTGATGTCTTTCTTCTCTACTTCCACCTACCTGTCAGGGCTTTTTAATTATCCTGCAAGCTGGAAACTGGATACAGTGCTCAGGCATTCTCTTACAATAACCAAAAACATCATTTCCCTTGACCAGCTGCTGCAAGCTTGCTACAGCACAATTTTCAGTTGTGCCACAGAACACTGCTGATCCATATTCAACTTGTTGTCCATGAAGCCTGCAGCTCCTCTCCAGCACAATTTATCTTTAGTCAGTTGATCCCCAAGTCTGCAGTGTTTATGGGCTTATTGATTTTCTAGGGTAGAACACTGCATTTTCTTTGTTGAAGTTCATGTCAGCCCACTTCTCCAGCCTGTCAGTAACATCCCTGCCCTTCATGGCTAATGATGCAATGTACAGAAATGGTCAGATAAGGAAAAATTGTTTAAAATTTCAAAATCTTCTCAAGAATAAAGTAAACGTCTTCTGGCATGCTTTTCTGCAATTTTTTTAACACTGCCATTGCACAAAGGGACTACTGAACATACTAGTATACCCTGTCGCACAAATAGAGTCACACTGCAGTTCCCCTCGAGGTATCTTGGATGGGAAGAGGAGCATGATTTTTAGTGAGATACTTATGACTGTCCCATATCTCACGGTCGCCAAGGTATGCAAATATGAAGCAGTCAAAGCACAGACCAGAAGCTGTTCCCAATACCTTACAACATTCAAGGTTAGGAACATGATTCATAAACTCAACAGATGCTGTGACTCAAGTAACTGCTGATGCACTTGGCAGCATGTCTGTATATACAAACTCTAGCAAGTACAATTTCATTTCAGTGTGGAAATTAGCCATGCAATTCTTGTTGTCTACTGGATAATGATATCCTAATTCTCCATGCATCAGCCAGGAACTACGAAGACTCATAAGTTCAGCAAGAGGAAAATGCCTGTTAGGATTGCATTATAATGTCATATGTTTATTATAACACCACAGATCTTTACAAGCAGAATAAGAAACAATTTACCAGTAAGCTGCATCTCTTAAAAAAAAAAAAATCATATACAATCATGAAAGGGTAGCTGGAGAAGGTGAGAATATTGTCTCTGGCAGCGAGCATATGAGAAACTTAATGCACTCTGTATGCAGTAACCTTCAGCAGGTTTCTTGCTCTTCTCTTATTTCCTTTATATTAGTAGGAGAAGAGAGCAGGCTGTGCATAGCAATGGTCAAGAACATGTGCAATCAGAAATGTTTAAATTTGTTGTGCTGATAGGCTAAAAACACTCCCACGCAGGGCCACAAGAAGGCAGAGAAGCAGGCTCATAATTCAATACGAAAACAATCTCTGTGTTCACTTGGACTGCTGATGCATACCCACACCCTCAGAAAAGGGATTACCACATGCAGAACATTGTATTGTGGTGGCAGTGTGATATGGCAGTACTCAGGTGGTGGTATGTGTTGTGGGCATTTATAGAGGTCAGCTAAACCAGATGATAAATTCAGGTAATTTCTTCAGGGAAGCAAGACAGCAAGTGCAAAATGAGGGCTCTCAAAGAAGCTCTGAATTTGCTGCTTTTTTTGGATGCATTTAAATCACTGGAATAATTTTGTTTTATTTCTCACTGACAATTTTGTTGAACTCAGGAGCAAAAACGTACTCCTTGCTTTGCTGTATCTGTCAGCATTTCACTAACTGTTACAAAGATAAAGTAACACATGGTTTTATTTTTTACTTCTGTTCTTTGGACAGGATATTTATCCTGTTTTACGTGATGGTGAGAAGCCTTTCCGGGATGTGAGCTCTTTAAAAATGTATAAATGAATCCAGGTGTCTGGTATCCACTACACTAGCAGCACTGAAAAAGTAACAGTGCTGAGAGAGCAGAATTAGCAGATAGAGCAGTGTCTATCATAAAAGACATATTATTGCATTAAACCAGAGGCAGCACATCTCTGACTAAAAGGCTGGTATGCTTTGGGGGAAAAAAAAAAAAAAAAAAAAAAAAAAAAAGATGATGTAATGGTAACTGTACACTGAAATTTGAAACTAAATAAAAATATACAGGTTTAGTAATATAGAACAACATAAGGCATGGATGCCTTACAAAATGGCAATGTGTTATATGGCTTTAAAATATCTTTCTGTCAAAGCCATATAATCCAATCAGTTCACTGATGTAGATTTAAAAGGGCTACTCCAAAATGTCTCCTAATTTATGATGCTGACCCATGACATCAGAGGTGAATGTTGGTATTATGGCAGTAGAGATTGAACCTTCCTGCCAATACTGCATTCCATTTTGTTTCTGTGTCACAGATGGCAGCAGTGGGGCAGTCTGACAGAATGGCATCTAACATGGAAGTGCGTATGAAGCAAAGGTATGTCACTGAATTTCAGCATGAAGAAAATAGGGCACGCACTGACATTCATCAGCACTTGTTGAATGCTTGTAGAGATCAAACAGCGGATTTGAGCACAGTGAAAGGTGGACTGCATGGGCAACATTTTCCTGGCAATGATGCCATCATAGAAGCTGTGAAATAGTGGGTTACCTCCACTGATATGGATTTTCACAAGCACAGCTTGTGGGCTCTTGTTCATCACTGGTGAAAATGCATAGCTAACGGTGGTGACCATGTTGTAAAACAGTTCTGTATAGCTGAGAGCTTACTCTATCAAACAGTTGTATTGGGCTTTTTGTGTCTCTTGTAGTTTCCATGGAAATGAATAGGAAGTATTACTTTCGGAGCTACCTATGTATCAGACCATGTGCCAAAACACTAGTTACATACATGTAAATGATAACAGCTCATAACTAAGGCTAATATGCATCTAAAAGAGTCATTCAGTAGGCCACTGGGGGCACCAGCCTTAGAGTTTTTGACGAAATTGTGAATGTATCAAAAGTCACAGTTCTTTATTTGGTTGACAAAGGCTTATATTGAGTTATGTATCACTGTGGAAAGGCTCTTGATGTGGTAGATCAGGTGGTCACAAATCCTGGTCTGGAGCACCAGGCTCCAATCTCCTTGAGCTTGAGTTGTGTTTGAGAGCCTGGACTCTGAGTAGAAAGAGGGGAAAAACATAGTATGCTTTTCTTGCATCCTGTGCAGATCAGATAATGCCAGTCACTTTGATTCTGAAAACTTATATCACACATACAGAGAGAGTAGAGAAGAACAGATTTTATCTGCAAAACTGCTGCTTTTGAAGCATTAGTTGAGTCATTCAGTGTCCTGGGAGCATGTGGCAGGAAGAGCATCAAGAGGAAAGTGAGAGGAAATATGACGTACTGACAAAGATATGAATAGCATTTTATTTGAAGTGCCAAAAAGCCCCGATCATTTTTTTAGTTATTTATTTGTAAACAGGTTTGAAGATGCTGCTCAGGCTTCAAACATTAGCAGTGTTACCATTAAGGCTGGTTGTAGTGATAAGGTAAACTCTTCACTGTTCTAGTTTCTTCCCAAACTGAAAATCTTCAGGAACAAATCTTAGCCAGTGTTGCAGATATTCGTATGTTTTAGCCATTTGTATTAGACTAGAAAATTACTTCTTGTTGCATGGTACTTCCTATTTTTGATAGTTTTTAACCAGATATTTAGGTACAATATCTGAATTTGTGATCATCTTAGATAAAATTACGAAAGTGTAAGCAGAATAACATCATTTGAAGTCATTGTCTTAGCTTTTGCAGTGTGATTCATATAGGAAAATGTAGATCAAATATTACCTTTTGAAAAAAATGAATGCAGAGCACATCAACTGAACAAACTTCACTAAGCTATGCCTTTTATTAAAACCCTAGCAGACATGAGCAAGGCTGTCACTATGGCGAAGTTATTACACATTTGCACAAGTTATATAGGTATAGCTTCTTTCGATATATTAACCTTGTACTGCCAGTTGTTCTATCATTCTGGAAATAAAAATATGTGTGGAAAAATCCATTAACAGCTTTAAACTCGTGATGATGCTAAAACCCCATGTGCACCCCATGAGACAGGAATTTTATTGCCTGCAGAAACCTAAGGAAACCAAGCATCCTCCCTTGCAGAAAATATTCTTTGGGGAGTGCTCCAGCAGGCAGCCCATTCCCCTTTGCATCTTAGCCCTGAGCCCAGGCTGGGCTGGGACCAAATGGGCTGGAGACTGGCATGCATAGCAGGGCATCAGCACTGGCTCAAGGGAGCATTTGATTGTCCTGGGGAATAGAGTGCTGTAAATGAATTATAAGTGGTGAGAAAATGATCTCTCTCGATACTCCAAGCAAGGGCGGTGGGTAATTCAGGTGTTAAATCTTAGTTTGTGTTCAGGAGACAGTGGAATTTGCCAACCCAGGAACAGAATGTTTGTTTAGCAAATAAAGAGAAATATTGCTGTTCTGGATAGCAGCATTGAAACTTCCCCCTAAATCATAAGTTTCTTGTGGGAACTCGTTGGCTTGCATGGAGGTTGATGAGGAATTCGCAGTGCTTCAAAGGACACTGGAAAATGGACAATGCAATGAGAAACTCTCCCAGGTATATGTGTACTGACAATTATATTACAGATGCATACTGGAAGGCTGTTATTGAGATAAAAATCACTTCTGTCAGGTTTCTTTTACTTGCTATTACTAATTACAATGCTTAATTCACTTACACTAGCAGAGATAGGTGCATATTTAACCTGACAAGATTCATGGTGAATAAGACAAGTATGTTTTCATAGTCCATATGCCATTTTTCATTGACATGTGAATGTGAAAATGCAGATAACAACAAGGGAATGATGCAGCAGAATATGATGTAATTTTTCTATTTTTATGGACTTTGTAAACTTTAAGTGATGATGAGTCTATAAAGGCGGCTCAGTTTCACTGGTTCTATATCTGGTACACGGCTTGCTAAAAGCTATTGAAACTTAGCTCCCACGCTCCATTTTTTGTTTTGCTTTGTTGTTGTTTTTTTTCTTCCCACAGAAGAATTGAGCTTTCAAATTATTGATAGGAAAATGCTATATTTCAAATGATTTTTCTTTTTTTTTTTAATAGAGTATCTGGGAAACAATAATGTTGGTCAGAAAAGTCAAGAGAAAAGATGTATACAAAACAAGGTCTAAGTGTTTCAGGAATAGAGGTGTTTCCTGTGATATATTTTGTTCCAAGTATTATCTTTGAGTACAGCCAGTGAGAGTTCAGGGACTTCTGAAGAGTAAAACAAAAGAAATACTGATTGTGGTGGTATACAAGCTGCCTTTCAATCTGAGAAGATTGAAATAATTTTCAATAATGTGAACTGATCTGTTATCTGTTGTTACCCAGTGTGATGTTGGTGTATGTACCTCTTCCCCTACAGTATGGCTATGTAAAGACAAACTATTTTTTCTTTAGGGGAAACCTAGCAGACTTTGTGATGTAAAACAGAACTGTACTTAGCAGTTTGCTTCATTGTAAGGAGGATTATAGATTTTGTCTTAAACAAGCTTCAGTTTCATGTTAACATGTTTCAGTTTGCTATATGCCCGTAAACTAGGCAGCGGGCCTGGCTTTGAATCAACATTCTTTGTTTCATGACAATGCCGTCAAGCTGCTACCCAGAATGTTTGCAGAACTCATGTTTAATATCAACTGATAACATGTAATGTTAAATCATTATGGTTATGTTAACTATTCAAAGTATATGGAGTATAATATAAAACTGCTGATGAATACAGCTTACAAATGTGTTTGTACATTATAAAGTGTGAGGATAAGAAAAAAGTGATTTAAAGATAGGTAAGATTGGTTTTCAGAGAGATCTGGCATCCTTTTTATCATGTCCCTGGCAGCCAAAATAAAATATTTAGCTCACTGTCAGCTGCTGGGCTACCAAGAAATTTCAGAACTATTAAAAACAAAGCTAAAGCTTCTCTTGCACAGAATAAAAACACTGCTTTTGTGATATTTTATGTGATTACTTAGGCCAATTATCTTATTAGCTTTTATCTGTCTCCACATGCAAATAATCAATGTATGTATTTGCATATAATGAATACAGAGACACCAAAGGTCTGAAAATGTCCTATGTCAAAACCTGCAAAGCTAACAAAATCAATTTCTTACCAGCTGTGACCAATAGATCCGTAAGCTTTAAAGACAGCTAAGTTCAGTATAGAAGTGCACAAAGTTGCCAGTAAAATTTGGGTGAAAGTACCAGAGTTGCTGAATTAAATTCTTGTTGGTCTAGGTACAAGGATGCCAAGACTCCTCCAGTTTGCATGAAGGCTTTTAAAAGGGCTGTGCAGAAATGACCATCTGAGACATTCCTTTACTGGACTCTGTTCTACTTGGACTGTCAGATACCCCAGAATCATAGAACTGTAGGATTTGGAAGGGACCCCCAAGGATCATCTATTCCAACTGCCCGCTAAAGCAAGTTCCCTACATCAGGTTGCACAGGAAAGTATCCAGGCAGATTTTCAGTATCTCTAGAGAAAGAGACTCCACAGACTCTAACGGCAGCCTGTTCCAGCCTGGATCTGTTTTCTAATGCTTCATAAAGAAGGGGAATTGATTTTTCAGTGCACTAAGCCAGAAGATGCCTAGCATCTACATCAAATGTGGAAGGTGGGGAAGAGCATAGAGTGAATGATGAATGCTGATGGCTGTGGGCAGGTGACTGGCCAGTGCCCATGTGACCAGGGTAAGAGTGCAGTTGCATGCCCCAAGTTGTGCAGGTCTTAAATTTGATCCGAACAGAGGAATTGTAGGATCTGGTCTGCAAAGAGGATGAATGGAGAGAAGCAGTAGCTGTATGCCTTTGTACTGTAGTGGATATAGTTTTATATAAAATTCTCAAGAAAACAAAATATTTCTATATTTATCCTTCTTTAAATAGAGCTAAGTGAAAAGACAAGTCAAATTCTGTCTGCATGGATAAATCATTACACATACACTAGCTTTTAATTTGCTTTTGATGAGGGCTGTTTTGAAAGCAGTGCCTCCTGTTTTATGATGTTGGCCCATAATGTCAGAGGCAGATGTTGGTGGTATGGCAGTAGAGATTGAACCTTCCCACCAATAGCTCATTAAATTTTTTTGTCGTTGACAGATGGCAGCAGAGGGGTAGTTTGACAGAATAGAGTCTCACATGGAAGTGCCTATGAAGCAAAGGTGTATAACTGAATTTCTCCACGTGGAAAAAATAGCACCCACCTACATTCATCAATGCTTGCTGAATAATTATGGAGACCAAGCATTGCATGGAAGCATAGAGAGGTTGTGAGTGGTGCATTTCAGCAGTGATGACAGTGACACAGGGGTCAACTCTGCTGGTGCAGATTTTTGCGAGTGCAGCATGCAGGCTTCTGCTCATTGCTGGTGGAAATGCAGAGTTAATGGTGGTGACTATATTGATAAATAGCATTTTTTAGACTAGAATTTCATTTACCAAATAATGCTGATGCACTCTTTGTATCATTTTCATGGAAATTAACTGGAGGCATTACTTTCAGAGCGACCTATATGCATGATAACTTTTTGCCAGTATGTCACTTCTTGCTGTGGACAGCACAAGCTGGTTTAGTTGGACAATGGTTCCTTTTGTGCCCATTGCCTCTTCTTACATTGCATTTGGGCTCACTGTATGCAACATCTTTAGCGTTACAGATTACTTGCTGCACTGTGTGAGAAGTTTGTGGTCAGTTAAAAAGAGAGAAATAAGAGCTCTGTTTGTGATGATGATATGGCCCATTGATGTAATGATTTCGTTTCACTGCAAACTACTAGAGCTTAAAAACCATTTATGGCTAAATTGTTAGGTCATTGGAACTATGCAGACAATAAAAGCATTATTACTCCATCAGTGCCTTTTTACTCTTTGTTGAGAGCAACACTACTCTTTCATTTTCCACCAAACACTTACAACTTTCCCAATTATATCACACTTCAGTCTACAACTGTTTCTCTCAACATCACATAAATCTTACACTAAATAGATTTGTGGCTGAACTGTGAAAGGGATCAATTGACTCATTTGCACCGATTCCCTATTCTGTTACTGAGAACATGTCTGTCCATGTGAAGGACAAGATTATCTACGTTGATTCAAAACCTCACAGATGTCTTAGGAACCTCAATGTAGCTGGGATAGAGGGAAAAGGAATGGGGAAATTAAATCAGACGCTCTGTTTGATCTTGCTGCTCCTCTGCTTGTTGAATGTAGTGTGACGGGATGAGGTGCTTTGTTGTCTCCAACATTTTGTACACAAAAACACTGTTGCCTCCTTTGCAAAAACTCCTCAGTTCTCTATAGCTGTGACATGATGCTCTCAAGTACCAGAAACAGCTGCTAAATGAATGGTGGCTACTTCTGAATGCCCTATTTTCATGCAAGGTAAAGTCCTTAAAACATGAAATCATAGGTGTGAGCACAAAGATCTGCTAACATTAGCACTGTGTGCTTTTGCTGTATTTCCTGGGACTGGTTCACCCTGTTAGCAAAAATAATTCCCACACTCTTCATAAAAGTTAAGTTTTAGTGTGTGTGAATAAATTAGACTGTAGGACCTTACATAGTAAAATATTTGCAGTAAAGATATGGGTTTTTTTTTCGTTTTTTTTCCCCCTGTGTATTTTATAGCCCAGTACACATGACTCGAATGGTATTATAGCTTTATAAGCATCACTCTGTCAATATAAAGATATTGTTTATGATAGAAAACTGTTTCTGCTTTACCCATGTGATCAGATCTGTGTCAGCTGAATGCATTTATGTGGTCAGAGTCTATGGGTACTTTTCCATCAGTACAGTTGTACTACTTTCATAAAAACCTAACAAGGGCTTAGTTGGATTTTCTTGGGCTACCTTATCCATACAGGTCTTTTTACTCACTGGATAATGTTCTTCAAGGGACTCCCACCCTGAGCTGAACATAGAACCATAAAATCATTAGGGTTGGAAAAGACCTCTAAGATCATCTAATCCAACCATCCACCCAGTAGCAATATTGTCCAAAAAGCAAAACTGACAACAGACATGAAATATTTTGTGGAGGTACGGAGCTTTTAGCTTTGGACAGACACTGGGAACCATGAATCCTTGGATATGCTTAACTCATTAACAGTTTACTCCACCTAGATCTCTGCTAAAAGCATTGCTTTATAAGCTTTCCTTTCAAATTTGCAAGGATGATTTTATTTTGTGAGTCAGAGGGGGAAAAAATAAAACTTTGACACGAAGACAGTGTTGTTGATTACATATATTGCACTCAAAAGCCTAACTTTTAAGACACTTGACATTGTTTTAGCAAGGCTTTGAAAGGAACATGCACTACTCTCACTCTTGTTAGCCTGGGGGGTTGCAAAAACAGAAGCAACATTGAACATGTGCCTGAGGAGAAAGCGGACAGTTCAGATATGCAAAGGTGTGTGATTTCTGATCAGCTTGTATGGGCTCTAAGTTTCACTCTAGAACCAGGTTCCAAAAGCTGCTCAAAGTCCTTTTGAGATCATTTTTTTGCATCACTAGGTCATGTTTATGCATGCTTTCACTGCAAATATTCCTGTGCTGGAGGCCAACAAATTGGCTTGATTATGTCGGAGAGGCTCAGGGAAATTGTTTCTTGTGTAAAAAAGCCAGAACTGAAAAAGTGAAAATCCACAGGAGTAAAAGGTAGAATGGAGAAAGTAATATGAAGAACATGGAGAGAAGAGGATATATTCTTTGAGCTGAGGAGTACATTTGGCACAGAAGTTGTGCATGGTAAAAACGTAGAAGCAGACAAGAGTGAAGAGAGGACAGAAATGGAGGAAGCAATGGGGAGGAGCAACAAATTCCAACAAGAGTATAGGAAGCCAGCATCATGTTCCTGTGATGTGAAGCATCATTGCATGTTAAGCCCAGATGTGATGGTCTGGACTAGGACATTATTCTGCAGAGCTGAAGTTCTGCAAGCTGAAGTCAGCTTGCACAGCCACCCTGCCTTCACAGCTCCTATGGCTCTTGGCTGTTGTACTCCCACACCTCCAATTTAAAGATTTAGGAACTCAATCTATACAGTGCTTAAAATCATGCTTAAAATCATATACCACTGGTGCTAAAAGCATATGCAAAAGAAGCAGGAACTAAAGAGACAGTACCTAACTCCTATTCAGTTCAAGCTGAGTGAGAGAACTTTGTACAAAAGAACTGAATCTGCTCAGTAGTATATCAGGCAAGTGAGATGCAGCTCCATTAGCTATCAGCCACTTTCCATTTCAAACATAAGTACTGGATGCTCCGACTAGCAGTTCTCTGCAACACAGTCCATGGTGTAAGCTAGGAGTGTCTATTGTTACCATGTGCAGACATTTTGTTGTCTCTAATAATAGAGTAATAAGGTAAGTTAGGGCTATTTCCTTCAAAAATGATTAAGAATGTTAAAAATATTCATAGTCAGCAACTGTGGTAACAGGCAACCTGTAAGGATACTACGTAAAGAAAATTCTTTACAAGACTTAACCTTCAGTTAATACCTGTATGAGAAAAAGCTGAGGGGAAGGCTACTTCTATGTTTTATTGATTTTACTCTAAGATCACAAAACTATACCAACTAAGGGTAGGAGGCATCTTCTACAAGTGTAGTGAATTCTAAGTGGTGTAATTAAAATTGTAACATAAGTAAAGATCTTGAATTGTGATGTAACTGTTCCTTAAAATAAACTATCAACAGATTGCAGTAATTAACACCCCACTCTTCTGTTCTGCATCATCTATGAGGGAAAATACAGAGGAAAACCTTAGGGCCAGATTCAGGCTAGTGATACCTGCAATTCTAGTAACTCAGTGGTAACTGTATGAATAATTAGCCATCAAAATCTACCCTTGGAGATGCAATATAAAAGGTGTAAGGCCTCCTGTATAGAAAGGTGATAGGGTTTACTTTGGAAGCCTTATTAATGCTGTCTTCGAGTGGTTTGATTTAATGCTGCCTCTAAAAGATGCCTTTTAGGGAAAAGAACAGGTTCTAGAGCTGCTACATGCAGGAGCAGCTTTGGTTGGCTTAAAAAATACTACCAGGTTGATACTTCCTGTCTCCCATCTCTGTTTTTTTCTCCCTGAAGTTACTTTGCTTCCTGCTGCAAACTAGATTTTAGGTCATTTGTAATAATCATAATGAAATGTCATTAATTGTTATGTGTAGTGGATGTTTTCAAATGAGCCGAGGAACAAAGTATAGGCTGCGTAAGGCACCAAACACAGCGACTTTGCAAATAGGGTAAATTAGTGTCAAGAAATATTGCATAACAGACTACAAGTGCTAGCTGAGAGCCTTCATTTTCATTCACACCCACAATTTGAGCTCTTTCACAAAAGGACTCTTACAGGGAGGTAATCCTTTGGAGAACATTAATCAAAAACACGCCGTCCTTCTCATGTTAACCATAGCAGAAAATATCAAAACAGAAAGTCTACTCAGTATAGTTTTCTCCTTAAGCATTAAAAATACCTAGTGACACTTTAAAAATCTTTTCATTTCTAATGTAGGTGTTAACATGTGGATATTTAGTCATATTTGATCACTTATTTGAAACAAGAGTCACAGTTTTAATGCCATCCAAGTCAAAATCTGCTTTCTCAAAAGTGATGTGGATTTTTAGGACCTCATGGGGCTTCACAGACTTTCTGTACATCTGGGCAGAGTGCTGTCCAGGCTCCACAGGCTTCCTCAGGACCTGGAGGAGATTATCACACAATCACAGAACTGTAGAGATTGGAAGAGACCTCTGGAAGTCATCAAGTCCAACCTCCTTCTAAAACAGGTTCCCAATTGGAAGTCGCACAAGTAGGCATGCAGATGTGTCTTATCCACGGCTGCACATTATGGTGGCTAACTCTTTGGCTCCAGTAATGATAAAGCATGGTGATGGCAAAGCTGCTATTGGGTATTGAAGTGATCCCCACTTGAGGTGGTGCCTGTGCCAGCTCCTGCGAAGCAGGCAATCACACAGTACACTTTTGCAGTGGTGCTGCTAGTGCCTGATACCAGTGCATGACTGGAAATGATTTGTGTTTTAGGCAAACTTGTTATTAGTTGCTTTTCTTTTTCTTTTTTTTTCCTCCAGAGCACTTCTGAGGTAGATATATATTCTACAGCTCACATGAGTAGCAGTCTTGCTGGACTTTGTGATTTCTGCCCATGTCGGGAATCAGGAGTAAAATTAAAGTTAACACTGTGGCTCGCAAAGAGAACAGCAGCTTTGCAGTGACAATTGTATAACCCTCCTCCGACTGCGGGCTGAGTGAGGACTTCCCCACCACTGGCTTTGTAAAGAGAGCCCTTGGGGCACTGCTTTGTGAGGGCTGAGCCAGGCGAGGCATCAGCAGCCCGTCTCTGCATAGTTCCCTTTGGGAGACATAGAAAGCAGCAGGAATGGAAAGTGCTGTCTGCAGTCCCTAGTGAGCACTGGGAAGAAGCAGTGCCCTATCCTCACTGGCTGCCAGGGGCAGAGGCTGCTGGCTGCTGTGCACACAGACCGGATCCTTCATTTCATTCTGCTGCTGTTACTAAAGCTCCACATAAATCTTGAACGGTATCAGGTGTTCTTATGTAGAATGCTTTGACTCCTTCCCCCCAGTCTAATAGTACTGCCATGTGTAGTTTTAAGGAAAAAGAACAAAGGAAAAAAAATACTATTGTGAAAGTGAAAAACATTAGTAATTAAAGCTGCCAGTTTCCCAGACTCCCTCAATATGTGTGTAGTAGCAATAGGAAGCTGCTTATTGAACAGGAAGTATAAAGACATATATGAAAATGAGATCCTTGGGAAGTAGCAGAAAATAGCTCCTGCTGTGGTGGTGGATAGAATAGCATTCATGTCTGCCCTTTCCCTTGCCTTCTGCAGCCTGTCATATCCCACCTATGTGGGAGATGTGGCACCTTGACCTTTCTGGAAGTCTGTGCTTGTGCAAAATGTCAGCAGAGTAGTCTTGATAAGCTCAGATCTCTCGTTTTTTCTTTAGACAATAAGTGCTCAGTGCTGTACCCTCCAGCAGTTTGTTCTTTAATATTTTGTTCATCTGCTTTAATCTTAGTTTATCTGGAAGGAGGAAAACAAATAAATTTGGTAGCTATACCAGAAGGTCTCAAATTCAGAGATTAAATGAAAAGCAGGCTTCAGGCTGAAGCTGTGTCCCTCATAAAGTATAGGAACTCAATTTCATGACCTATGCCTGCCCTTACAGTGTCCTTTAATATCACTTTGCCATTCACTCCTGCCTTACATTACTTGCTGGAAGAACTGTGTTTGAAATTCTTCACAGTATCAATCCAGATAATTGATCTTGTGGCTAAGAATTAATCAAAGATGGTCATGTCAATGTGCACAGAGTAAAAGGAGGCCAGCTATTTATCTTACATAAAAATGAGGGTAACTTGCTTCATTCAGGTTTTCATGTAGGTGCTGAAGCCTTCTCTGTTCTGTTGCAGCAAAGCAAAACTAATATGCCAGATGATGCTATTCATTTTATTTATGGATTTGAATTAATATAGGAGTGTAAAGTGAAGGAGACCTCATTGCTCAATATCTGTAACTCCAGTTTGAACTCTACCTTGGAAGATGGGTCTACAACCAATCATTCAGTCAAAACATAAATCTCATTTGGAGCATTCAGGACTTGATGTGGCCTAAGACTCAAAATTATCTACTTATTGAGGTTTATCCAAATCAAGGAAAACTGAAGTTAGGGTTCTGTAAAGTACTTTGATACGTCATTGCATTTGTTTAAACTTGGCAGCAGCTAAGCACCATGCAGCTGTTCCTGTGATCCCCTCGCATATCAGTGAGATGAGAGAGAGAACTGGAAAAAAAGTTAGAACTCATGAAGTGAGATTAAAACAGTTTAACTGGCCAGAAAATGAAGGGAAAATAATAATAATAATAATAAGTGTTAAGATAATATATGAGTGGTGCACAGTGTGATTGCTTCTCACCTCCTGACTGATGCCCTTTCAGCCCCCAAGCAGAAATTGCCCCCCACACCCAGGCAACTTCCCCAGTTTTATTGTTCAGCACAACATCATGTTGTAGGAGACACCCCTTTGATCAGTCTGGGTTAGCTATCCTGGTCGTGTCCCCTCCCAGCTCCTTGTGCTTTCCCAGCTCATTGGTGGTGGGACAATATAAGAAGTTGAAACACCCTTTGTCTATGCAGTTCTGTTCTGCATCAACTAAAATATTGGTGCTCTATCAGCATTGTTCTCATCCTAAATCCAAAACAGCACAATACCGGCTACTAGGAAGAAAGTTAACACTATCCCAGCTGAAACCAGGACACACTGCAATGGTTTCACTGGAATTACATGGGAAGCATTTCTTACATCTATAGGATTCAATGTCAGGAAATACACGTTAATAATGCCCTCTGGGGAATGGATTGCAAAACGATTAAGAAAAGGGTTGGATAAAATACTTGGGACTTATTTTTCATATAATTAATAGCATAGTTAACAGTAATTAAAATAACAATAGGCAAAGGGGGGATTTCTAACAGCTGATACTAGAAACAAACTATTAAGTGCCTGACTAAAATACCTATTACTTTTCACACCACTGAACCTGCTATCAAAAAGCTGAAATAGCCATGTGTTTTTGCAGTAAATAAATAAGTAAATCTGGTTGTTACAGGAGAAGAATATATATAAACAGAGGAAACAGTGGATGTTTGTTAATTTTGTATGTGAGTAGAACAATTTGGGATACAAATTTGTTTCATGTGATTTGCAAGTGCTAATTGATGTGTTCGTAGTTGCTGAGTGTGTATGTCTGTTTGTGCATGTGTGCAACATATGCACAGACATTGTTACTGTATATAACTTTTATTCCTTTTTGTCCTCTCAAAATGAAGTTTTTCTAATGGTTGAAATGCTTCTGTTCTGCATGCAATCATCGAATCATAGAATCATTAAGGTTGGAAAAGACCACTAGGATCATCTAGTCCAACCCATCACCACCATGCCCACTAACCCATCTTCCACTATTTCTAGGCATGTGTCTGTTGCAGTGAAAACTAAAGGAAATGATGACCCGAAGCACTGTGTTTCATTGTGTTTCTTAAAAATATATGTGAATAAGTCACTGTTATATTACCAATGTTATATTACCTCAGCATATAATTTACTCTCCATGGTGTAGATTTTGTCTTCATGTTTCTTTCCTGTACCTGATGACACTCTCCACGTTCAGGGTAAATGTATGCAATACCGTGTGTTTACAGTGTCACAGCTACTGCCTGCTACCCACATACTTCCTCTATAAGACCATACCTACAAGATTCAGTAAACATTGCCTTCAACTGAAAGACTGCAGATCACCAGGGTTCACCTTCGTGATTGTGAAAAGCGTATCACATTAGCTGCTCAGAATGCCTCTCTATTTACCTCTGCAAAGCTCTTAATTATGCTTTACCCCAAACTAGCAAGAATTTAGGAGAGCTGGTTAAATTTAGTACAGTGACGGTGTTTTATTGGAGCTGATGAAGACTACAATAATAAAAAGGAAGGCTTTTTAATTACTGCTTTTGAAAAGACTGTCTTTCAGTTGCATCTGTTTTTCTATGATTTTGTTGCTAGATGATTTTTTCAAGGTTCTCTTTTCAAAACTTATTGTAAGCTCTGTAAAGATTCAGCATACATGTACACACTTCAAGGCATAGAAGAATTAAATTTTATGATGTGTTTATTCTAATTTAGAAGAAGGTTGTTTTTCTTTAAGCAAACTTGTTGCCTCAGTGATGTCCTGTAGATAGGTAGGCTTCACCAGTACTGGTAAACAACATGTAGTAAATGTGCAGACTTGGCTGCTTGCCTGTGGTCATTCACAGTTTTTAATTAAAAACTTATTTCCCTGCAGAAGAAGATATTCTTTGCCAAAGAAATGAAAATAAGTTTTATTTTTTTAAAACAATTCCTCATTTCTAGTAATAATAATATCATTGGTTATTCTTTTTTAAAAATTAAAAATATATTTTGAAGTTCCTACATTTAGTTCTGCAGAATCACACTGCTTGTGCAGTATTTCCTGAGATCATACATCAAAAATTCTTCCAAGTAGAACTGGTATCACTCAGTGGTTTAAAGAATGTTCTGTCTTTAAAAAACAAATGTGTGTAAGTTTTCTTACTTTTGATTTTTTTTTGTCTTTGGAGAAATGACTATGCACAACAATAAAAGATTCTCTGTACATTGAGAAACCAAGGTCCTCAAGTTATGCTTTCATTGTTAAAATTGCAAAATATCTGAGATCTACAGTAGATGATGATGATCTTTCTTTACCAAGAAAGAAAAAGCTTGAATGTACTATTACATTATTATTTTTCTCAAACTGTGTATTTTCCTCATTAACTTTCTGTGTGGAAATATTTACTGTATCTGAAAAATTGCTTTAGTGAAGCAGACGCAGAAAAGTAATGTTCATGTTTATTGTGGCAAATTCTAGCTGAAATCTCATGAGGGTCTATTCATATCCTAATTCATCATCTTTTGTAGAATTCTTTATCGATTTTTATTAGTCACAGATACAGTGTGAGCTAGAGAAGTGGATAATTTGCTTCCACCTCAATAGAACTTTACTCCATAGCAATTGATAAATAATTATCAGCTAACCAAAAAAGAAAAAAGAAAAAAAATCAACTTCTGCAGACTGAATTCAGTCACATATTAAGACTTAATCAAAGTCATTTTGACCTGAGTTAGCCACATGAGAACATTTTCAACACGGAGCCTACTGCCTCTCGGATCTGCAAGGAAGACCTTTGAAAATGTTTAGAAAAAAACATGAGGAAACGCAATTATTTATTCTTTTTCATGTGTCAATTTTTCTTTTCAATATTCAGTAGAGATACATGTTGTACAGTGATATATAACTTTTTTCTCTGGATTGAGTTCAAGGCCCTATGAGAATGAGGTTATATCAGAACAATTTAATAGAAAAAAGGACATGATGTCTTACCTAATTCGTGTTTCTGCCTTAAGAAAGATCCAGAGAAGTATAAGAATAGATACTGGATGCGATCATAAAGAAATAAGAAATTTTTGTTTTTGTTTTGCTGACTGGTAATTCTGACTTACTCAAATAAAACTTTTTTTTTTTTTTTTTTAAACTCTTAAAACCTCTCATCCCTTTGAGTATTCACGAGACTAAAGAAATTATGCCAAACACTCAGATAGAATTCAGCAGACCTAGGGCAAGTCGAAGTCTTCCAGAAGGTGGAGGTGCCAGGCCACAAAAATGTATTTTCCTCTTTAGTTGCATCAGTTCTAATAATCATACAGAAATTGTTGCACTACTAGTGCAGAAATATGGTTTTCATTTGTCTTCTTAGATTAAGTTATGATAATCACTATGCTGCTAGTGCTCCTGTATATTTGATTGATTAATCTCTGCTCCTGGTGCTTTGTGCACTGACTTCTGGTGTTTGATGAAGCTGTCTTAGCTTTAGGGTGGGCTAAGAAATTCTGTAGGCCTTGCTGTCATATATTTTAGTTATAACCTCATTTTATGAGCCTAAGGCAAATGCTGCAATGAATATGATAATATAAAAAAATGCTGCTTGATTTAGAAGGAACTCATTACTTGTTTGTGCAGGGCCAGAACCAGAGGATCCTCATGTGTTATGCACAGAAACACATCCATCATGCCTAGCATGCATGTTTGCAACTTCCGTAAAATGCTGTTGTCTTAAATAGATTCCACAGTTTTGGAATGTCGTTTCTTTATCTGATAAAAATGATTTATAAACAAATGGTGGACTCATCTCAGCAGGCTTCACGGATGAGTGGAGAGTGGGATGGTGCTTAGACATCCAAAGAATACATTATGCCATCTCTTCACTACACTGCAGCTGGGACTAGTGATGAATATTTTCTGATCTGGGTGGTACCATCATTATTAAATTTCATCTTAGATTATTGCCTGTGTGGCTTTTGAACTCTATTGAGAACAATAAACTCATAAAATGTTAGCATTTTACTGATGAGAATAATGGGGAGAACTTTTCTATTTTTTTCTTTTTTTTTCTTTTCTTTTTTTTCTTTTTTTCCCAGTTAGGTGTGGCATCAAACAAGCAGACTATCTGTTTTCAAACATACTGCCCAGCCCAAATGGTCATTTTCACTGAGATTGTACAATGCATTTTGTTTCTTGACATCTGTCACTGTGAACAGTGCCTTCTCCTTCTATGTGACTATAACCAGACCATATTGATAGCATTTGTTAGGTCAGAACACAGAGAAATATTTTCAGTTCACTTTTGGGACTTTGTATAAGTCTGCCTCTTTTGTACAGGAAAAAAAGAAGAAAAGAAAAAACATTAAAACTAGGAAAATGATATATGTACTCTGACCAGTTATCTATAGGATGTCTCTTGTTGATTTGGACAGCCAAAGACATCCAAGTTGATTACAGTAATATTAATTGCTTTTAGTCAGGAAAGCAAAAACAGAAAGGGAACAAGGAAAGGGAGGAGTACGGGCTGGAATAGTTAAGGCTGTGTTGCCAGAATGACCATTCCCACCACCCCATCACCAGGAGTGGTTCTTGGGAGCATGCCTGAGTAGGCAGGTGTGAGGAGGGGGGCTGCCTGGCAAGCTGAGCACAGCAAGGATGGCTGTAGGGAAGGGGGTTTTAAGGGAGCAGAACATGCTGGAGGAAGCTTTAATTCTTATCTCTACAGGGCTGTAACGAGCTGCCTCTCCCAGTGCCCTTAACAGAGCCTGTGCAGTTCCCATCTCTTCCATCCTAGATATCCAGCTGATGACTACTGTATAAAGAAGCAGCATCAACTTCCTGTGCATGTAAGTTTCTAGGAAATATGTGTAAAAGGCTAAGAGTTCTTAATGTAGGTCTGGGAACTTATAATGCTGCATCTGGTACATCCCAACCAAAGGGCCAGGAACTCTGTCTCCTGGTAGCTGGCAGAATTGTAGCCTTAGCTATTATTTATGTGACTGATCTGTTTTTCTTAGCTGTAGTCTAGTACTTTGGCATTCTACCAAGGTTATGTGCATGTGTACATGTGCATCCAATCATTTGTATGTAGGCACTTAATTTCTTGAGATTAGCCAGGAACTCCAGTAAAAATTCCCAAATTTTATTGCAGTGCTGAAATTAAAAAAGAAAGAATATTAAAAACAAGCAAACAAACAAACCAGCAATAACATTAAAATATCTGTTATTTTTTCATTATTCCAGTTGTTAAGGTTAAGGTGAAGAATTTATCAGTGATGTGGGGAAAGTAGAGTCTCTGTAATGGCCCTAAGTTGACTTCAAGGACTTAGTCTATCACAAGGTCTATCACTGCACAGTAGAGTTGTAATGTTTTGGGTGCTAGTAGCAAAAAAATTACATTTTGGGTTTGTGTGTAGGCCAGTGTCTCTAAATCTCTGCTTATTAAATTGATTATGATGGCATGTTAATGATGCTATCTTGCTTCCAGTGCAGAAACTGTCATAGTTGCTGGGGTGTGTCACCAGTGGCTTGGACTGTGTTATACAGAGAAGGCTGCAACTGGTTCCAGACTCAGAAAATCAGGCAGAATGCAATCCCACCCACTTTATGCACTACCCAAACTATGCTGAGTGGAGATCTACTAGTGAAAAGGGTGGGAAAATCATGTCAGCCTAAAGCAGAACTGTGTCTACCATGTCTAAATCTTTGATTCAGTGCAGTTGTAATTGAGTTCCTAGCTGTCCTCAATTTTAGACCTTATTCCTCTTCTATCCTCTCAGAGAACTCAGACGTTATGATAAATATCTTGTCCATCTCTGAGCAAAAGAATGGCATGCTCAAATTTGTGAGAAAAATTGATACCCAAAACTGGTTTGGGTAGGAGGGTCAGACAAAAGATGGAAATAGTATTTCTTATAGGCACGAGTTAAACCAACGCAGCTTCTCAATCCATTTTCGTTCTTCTATTACCAGCATAACATGCTGCTGCATGTGTTCTTCCTCTTGTTTGTGTCTAGTTCTTCTGCCTCCCACTCACAAGCTGTATTTCTTAAAATTAGAAATGGGATTCTAAGCCCAAGTTTAGTGACATTTTAGAGGGGCTAAATGGCAAGTTCATTGGGCCAAACAGTCCTTGCTCTGACTGTTTGCGTCTATGGAGTTAGGCAGTGATTATCCCTCATTCATCCTTGTTTTTCAGACAACAGTAAAGGTACCATGAAGAACAGTAGGTATAGTGAAGGCCTGAGTAACTGAGTTTTGTAGCTGGTTACATTTGCTCACAAGTCAATCAAAGTGACATTGTTAAGGATTTGCAAGGAGAAAATAAGACAGCACCCCTCACCCCAAAGTGAAGTTCATATGACAATTCACTTGCATTAAAAGAATTCCTTAAATTTCTATGCTCATCCTGTGCTCAGGGAAATTGGGCAAGTTTTTCATGGTGATTCATACATGGAGTTTCTTCTCGATTTCAGTTCCAAAGCCTAAATATTTTGGCAGTACCTGGTGGAGGCTTCTGAAACCTTGGATAGTAACAAAGAAGCAGGTCAGCCTGTCTCACGAAGTGCTGTAGGTCTGAGAGTGGGGTAGGCAGGAGCTGAGGATTGCCCTTTAACTCAGGTGGCAGCAGCTTCTGACTGAAGAATCCCAGAAATAATCTAAAGACTGGAAAAGGAGCTTAGAATCTACTATTGCTCTTTACTGTAACAGATCAGAGCTCAGGTTCTGGGCTGCCACCAAAACGTACACTGTGGTGAGTTTGAAATATCTCCTAGGAAAAAGGGGAAGATATCAGTATGCTGAGCTGGGCAGCAGGGCTGTCTCACCAGGTCAAGTCCTGGAAAGGCGCAGTATGAACAAAGCTTCTAAGAGTTCTGCAGTGTCAACTCTAACCACAATTTCTAAGTCTAGATGAATTTGAGTATGAGATTATCTTATACTTCAAAGATAACATCAAACACTGTGTACATCATAAGAATAGTTATAGGTCTGTAATCATTAAGTAGGACAGGAGATTTAATTCACTGATGAATGTTAAGCATCATTATTATGAAAGCAGGAAAGCAATCTCTTACTAAAAAGAGGGACAGCCAGATGACATTTTTGTGCTTCTTCAACTAGCTAAAATATCACTGCCAATTTTATGTTGTTTGCAGAATATATATATTTAATGAATAACTTAGCTTTCCAAGCCAGAATACTGGCAAAGCATGATTATATGTTATTCCAAAAATAAATATATAAAATACTTGTGAGCTGTCTTGACTGTCACTTTGTATTACTGCAAACCTGACTGCTCTATTCACGTATTGTGTCAATGACGTCATCCTCACTTGCTCTTTTATGAAAACAGATTCTTTTGCTTACACAGTCTTGCACTTTTCACTGATAAAAGAGTTCTTTGTAACCAAACTTCAGCCATGCATTTCTCCTGAGAAACCTCTTGTGATGAAAATAAATAACCATTCAGTGACTTGAGATGAAAAGCTCCGAGCCAGCAGTGAAGGCTGATTTCCATACAGCCAGGATAGCCTGTGTTTCTCTGCTGTACGTGGCCACAGACCCATTTATCCTGTGGCTTCAGTCTGTGATTTGAACCTTTCAGATAAGTAAACTGAGGATTGTTCCTTAGATATGGGGATATCATCCTGGTTTCACTGCCAATAATCAGTCTTGAAGTATTATTTTACAGGGATAGTACTGGTACATAAAACCTTTAAAATCCTCAGACTTCAATATACCAGGATTATGATTGCTTTTGTAGAAACAAATCCAACTCCAACTGACTTTAAGAGTCATCCTCTGATAAGAAGTGCTAGAGAAGGAAGGCAATTTTCAAACAAAGGAAATAAAGATATCCCAGACTTTCTCTTCACTGACCCCATGTCTCATTTTGGTGCTCGAATTGTGTGCATAATTGAAGACAAATTGTATGAAAGTGTTCACCAAATTGTGGCTAGTAAGGGTGTAAGGGTCATAACATAGGTCTGTTACATACAATGCACAGCCCAGAAACTGAACTCTCTCTCTCTCTCTCTCTCTCTCTTGCAGCTCTTACATCCCTGGAATTATTCTCAAAAGGCAGAAAGTGGTAATGAAAAATATTCTCTGGTCTTAATTTTTTTTAAAAAATCAATATGAAGAACTGAGAATTTTTAAAATATATTCAGAAATAACTGAACCATAAGAATTTAGGGCAATAAACAAACAAGTCAACAAGTCATATTTTTTTTTCTTTAAAAGCATGTCTTCAGTCTTCCTAACTTCAGAGTTTCACTTTTGTGAATTGCAGGACTTTTTCCATGTCTACATTCACATTAGGAGAAAGACGTGACAAAGTGTGGCCTACAAAGGCAGTTCCTTAGCTCATGTGAACTCCTGTAATTCCATCAGCTTTTCCAAATGGATCATACCAGTGGAGAATATTGATGTAAATGTCTTAAGCCTGCTTCATCTCTCCCACTCTCTCAATGTTCACAGCACTTGTCTTACTGCAAGATACATATCCCATTTTAGACCGACAGCCTCTTTTATAAGGGCTGGGCTTAGAGCTCTGTGGCTACTGCTGAGCTGCTGTAACCTCTAGCATTTGTGTCTCAGGATCTTCCAGTAATGGTGGTTCTCTCAGTCGTTGTCTCAGCAATTTATTAAAACCCACCTGGTTTAGACTATGCTTTAAGGGCAACTTTTTTGTTGTTGCAGTAATACATATCTGAATTAAGACAGTGAAGGACTGTTGGTTTTTCTTTATTCAAGAAAGATGTTACTAGAGCAGAATGAATAATGTATAAGGGGAGAGATACTCAATTTATTCTTATGCATTGCATTCATCTGTGAACAGCCTGCAAGTTGGGTTGGATTTATTAATTATTTAAAACTGTTTTCAGAACTAAGGGAGTAAACTGGGGGAAAATGAAAACAGGTCTGGTTACTTGAAAAGAGTAAAAAAACATGTGTTTGGATCACATGTCATTGTATCTGTTTTCCCATTCGTTATGTATAATTTCTGCTGCAGTTTCCCAAAAATATCCTGTGCATGAATGGACTTATATGTATCTGTAGTAGTACTCATGAATTCAGTGCAAAATAAATAGCTAGCATTCACATGAGATTAATTTCTCAAGTATATATATATATATATATATTTTTTTTTTTTTCCCAAGAACATGCAAAGAGAAACAAATGCGGAAAAGCTTGGAACTTTCTGACAGAGCATGTTGGTCTTTGTAGCTTTAAATAGAATTGAGAGGAGTTGAAAGATTCATGGTGTAATGACAACAGTTTTTTTATTACCCTTGGGCTTTGCACTGCTGTTTTGTCTAATTATTTCTCATCTAATCTCATTAGGTACCAACAAGAGAGAAATGCCAATAAGACTATATGCATCTTGCATTAGCTAGTCATACCAACACTCCTCTCAAGTCTTTAAGCGATACAAGAGTGAAAGAAAATATATGGGCTTACTGAAGCTTATTTATTTATTTATTTATTTAATTCGGTAGCTGTTATGTTCATGTCCCAGTTGCAAATTAAGTTATTAGAGTAATAATGGGGAAGTGTTTTTAAATAAACTAAACAAATTGCAATTTAATTGCAGTTACTGAGAGAATTCGAATGAGTTTTAATGAAGACAGGTGCCCTATTCACAACTTCAATGTTTGAGAAGACATGCAGATAAGATATGATTGCACATAATATCACATTTCAAAAACATTACATCTCAGCAGCTTGGGTCTTGGATGCACAGAGCATTCTTTATCCTGGTTTTTGATCACACTTTAGGAATATAGAAGATTTCAGTATTTGCTTTGTAGACATTGGAAAGGGAAAAAGGGAATACAGCAGCATAGCTCTGTGGTTAGGATAAGATACATTGTCTGCTTTGGAGACTTATTTCATTAGCATGGGATAGCTGGTGGTAAACAGATACAAATAATTATTCGAGATCTGTAACTGCTCCCTACAAGTAGTTTTGTGTCCTAAAAATCCAGAGTCGTGGTAATTCTTCTTCTGTCCTTTCCAGGCAGTCTTGGTCTCTTGTCAGCACTGAGTTCTGTGTGTCTAGAGAGTGAGGGGACCTTGGAGAATCTTATGTTCCTGTGACTATGAAAATGAGAGATACTGCAGATGTTGACATAGATGTTGTCAGGTTTTCAGTGTTTCCAAATTCCAG
Organism: Centrocercus urophasianus; assembly: GCF_019232065.1. NCBI lineage: Eukaryota > Metazoa > Chordata > Aves > Galliformes > Phasianidae > Centrocercus > Centrocercus urophasianus. Next base: position 45,882,872 of record NW_024884253.1, read on the forward strand.
TAATTTAAACCGGCTCAAAATTCCACAGGATGGATACTGCAGAGGTTAAATACAGAGAAAGAGTTTCTGCTGTTTCTTTCAGAATGGCTCTGATGCAGTTTTCTGAAATTCTTTCAGTACTTAGGTTGATTAGATCACATTCTCAAATTCTATGTTTCAGGAGTATGGAACTATCAAGAAATCAATGGCACTTATGAGCTCATGAGCCAGAGTATGTGAAAAAGATGGAATTGTTAGAGTCTTTGATTGCTGAAACAGGAAAAGTCATATTAATCTAAAATAGCCTACTGACCTTCCTATTGCTAGAACAATCTTTTACATTTTAAGTGACATTTTACATTTACTTGCAGGTACAGCGCATATTATCATCTAACTGCAACGAGTAAGGTTAATGTAGAGAGTAATTTTCTCTTGGAAAATGGTTTATCAGCCTTTTGGAAGTTGACTGAAAAATATCTGACACAGGTATTGGAGGGGCTTTTAAATGACTTTCTGTGGTTTGATGCACAAGTTTGAACCTCTGGACTGAATTTATCTTATATACCTCTAATTCATTACAGAAATCCAGTACAGATTAAAATAGTGGTGGTAAATCTACCACCCATTACTATGGTAGAGTAATTTTTAATTGTGAAACTAGCCTGATTGGCAGGAAGCTCAGATACGAATGCAGCAACTGAGACTGGGAAGTAGTTCTGTAGAAAAAAACAGGAAGGATAAATGTACTATTAAAATGAAATGGCAGGCATGAAAAAATTATTTTGCAGTTTTGCCAGAGGTTTCAAGCTGTGATAACTTTTGCAATCTCCATGATTGTTTTTTTTTGATGAAAAGTGGGAAAGCTAAATCATAAGAAAGAATAAAGACAAAGCCAAAGCAAAAGAACAAACAAAACCCCTGGTAAAGCATAAGAAAGTTCTTTCAACAGAGATGCTTTTCTTGCAATGTATTTGCTTGTGATATAACTGTCCTGGAGACTGCCTAAAATATCAGAAGGAGGTCTACTAAGTAAGGTCCACCAAAAATGGCAGTATGTGCACAGACTGTTTACCTCTTTTTCCTTGGTTCTGTCAAAAATAAATAATAATAAAAGAGGAGTATATTGTTTTTAAAGAAGACATTATCACTGTATAAAAATGCACACAGACTTCTAGGAAAGAGATCAGCAATAGCTCAGATCAAGCTGTGGAGTGAGGTCCCCCAGCAAGGTAAGGGAAGTAATAAAATTGGTACAGGAGCCAAGTCAGCCAGTCAAACAAGTCTCCTGCAGTAGGAGGAGATACACTTGGAGGGTTCAGGATAATAATAAAGTATCTGTACTTTGTGGCATCTGCCTAGTGAACAAATTGTACCAGCCAGCTCAGGTGTGGAAATTAAATGTAAGCTTTCATTCATTGATAAAATGTAGAAGAAATCCAATTATCATGAAGCAGGTTTTAAGACTTATACTCAGAAAAAGTAATCCTCATTGTAATCCGGGCTGTAATGGTTTATTTTGGTAGAATATTTGCTACAGTCTTTTTAATCACTGAGTAAACTGCAATGTTTTTGTAAATTGTAATTGGAAAGAGACATACTAATTAAATGGTTTACGTTTACCACTCTGGAAACAATTATTAATTGTAATTCAATCTTACGCTAGAAGTAGTGATGAACTTTTTATATTCAGCCCTTGCATATGTCTTGGGACCAGTTGTAACTTGCAGGCCTAACTTTCAAGAAGAGTTGCACTGGTAGATCTTAATTTGATTATATTTTACATAGTCTGCATCCCTATGTACATAGTTTGGAAGCCCTCAGCATGATACTTTCAAGTTTCCCTGTGTTTAATGACTAATTAGTTTAAAGAATACTTGATTTAATTTAAATTGTTACTGCCACTGTGATAGCTGCGTTGTGAACATTACCTCTCCCAGCAACGTACAAGAGAATATTCAATACTTAATAAACATTGAGATTTCCTATACAAAAACTTTTAATCTGGTGTATGCTCATTTTACAAGTATGTTTAAAAACTTGTTTTATCCTATATCCCCTTTTCATGATAATATTGAAAATTAATCTTCTTGCAGTGGTGAGAGTTAATATGTCACACTGATGCATATTTTCTTGTGAGGATGTAGTCAGTATATGCAATTGCCTTCCATTTTGCAGTTATTCATGGCATGGATTTGTTGGCAAACTTGTGATGGTATTAATAAATGAATAAGATGCTATCTGGACAAAACGTTTTTCTGCTTTTATCCACATATTGTCACTAAAGACTGCAAAACCTTTGGGTGAATCAAACAGTCCCCAACTCATGTACTGACCTGAATTTTTATTTTTTGAATTTATCCAGCCATTGTTTCGCTTTACTAACTGTGAAAGAACCACTTACCAAAATCCTAAAAGTTTGGTGATTCATTTGTTTTTGTACAACTTTTGAAGATAAAATCTTCAGTGAGTGGACAAACTTTTGTCATGTACCTAAGTGAAAGATTGGCCCGCACAGGTTAGAACTGCACAGATTTCAAACCTAAGAACTCTTGCCCATATGTTTTGCTGCTCTGAGAAAAACCTTTCACCATATCCAATCACAGTCCAATCACAAGTGGTGGGGCTGTGAGAGACTGAGAAACTGCTGTGATCTTTGTGTTCTTCAGTGTTCTTCCTCAGCTGATGCTGCTGAAAGGCATACTATTCAGCACTTGGCCTTGTTGCAACTGTTTTTAAAGTTTCACATTTTTTTGCTGACAAGAGATTAGCTTTGGCTTCTGCATTGTGGAGAACAGTCAAATACAAAACAAAATCAAGCATCTAGTTTGTAAACACTGGGGAATACTTGAGACAAGGAAGGGTTATTAGTGAAATGCCATGCAATGTTCCTCTTGTCTCTTCACTGCTTTTGCCTGAAGTACACGTTTACCTAGCTGTCTGCATGCCACTACAGGCTCGGTTATATATATATTCATAGGGCATGGATACTTGTTAAGTGTCCACAACAAACCAGGTTGCTCAGAGCCTTGTCCAGCCTGATTATAAACGTACTCCATGAAGTATTCACTGCCTTGCTGGGTAACCTTTTCCAGTGCCTCACCACCCTTAGTGTAAAAAAAGGGAAGAGAAGAGAAGAGAAGAGAAGAGAAGAGAAGAGAAGAGAAGAGA
>NW_024884253.1:45886028-45894026 GCF_019232065.1 Centrocercus urophasianus
GAGAAGAGAAGAGAAGAGAAGAGAAGAGAAGAGAAGAGAAGAGAAGATTACACTGAAATTCAGTTCTGAATCACTCCACTTTCTCCAATTCAATGCTATAGATTTGTTTTCTCCTTTAAAATGATTGCTCGTTGTCTTCAGCTGGACTCTCACCTTTCATTCAAGACATATTAAATCAAAAATTTAGTTAATAAAAAGAACTTGAACTTTCAGAGTCCCCATGCATTTTTCCTTCTCTCTTCTGGAAGAGATGCCAAATTTTAAAAGGATCTTAAAGATTTTGATATGTCACTCATGGTAAATTGCTGGAAATATAAATCAAGGAGATTTATTTTTGCACATGTAATGAAGATACAGTAAGCAACTTCTTGTTTTAGAAATCTTTATATAGTGCAGACTTTTCCTCACTCTATCTGTAGTGACGGAGTGGAAGATGAATGAAATAATGTTGGATAAATGACTCTGATGTTATCTGACTAGTACTACCATTATCTCTCCTGGAGCTGTCATAAATATTCTATTACCTAAGACAGATACTGCTCTGGTTGCTGACTAGAAGACTGGGACTGAATGACGAAACCTTCAGTTTCATATGTAGGAAATCACTATTTCAAGTTGCTTTGTTAAAATATGCTATTTCTGGCAATGGTTATTTCTGTAAAAGTGACATGCAACATTGTTCAAAAAATAAATCTTAAACCTTGTGATGATAACACTGATATTTTAAGCCATTGACAACAGTTGCAAACCACATATCTTCCTCTTAGTAATGCTGAAAATTTCATTTGAAATTATAATACATTTCTGATGCGTGGATTAAAATTGCTTATTTAAAGAACAGTGCTTATGTGGAAAGGGCTGTTCATTGCCTCTGCCTACAGAATTGTGCCCAAGTGGATCTGAACTTGTAGTTCAACTTTAGAGACATGAATATACTCTTTTTTCCCTGTGCTTTTTTTCTGCTTTCCAGTATATTCCATTGCACTGACTCAACCAACTGGTGAGATTGCCAGTGTTTTTCTCTGTCCAGCTTCAGGAAAGAACAACTAAAGCAATTCACCCCTTCTGTCTCTTTCTTCAACATCATCTGTCCCTACGAGCATCACTTGGTCTTTCCTTGTAGGACCCCACGCCATGGTTGGAGTCTTCTTGCAGATCCAGTTGAGAAACTAGCAGCAACCTTGTTTGCCTAAAACTCTGTGCCAAATAGATGAGCCTTGCTCAAGGCCACATGCCTTTTAGACCATGAACCTTAATTATGTAGCAGCAATTAGTGACATCTGGTCAGTTTGTGTTTAAAAAAGCAGTATTTTGCAGTGAATAGACTTCAGCTATTAAAATATCTGTCTATGTGGTACATGAAGGACTGAGGGGAGCCTGGCGAAAAGCAAAGTCAGGACCGTGAACTTCAGGAGAGCAAGCTTTGTTTAAGGAATTTCTGGATGAGATCCCCTGGGAAATTGTTCTTAGGGACAAAGGAGCAGAGCAGAAATGACAGCTCCTTAAGGATGCCTTTCTGAAAGCACAAGAGCTTTCCATCTTCCAACATAAGAAATCTAGCAGAGGAGGCAGAAATCAATATGACTGAGCAAAGACCTGCTGGTTAAACTGAGGGAAAAGAAGAAAACACATAGGCAGTGGAAACAGGGATGGTTTGCTTGAGATGAATACAGGGCTCCTGCCCTGATGTGCAGGGATGGGATCAGGAAAGCCAAGGCACTGATGGAACTGAACTTGATGAGGTATATGAAAAATAACAAGAAGGGATTCTGCAGGTACATTGATCAGAAGAGACAGGCAAAGGGGAGTTTACGCTCTCTGATAAATGAGAAGGGAGAACTGTCTTCAACAGACAAGGAGAAGGCTGAGGTACTTAATGAGGTCTTTGACTCACTCTTCACTAGCAGTCAGGCTTCCCACATCTCTCACATCCCTGAACTTCCAGGCAGGGATTGGAGGAGCAAAATCCCTCTCATTGTAAGAACAGAGAAAGTCTGAGACCATTTCATAAAGCTGAATGTGTACAAGTCCATGGGGTCAGACAGCAAGCATTCTGATGGAACTGGCTGATGTGACTCCCAAGCTACTCTCCATCATATTTGATATGTTATGGCTGTCAGATGGATTCACAAGTGATGGGAAAAATTGGAAACATCACTCCCGTTTTTAAGAATGGGAAAAAGGAAAGCCCTGGGAAAATACAGGCTGGTGAGACTTACCGCGTGCTGCAGATCCTCCTGGAAGAGATGCTAAGGCACGTGCGAGATGAAGAGGTGATCCAAGGCAGCAAGCATGGTGTCACCAAGGGCAGATCATAGACAATCTAGTAGCTTTCTACAGTGCAGTGATGGCATTGGTGGACAAAGGAAAAGCAACTGATGTCATCTACCATGACTTCTGCAAGGTTTTTGATGTGATATCACACCACATTCTTGTATCTAAATTGTTGAAATATGGATTTGAAGACAGGGCTATTTGAGTTTGTCCAGTGTAGCAGTTACTAATAAAACTGATGTTGATGCTCAGAAGGAGATGTTTAAGGAAAATGATCTGTGCAACATTTTGGATCAGGAACTGTATGGCCACTCACAGGTGGAATGAACAAGGGTCACTGTAAAGATACACCAGCAACCATGTTATTGAGCATGACAATATCTCATTCTACTGTCTCCATCCCGACAGAGAAGAAAAAAGTTAGTATGATATTTTAAAATATACAATCTTATGCACAAAAAAAAGACATAAAATTATTTTTTTCCTCTTCAGCTAATGATGTGGAATAAATGCCTTGGACTGCAAAAAATGTTAGCCTGTGATTAAAAACTGTTCTGTTGTCAGTAGCTTTCCTTAGAAGTCCTTTTTCAGAGGCTATTCTTGATATTCTGTAGACGACAAAAGTTTTGCTTTGTGGGCAAACTAGCATGGTGAGAAGTATGGATAGAAATATGATCTACAAATTGCTGAATATCTGAAATGATGCTATAGCATTACAATATTATTATTATTATTATTATTTTTTGGTATCGTAAATCTTTGTGTTTTAAGACAAACACCATGACATATGCATTAACTCATTCTGAAAAATAGCCATTGATTTTTCAGTCCACTCTTCTGCTCATCTGCAGTTAATAAACCATCTTGATTTTTAATTGAATGTTTGATGTTATTTGTTCATTAATTTTAAGTTTTTAGTGCTTATGTAATCTAGTAAAAACAATTGCAATGTTTATACTGTTGTTTGTGTTATGTTGCAGTTCTGCTTATTTTTTAACAGACTAATGCTCTTCAACCAAGAGTCCAATTTGTTGAAATAAGGAAATCATCAATTTTGCAATTTCAGCATTGTCTTTCATTGTTAAACTGATTTCTGCAGCCTTTGAGACTTGCATATACTCTTATGGAACACTAGCAATTGCTAAAACACTCATAAGTCACAAATAATGGCCCCTCAGAAAGGGAGGCTGAAAGTTGTCTCTTTCATTTGTGAACCAAGAGATTTATAGCTAGCATCTGTCCAGCTTGAGAACAGAACACATAAGCAGAGAAGAAGTGATTGCAGACTTTCAAGACCATTGGCATGTTCGACTTATACATCATTAGAGAGGAATTCATTCAGCAGTAGCTTAAGAGTGATTATTATTGCTGTTTTTTTATTTGAATATCTGACTGGAGAAAGGCAGTGTAAGTTAATTATAATGTGAATAAATAATCACTAGTCATAAAACCCTTTGAAGGCTATGTTTTTTTTGCTTTTTGCTGGTCACTTTTGTGAATGTTTTTTTTCTTCAGTAAATAAATAATAAGTAATTCATGGTTCTGAAAACATTTCAAATGGATTAGAGGGAAGAAATATTTGTGGTGGCAAACGTATGATCTCTTCCAGAGATGTGGGATTCTGAACATAAGAGAAAAGAAGATAGTAATATGTGCCCCAGGTCTCATACACAGGGAAAAATAACCTGCAGTGTAAGAGTCTGCAGTTCTTTTTGTACTATAGCTTGAGTTATACAAAGACCAAGATTAATTTACATAACCAAGAAGATGAGTGTGAAACCATAGGAAGATGAGAGAAAGGAAATTTTCTAGCTTCCCTTTGACACCGCATGAGAGCAAGCTGTTTTTCATATCAGTTCAGAAAAGTGCTCAAAACAAAGTGTAGTGCTGTGACCAATCTTCCAGAATACTACTACAGACTCTCGGAAATAGCCACAGCACTAGAGTTCAGCTTAGTCCACGTCAGAAACTCAGGATGAGTATACTTGGGTAGTCATGACTGAAGAAACCAATAACCTCTCCAGAGAGTTGAAAGGAAGAAAGGATGGAAGAAAGGAGGAAAGGAACAGAGAAAGTAATAATAGACAAATGAATCAAAAAGAAATCCATCTACAGTTACAACTCCATGAAACTGGGGGAACAACCCTGGACCACATCATGCATTATGCCTTAGGTACTGATCCCTGACAGAGACATGGCTGGGATCCATGTAGAATTGTTGAGTTTATTCATATCAAGGTAACTATGGAAATATAACTTACCTGTCACTAGTCAGAATGTGGGGAACTACAGTTTTGGATTTGTATTGTTTCTGCACTGCATTTCAGTCAGTCAAGCCAGTTTGGAGATGTCTTCAAGTTTTATGGAAAAACTATAGCTTTGTCATGGCGCAGACTGCTTTTCTTTTCTCTGAATGAAGCATTTGATCATGTCTTAGCAGAGATAGGCACATTTAAGAAACAGTTTAATGTTCTTCTATTTTTCAGAAAGTATTATTTCATATATTCTACCCTTATTTCTCTTTTGAATACTTCTGCATCTAAATATTTATTCATAACAGACAAAGATGGCCCAATATATATACCTAGCTGTTCTTTCTACTGACTGCTTTTAAGATTGATTATCAGTAGCTTACAATAAAATAAGTTGGAATAGGTGATCCATCAATCTTGCTGTAACATAATTATTTCTATGAGGCTAACAATACAACTTTGAAAGACTTGATAGTATGATTTGACTGGGGAATTGGTGCAGAAAATTTCACTTTATATAAAAGAGGAACTTCTGCTTCCTGGTGTTTTTCTTTGAGCTCCCAGTTTCGTCTCAGAAATTTAAAGAAGAAATTTTTTGTCTACAGCAGGTGAGTGGTAGTGGTGCTTCTTACTCCTGTGCTAAAGGCAGTCTGAGGAAAGGAGAGCTGTGGTTGTACACTGTGAGGTCTCCATAAACATTTCAATGGCTTTGTTTCCACAATTTGAAATTCAAGTGCAATGATATTGGCTTTAAGACTCACTTGAAACAAGTTCCTGGTCTGCTTAGAAAATTGGCAAGCTTAAAATCGACTATGCTTCTCAGCTTAGGTTCAGATACCTACAAAAATTTTGAAAACTAAGTCATTTCCTCATTTTTCTGGCTTGTAACAAGTCTCCTATAGATACAACAGATGTTTAGTGAGTGTTATAACAGAGATATTAAAATAATAATATATCTTGCGAAGAAATTCTCTTGATTTGGTCTAGTCTGAGGGTAGCCAATGAACTGAAAAAATTTACTAGTTAGATTTTTTTTTTAATCTTTCCCTTTAAATTCCTTTTTAATAGAAATCAAAGAAGTTATCAGCATGATTTCTTGCATTTCAGGGAGCAAAATGTCCAAACTAAATTTTCCCTTTAAGTTCTCTGGCAGCTTTCCTCTCCAATCTATGTCTAACATCATCAAAGACCAGAGTGACTTAAATCTTTGACAACCTGACAGTCTACACTCTACTTATCATGTATGAGGCTGACTCAAACTCACCAAAAATCACAAAGAATATTTTATAGTCTTTGCAACCAACATCAATGAATTAAATTAGCTAGAACAAATAAGGTGACAAAGGGCAATGATGAGTGACAGAAGAAATGAAAAAAACTACAGTGTAAGAATTGATAAAGGCTTTGGTGACAATCAATTAGAGTAACAGCATTTTCAATGAGATTTCTTTGTAATTTCAGGGTTTTTATTAGCAGACTCAGTTTTACCAATGAGTCTAAAGGAGAAATGGACATGATTACATTTTGTTTTGTGCTGCACTTTAAGTAGTGATCAACATCTGAGAATCAGTGTGCTAGATTTTGAATACCATGAATGTAACTGATTCAGCAATCCAGATCATTGTTGGCATGGCTAGATACCTCTTCCTGATGTAGCAAATGAAGTTGTTTGGATAAATATACGCACACTGTCCAGAAAGTATTATTTTTCACTTGTATTTGACATTTTAATTTTGCTTCTAAAGGGGAGGGGAAGAAAGTTTAAATAATAATTTAACAAGATTGTTCCGAGAGCATTCTCCCTGGCTGCTGTTCAAAATCAATATTAACAGCTGAAGGATTTTATTTGACTAGGAAAATTGACAGGAAATGTAGTATCTTTTTCAGAATATTTGTCCATGTGGGCACTCTGAATTATTGTCCATTTTTCAGTGAAGATAACCTCTGAACAAAATGCACGCATATTTTGCTGTGTTTTATTGAATCCAAGCAATTTAACACAAGTCTAGAAAAATTTAGCTCTAAGTGTAACTTATGTGCAGTGCACAATTTATAAGTATTTGCACAGTTGTCAGAAACTCGGTGTTCTGTGTCTGAAACAGTTTCTTTAGTTGAGTGGAGAAGGTCAGAGATGGTACCTCTGTTTATCCTTCAGTTTACTGCTGTGTTTCTCAGCACAAAGAGTTTGTTCATCACCTTGCTTTTCTTTGCCCTACCTGCTCTCCACTGGCCCACAGAAGTAGAAGATAAAGTGCCCTTCTGCCCTCAAAGGGAGATATTTAAGGTTTCTGACTCAGGGCTACTTGATTCAAAACCAGAGACTGGCTTCTCCAAAGTTCCAAAAGTTGTGAGTCTTTCCCGTTAAAAAAATTCTGTAAAATGACATTAATTTTGTTTTGTTTTCATATGTGGCCTAGCTTCAATCTAATAACTTAGTTATAACAACTTATCATTTATAACGAATCCTACAGTAAAAATAATTTATTTCAGCAATAACTGGCTCTGTGAGAATTAACATGCAGTATAAGAACATTCTGGTTCATTTTCTTTTCCCAGTGAGTGGTACATCAAATGTCTAAATATTCATTTTTTCTTCTTTATTTTCTTACTTTTTTGATGTTCATATAGAATTCTATATATGAACTGGTTTTTTTGTTATGATTTGTTTTGTTTTTTGTTTTTTCCTGTGGAAGTATTGCAGAAGATCAATTGAGGCAAATTCTATTTGTCTTCATAATGCTGATACAGCAGCTGCCAAACCCATTTCAGGGAACATCTTTCCAAAATAGCAAACATTCCTTCAGATCTCACAGGAATTTGCTCTAGTGAGGCTAGCTGGCTTTTAAAGTTTCTTTCAGACATGGCAACTTTCTGTGTGGTGACTCATCTGGTTTTTAATAGATGTTGCATAACACTGGTTTTCATTGTACTTGTTTTGTTTTTCACCATATGGAGTTTCTCAGTAAGAATATGCTTTAGAAGAAGGATCTGATGCAAATGCACTGTCTCTTTCCTCTCCAGTTTTTGATTTTTGAAAAAGTGGATAAAAGCAAGTTACTATTCACATGCAGAATGAGTAACAGGCTGAGGGCAATAGAACTGTCAGACCTTAATTTTATATGCTTTTCTGCAGGAGATTTTGGTGCACTTGGACATTTCAAAGGACAGTAAATCCAGTTAATTCCACAATCACAAGGCTAAAAATAGAGGGGAAAACATAAACCATACAAGGTTCTCCCTTACATCACCAGTATAAGTAAAGAGATCTGTGAGTATTCAACATTACTGAAAAATGAGAAACTGCGTTCCAGACCTGAAGAATGAAGGGCTGTAATTTAAATGCCCCATTTAAATGGTCAATTTTTCTGTAATAGCAGCCTAAACATTGCTCAATATTTTGTTACTATTCGTGTTTACATGGAAAGGGAAAGGGAAAGGGAAAGGGAAAGGGAAAGGGAAAGGGAAAGGGAAA
>NW_024884253.1:45894402-45900023 GCF_019232065.1 Centrocercus urophasianus
AAGGGAAAGGGAAGGGAAGGGAAGGGAAGGGAAGGGAAGGGAAGGGAAGGGAAGGGAAGGGAAGGGAAGGGAAGGGAAGGGAAGGGAAGGGAAGGGAAGGGAACAGGCTAGTAGAGGAGGAGAGTAGGAACAGGGAAGTAACCATGTGTTCCAGTTGACTCCCATATTCAAAGCTGCATTGAATTCTTATGACAAGTCCATTGCTGCATTTTCATACCACGTATACACAACACTTTGTCACCTTTGGTGTGATAAAGCTCCCATTCTCATCTGCTGTCATCCAAAGTCCCCTCATTCCAGTTCCGATCTACTGCCTCCTACAACTCGTGCCAAAAAAAAGGATAAATATATGCCTAGCTTGGGTGAGGCCTGTGGCAGGCGTATTTGAGATCTTCCTGTCTGAGTAAGATGGCTTTCTCCTACTTCTACTATTGCATACACCAGTGTGAGCTTATCCTTCTTCTCCTTGTGATCAGACTTCCTCTCTTTTTTTTTCATTTCCAGCCTTCCTCAGCTTCCAATTTCATTATTATTATTTCATAGACAATCATGCTTGAAACTTACATTTTGTCTCAAACTTCATGACAAATGAAGCTTCTGACTGATGTAGTTGTTCTGAATATGATAACTTATGCTATGAATTAGAAAGAAGCCACTTTATGTTATTTTGCTGAATTCCAGTGCTGATCTGATAAAAGCAATTCAAATTTCAAATACATTTTCTAACATTTTTTTCTCCCTTATGTGAGGACTCTCCGAAACTGTGAATTCCTATACTCTCTGAGTAGACTTGCAACTTGGAGAAATTTTATTTTTTCTGATCAGAAGAGGGAATTTGTTTTAGAAATTATTTTAGAAATCAAGGTATATTTTTTTAAATTCTTGATTACAGAATTCTTCACTAGAATTACAACTATGAATGCATGATTTGTTAAAAGGAAGCAAACACAATTATATTTATAGCTTAATTCATTAGATGATTCAGCTGTTTGAGCTTTGAAAGTACAGGACAGTGAAATGAGGTCATGAAAGCAAAACTAGACACTGATTTATAAAAAAAAGGATTTAACTTTAGATGAAATAAGAAGGAAAAATAATAACTTCAAGAGAAAATGAATAAAATACTCAAAAGTACTTGTTCTAAAAATATTGCGTTGAGTAGATATATAACATTAATTTGCTTTATTAAAGCACAGTGCTCTAAGACTCTTTTCAAGTTTCTCATGCCACAATTATTTAAATAGATCTTTTCCTTTAGCTTTGCCTTTGACATCTTAATATGAATGTTCACAGTCTTTTATTTTCCTCATTGTCACCTTAGCTGAGCTTTCATTGCTCTTGAGAAATGAATAGGGAGTTATCTAGTCATACTTTCAGAAAAGTTCATTAAAATGTACAGCTTCTACTCCCTTTATTATGAATTCTCTTGTTTTCCCCTGTGCTAAATGTAATAAACAGGTGCATTGGCTCAGTTAGCATATTTGCTACTTACCCTCAGACTGATCTTAGCAAAGGTGCACAATGGTACACTATTTTCTATCCAACAGTGTATTTGGAATTTTCTAATATCCCAATTAAATTGCTAGCAGGTGGAATTCTACTTCTTTAGGAGAAACGACATTTTACTTTTTCATGTGAAGGCAATTTCCCAGATTTGCACACCAATAAGCCTAATGTGAGGGATGCAATACAAAGCTGGCGTAAATGGCTTGGTATTTTGAGATTTTGTCTATTGTCAGAATCCTACAATAAATATGTCTTTACAGTATATGGAACATCATTGCAATATGATTTAGCATGATATGGTTTATGAATTTCTACTATGGACAGCAGATATTTTGCATTTAGTTTAATGTAAAACAGAGAAAATACAAAATACAACAAATTAACAAAATGGTAACAAAACTGCATGGAAATTCTGAGGCTCTATTTTCTCTCATATCAACATAAAGAAATGTCAGATCTTTGGAATAATGAAAGGATGTAATTTGTAAGGGACTGTGATCTTTCTGTGTTAAAGCTTCGGTTCTAAAAATGAGTTAGTCTCAGGTAAGGAGCATGTCCTTGCAGGGAGAAGTATTATTCAGAAGAATGTAATTTTTGGATGCACAGATAGGGAGAAGTCAAATAAAAATGAAAAGATTGTTTAAATTCTGTGGAAGAAGTTCAGCTGCTTCTGGAATGACAGCTGTATATGTCCTTGGTACTTTATGCAGATCATTAATGGAAAAGTACTTTGGAAGTGAACTGATACCCAGAACATGCACTTCAGAAAAACTAAAGAAACTGAAACTGATTAGTTTATTGAAGAACAGTCAGGGAGACTACCTGATTAATCTTCTAGTATTTGTCACATAGAAGAAATTTCTAATAATGGGCATTTCTTTCACCTAGCACAGAATGGCATAATAAGAGCCTATCTTCAGACTAGGATGTGAATAACTCTTAGTAGAGACAGTAGCCAACCCTGGGCAGTGCAGTTTAAAGGCAATTAACATTGTTTTATGTGTTTCCCATTATGTTTAATTTAGAAAGTAGCAAGTAGCTTTCTGTGCGTTGGGTTTACTTTATCAACCCAGTAACATGTGATGTTCTCTTTGGAGTCCAAAATGAATGCACTGGTGAATCACAGACAAAAAACACACATTTAATGTTTTACAGAGCAGTAGTGTTATCTTTAAAAAAAAGGAAAAAAAAAATAGTTCTAATGGGAGTTTGGGAAAACTTACGCATTTTCGCCTTAAAAGCAAAGATAAAATATCATTCTGCATTTCTGTATTGCATGTGCAGGTTACATAAGAGCTAAAAAAAACCCCATAACCCTGAAATATTGTGAAACTGTGATGACTGAGAGATTGCTTAAATTTAAACTAAATGCATTGATTTGTGAGGAAGTGAATCACACACACTTGGATGCCCCTTTTCCACCCTTCAACATTGTTTGATTATTTTGCTAATTCTAGAATGCTGCACTCATTCTCAGCAGATGACTATTCACTATCAATACAGATTTGTTTTCCTACCTGCTGGGCATTTGTTTCCCCAGTCATCTCTTTTTTTTTTTTTTTTTCCAAATCTGCTAAACAGTTTTTTGTTCCTTATCTGTTTTCAGCTACTGATATCAAAGATGCTATAAACTGGAGATTTCCATCAGTGTCAGCTACACAGGAGATTGAATGTACAGGGCAAGATCCATCTAACTCCTCATCATTACCCCCAGTGCAGCTTCTTGTTAGCACCCAGACATTGCTGAGAACTATTAGCTGTAGCTGTCATGATGAAAGTTGATTAGATCAGTCTTCATGAGCATGAAGACTTCTTTCTCCCAAGTTCCAACTCAGAACCATTCTTTTCAGCACTATTACAGCATTTCTATAAAGGGTGGGCTACAGCCTTTCCTGAGATGGAGGTGAGCAGCCTTCATCACAGGGCACACTCCCTCAGATGCATCCAACAACATATCCTCTCTGCAATTCCTTGTATTGGTTTTCTTGACCTCTATCAGCACAGACTGTTCCAGGCCCCTACCCTACATATCTATCAAAGATTTGTGCACTGAAAGAATATCTGGCCACCCATAAACAGCCTACTGTTCTCCTAATCTTTTTTTTTTTTCTCTCTTCCATTGACTTTCCCTTCCCAATCTGAAGAATCATGAACTGTAACAATAACAACTGTAGAAAACTCCAAGATTTTCAAGCAGAAGGATCCTTACTTCCTTGTTAAGCATACCTGGCTTTTAGTCAGGATTTTCAAAATGCCACTCTCTTCAAATTTGAGCATTTGAGCACTGAGTTAATAACCAGTTCTCACTCATATTTTTTTCTATTATGAAAGAGTGTGATCTGAAGAAAAATAACTTATTCTCAGATTGTAACACAAACAAAGGATCTCACATCCTTTAGATAGTTAATAAACAATTATATGCTATTTCTGCCTTATGGATAAACCCAAAGGAGATGAAAACTGACCTCATAACTCAAATAAATAAAAGCTGGTGTCAATTTTCCATGTTCCTCACTCATCTGCATTGCAATGTGCTATACAGTTATAACTGTATACTTGCAATTACAAAGAAGCAACTTGTGAAAATTGAATTTCTGAAGAGGAGATTCAGTCTGGGACTCTAAATAAAAACAGTTTTTCTAAACACACTTTTCTTCAGTTCCAAACTGAAATTCACATCATAGTGTTAGGAATGGGAGGGTGTTTGGACTAGATGATCTTGCAGGTCGTTTCCGACCTTGCAATTCTATGATTCTATGATTCTATGATTCTATGAATTAATCCTTTGTGACATTTTTGCTACCAGTGGAAGCTGTACAGTCAAAGTAGGGGCAAAATTTTCTTGGGAGGTCTACAGTCTTTATCAAATAGGAAAATTTTTGCTATTGAAAGTTTTCATGTGAATCAAGCTGAATATATTATCACCCTCATAGATTTAGAATGCAGCTTGCTGAAATCCATTGCAAACCGAACTAAAGTCAATCTGGCATGTAATCAGCTCACCCAGGGGCAATGCAAAGCAGATCTGTATCTTGAAAGCAAAATCTATCCTGATGCTAACATTTATGTTTTAATATAAAACTGTGACATTACATAGTTTTTATACTCCCTTGATTTGTGTTTATAGCTCAATGGAGGATAATTTTCCTTTGATGCATTATGCCCTTTGGTTTTCTCAGGTATGAAAATGGAACCTATTTTTTGATAGCACAAGTAGTTTTTAGAGTGTTTTTATTCAAAAGCTGTGTATCAAATTGAATCAATTTATTATTATTTCTGTATATCTAAAAATTATCTACAAAATATATATGTGTTTAGGATCTGGTCTGATATAAAAATATTTTGAACTGCATCTCAATTATAGCAATTTTGTTGTCATTCTTTGACAATCAGATTAAAAGAGAAAAATGTGACAAGACATGGCTGATCTTACAAGGGTATAAATAAATGGGTTATTTGAATATTCTTATTTCCCTCTTCTTTCTGTACAGTTTAAAGGATGTATTTTCTTAATGGCTTATTCAGTCATTTTTTCCTAGCCTCTGTTTTGTGTAGGAAAAAAAGGGGTGGGATGAGAATTAATAATATAAAAGAAAAAACAGTGCAGGATGGCATTTGTAGTTCCTTCAGAATTCTGTCTTTCCTCTGCCACTGTCACAATGAATGCCTTTTTGGAATAATGGGACAATAAACCCCAAGTTTCTCCTACCTCTTTCAGCTTTATTAAAGCACAGTCAGGTTAACAGCAAAAGAATTTCAAAACTTAGGACATGGGAAATATGAGTACACTACAGCTTTTGTTTCCTTTTCAAGGAAATTTATCATACACTACAATCACATATACCTAAGGGAGGATGATGGATGATAAGGCATAAGGATTCAGAATGTGAGTAGAAGAGCTGTAATCTGAGTTTGAGCACTACCCTTCTGATTAGTATCTTGGGTTCCTGATTAAGGTTATAGCTTGGAGTGACTTCTCATACTCTCCTGTGAGAGAAAATTTCCTTTCTCCAGTTTTGAATTCGTTTCTTTTTAATGACATTAAATATCTTTATTTTTCTTCCTCTCTTCCTCCTTCTCCTTCTCCTTCTCCTTCTCCTTCTCCTTCTCCTTCT
>NW_024884253.1:45900033-45955496 GCF_019232065.1 Centrocercus urophasianus
CTTCTCCTTCTCCTTCTCCTTCTCCTTCTCCTTCTCCTTCTCCTTCTTTTTCTTCCCTCTATAGGCAATATTGAAGGACTGATGGAATGGGAAGAGGAAGACATCTCCCTTAACGGACTCTTACAGCAGGACACCTTCCAATCCCCTCCCACACAATCTCCCCGAAAACCTGAGGATAGCCTTTCTCTTAATAACTTCAGTCCAATTGTTAAGTGTGCAGACTCCCTTTGCCCATCAGTCTCCCGTCCAAAGTCTCACCTTCCCCTCCCCGGGCAAAAAAATCTCTTTCTGAACATTCCTTCCCAACAGCCCCTCAGTATCACCAAAATATTGAACTGCACTGACCTTTACTTTAGCCACTTTGCCCTCATCCATGAAGACAAAACATTTCATTTTGTCTACATTTCTGAGCTGCTTTCAACTACCCTTGAATAGCATGAATAGCTGTAATCACTTCAGAAGGGGTGACTGTCTTTGGATTGCAAGTCAACAACAAGCAGCCTGGCACTAGGTGAACTGCAGAAAAAGAAAACTTCCTGAGAACAGTTACAACACCAAAATAAATGTGGATACACTAGCAGAATTGCAACAATACTCCAGTGGCAGCTGAAATCAGAATAATAGACAAGCAGATTTTTTTCTTATTCTTCAGTTTAAATGTTTTATTGCAGTATCCTCAGTAACACTGAGGGAAAAAAATGTCTTTACTCTCTGAAGCAACTTTTTACTTATAGATTTTATTCTTTTAACCTGTTTGCCTTCACCTTAAAAATCTCCTTATATTCTTTTAGTATCTCATCGCAAATACTTCTTTAAATAGAAATAGCTAGCAACATTCCAGACAGAATTGAGAATTTTCTTCTAAGCTCCATAGACCCCTTTTTTTTGGTGAACATTCAAAGTAGGAGAAAATTAGAATAACATAATGAACAGTTACAGACATTTTGCACCATGGAAGAAATATAGAGGGAGTTAACAATAATATAGAAACCACAGAATGGTTTGGGTTGGAAGGGACCTCAAAGCCTACATGGTCCCACCCCGTGCCATGGGCAGGGCTGCCACCCAGCAGCTCAGCTGCCCAGGGCTCCATCCAGTCTGGCCTTGAGCGCCCCCAGGGATGGGGCACCACAGCTTACATGGGCAGCTGTGCCAGCGCCTCACTGTCCACTGAGTTGAAAACTTCCTCAAAATATCTAACCTCAGTCTACTCTCTTTTAATTTAAAGTTACTCCCCTTTCTCCTATCACTATCTGCCTGTGTTTGTTATGAAACCACAGAAAGCCTGCTGAGCTGCTGCCTTTTTTTCTTCTCACAGAATAAATGTAAAAAATACTGCCAGTTTTAAAACACACAACACATTTCTGGCATGAGAAGATATGCTTTTTATCCCCCCCAGTGAAGTCGTATTATTTATATCTTCATGTATTTATTGTTTACTTGATTCTGCCTGTGACTGATTCACAAACAGATGGACATAGTGAATTCCTGGAGAAGTCCTGCAGTTTGATTGGATTGTTTATTTGCAGATTTTGGCTAAGTCTGGAGAAATATATCAAGGAGAAAAGTCTAAGGTCAAAATTTAGATGCAGGTGTTTTCATAAGCTTTCATCTTTAGTGCTGACGTTCCATATGGGTGTGCATTTGTTTCCATGTTTGCTCACATGGCCTGAGTCATCTTATGTTTATTAGTAATAACCTCTCTTTCAACAGCTACACTACGCATGATTTGTTTGTTTTCCATTTGAGAAATACTGCCCAACTTTTTAAATAAAGGCAGAAATTCTACACACTTGTGCAGAATTACTGTAAATCATAATCTCTGCTGTACAAGGATACTAATGTATATGAGGTTAAAACTTGAAGCCTTTACTTAGGCAGGTCACCCCAACTTTGGGCCAGATCATGGCAGAAACTGAACGGAATATATTAGACAGTACAACCAAACCATACTACATCTTTCAGCATAGTCTGTAAACCAATCAGTAAGCCTGTTGGGAGATAAAAAAAGGCTAAAGAGAGAGACTTTGTGCACAGAAAAACAGTTATAAGATCATTCCTTTTCCATCACACAAATGTTGTTTACCTGAGGACTGCTGCTAGTAACACCACACATCTGATGGGTAAGATTTTCTGTGCTGGTTTCTCCTCACATGCTTTCTGGAATGTGGTTTCATGCTGTGTATGAACATGCTTGCTGAATCCCTTTTACATCACTAGCCCAAACAAATCTTATTCCCATGGAGCTCTGCACATTGCTGCCAACTAAATTACAATGAGGAATCAGATGGTTCTGCATTGATTTTCCAACTACTAGCTGACTTAAAAACTGGAAACATTGAATATTGGTACACTACATTATATTACAAGATAAGTTTTGTGTCTTCTACATCCTCTTGGGAGCAGAAGAGAAGGTATGAGTACTTGTTTGAAGACAGATGATAACTTTCTATGATAATTTCCATATCATCTCTTCATCCTATAGATTCTGTACATAAGTGTCCAACATGCTAGTTTTGTTTTTGTGATCCTCTTTTTTTTTTTAAATAAAAAATAAACCAAACTTTTTTTTTAACTTATATGTGTTAACTATATTGTATCTTTTATGTGCACCCAAGACAATTCCCCTTCACTCAATGTGTCCCAGAAAAGCCAAAAGATTGGACACTCATGCTATAATGCTATAAAATTTTCAACATTCAGTAAATAATGCACTGTTGTACTGAAATAATCAGGATGATAGCCTTTGTATTTGAAAAAGTGCCTGCTGAGAAGTGTAATTTTGTCATGCATATCTTCTAAAACATTTAGTTTCTAAGTGAAGAATTGTTCTAATCTTGGATGTTGGATGTGCAGCCTACTGCTCTAATAGAGAAGCAGTGTGATGGAATGAGACTGTGCACATGGGACAGTAGATAATTGCTCCTTTTAAACTTTCCATGCGGAGATGATCATATGATTCATTTTCCTAAGTCCAATCGTTAACAAAAAACTTAAAAATCAGTATAATATTTTATTGCAAAATATTATTTTACCATTAGTATCTGCTATTTGTAACAACAGTCTCTCAAGCTAGAAGTCTTCTGCAAGGTATCATACAGCTAAATGAAAATCCCATTTCCAGCCAAATATGGCAAAGGCATGAAGTCAGAATGTGAAGGAAATTTCAGTGCTGCTTAGCAGATGTGACTGCAGTTCTTCAGGAAGACAAAAGCACCAGTAAAACTGGTCATTGTGGCTTCTATGGTTGTCACCTTGGCAGTATGGTTTATTTTCCTAGGGTTGTAATAATACAGCAGCATCTATCACAATGTCTTCAAGCTTGTGAGAAATCATAGATAATTTTCTCCTAAATCAGGAAGACATGGACATGTAAAAAAATTTATCATATGACACTAGGAGATCATAAAAGATGTCATATGTTTGTAATATGAGAAAAGTAGAATTAAGGAGTAATTAAACTTGGTAAGTTATGGAAACTTTGTGCTGACCTTTACCTTTCTAAGAAGGACTTTCCATGAGATGGGTACATATTCTTTTAAAGTATACTGTATCCTGCTTTGTAAAAGCTTAGTTTCATCCACACTAGGAATGTCATGTACCCACGAACAGAAAATGGTCTTCTACTCATTTCCAGTTCTTGCAGTCCCTACTCTTTTACTACATAACAAATTAGTGTACAACATAACACAAATTAAGTTTAAGATGGTCAGAAGATATTCACAAGTATGTGGGAACATCTTCATAAGTGATATTGACAATGGGATTGAGTGCACCTGCAGCAAGTTTGCAGATGACATCAAGCTGTGTGGTGCAGTTGAAACAAAGGATGAGATGCAATTCAGAGAGACCTAGATAGGCTCAAACTGTGGGCCCAGAAGAAACTCATGAAGTTCAACAAATCCAAGTGCAAGGTCTTGCATCTGGATTAAGGCAATCCCCAGAATCAATACAAGCTGAGGGATGTAAGGATGGAGAACAGCCCTGTTGGAAAAGTCCTGGGGGTACTGGTGAATGGCAAGATGGACATGAGGCAGCAGTGTGCCCTCAGAGCACAGACAGCCAACTGTATCCTGCATCAAAAGAAGCATGGCTAGCAGGGAGAGGGAGGTGATCCTGCCTCTCTACTCAGCACTAGTGAGAGCACACCTGGAGCACCACGTCCAGATGTGGAGTCCTCACTCAGTACAGGAGAGACACAGACCTGTTGGATCACGTCCAGTGGAGGGCCACAAAAGTGATGCAAGGGAACACCTCTCCTATGGGGACAGGCTGAGAGAGCTGGGGCTGTTCAGCCTGGAGAAGAGAAGGCTCCAGGGTGACATGAGTGAGGCCTTCTGAAAGGGAGGCTATAAGAAGGAGGCCATGGACTCTTTTAGCAGGGTCTGTGGTGATAGGACAATGGGAAATGTTTTCAAACTGAAAGAGGGGAGATTTAGATTGGATGCAAGGAAGAATTTTTTTACACTAAGGGTGGTGAGTCACTGGAACAAGTTACCCAGTGAGACAGTGAATACTTCATCCCTAGAGACATTCAAGGTCAGACTGGACAATGTTCTGAGCACCTCATGTAGCTGTAGGTGTTCCTGTTCATTGCAGGGGCTGGCTGGTCTTTAAGTGTCCCTTCTAACTCAAATGATTCAATGATTCTATCTATCTGACTTATATGTTGTAAGCGAAGTTAATCTAAAGTTATAATGGTTTTAGATTTCTTGCTGTCAGGTTAATGCCAGAGAAGATCAATGTCAGAAAAATTTGACTGAAGAATAGGGAGTACTGGAGGAAAAAGAAGGCGTGTATACATATGAAGGTTGTGGTGGTGATAAGTGGAAGATGGGAGGAGAATTTTATTTAGCAGGAAATGAACAAATGGCATGCTCAACCAGTGGCCAAGTACTTTATAGGACTGAGAACAGTCTGGCTGATCCCTACCAAGTCTACTTCTTATGACAAAGGAACACGAGAAACATTAATACCAGTAACATCATCTCGGGTATAGGTCCATCAGATGGACTGAATGTCTTGTGGCCAGACTTCATGAGGCATGACTGCATATTTGAAGACTGCCTTCAAGAAACTAGCTGCTAGAGCTGAGTCCAGTAAAGGTGACACTTGCAGTGCCCAGACAGTATAGCCTAGACTGAGCTGTCCTTTCAATCGAGGACCTCTTCAACTGAAGATCACCATCACTCTCTTATTCCCAGCAGGAACAGTGTTTCTCTACAAGAAACATTTGCAGCCTTAAGGTTAGTTGCATGCAGCTGCACATTTTCCGTAGATTACAGGCAACACAAAGGGAAAACCATTATTTCAGATAAAAGAATTTGAAAGAAGAAAGGCTTTAGGGCAACAAAAGGAATATATACTGACTTTCTCTTCCCAAGTTCTATGCCATTTATTATGTTTTCAACTGTTTTCATTCTCTTTGTACTTCTAAGAGAGAAAGATGGAAAAAGAGTTGTTACATTGATTTTGCATTTTTACACCTGACTGATAACAAGTTCAGGTATTGACCTATGCTCAGTAAAATTTTTCATGAGCTATTAGTGGAATAAAAACAAAAGTAAAGAAGAACAGAAATAAAATTCAGTGAAGTTCACTGAAATGCAATACATGTATTTAAAAATACAGTTTC
The DNA here is from genome assembly GCF_019232065.1 of Centrocercus urophasianus. Taxonomy (NCBI): domain Eukaryota; kingdom Metazoa; phylum Chordata; class Aves; order Galliformes; family Phasianidae; genus Centrocercus; species Centrocercus urophasianus. Next base: position 45,905,669 of record NW_024884253.1, read on the forward strand.
AATTTAGCTCTCTTTCAAACCATCAAACCACTGTATGTTGTTTGAAGTTTGACTGACATTGATTGTATAACAATCACAAAAAGATCAAAGGCAAATAGTTACAAAAATCCTTGAGGAAAGCATGAGAATGTTCAGCTGATATGGTTTGCAAGGGAGATAAGTATTAAGATTTCAGATCAAAATGAAAAAGATATCAGGGAGAAAATGTTGTTAACACAAGGAAATCTTTCACCAAAATAGACTTAATGAAAACAAATGGGATATAGAGGCAAAGAGCTTTTTGGGGTTGCATTCAGCAAATAGAGACTACACAATGACAAAGTACAATGATGACTGCATTGCAGATGCCTGAGAAAATTTATTCCGTTCTGAGGAAAAAAAAAACAGTTTTCACATGAACTTAAGAAATTGAGCAAGAAATCTCATGTTGGAAGATTCAGTCATGACAGAGCAAGTTCTCTCTGGCAAAGAGATGCAAAGTAGAGCCTCTTTCACCAAAAGAGGACTGAGAGATACAAATATATTAAAAAAAATAGAGGAAAACAGTTATTAATTATTTCTGTCTCATTCACAAATGTGTATGTTCATTATGGATTTTGTATGGTCTTTCTTAATTAAACAGATTCAGAAAGTAATTCAGCAAATACCAGTGTTGGAAAGTATTTGGGAGACATCTAACACCATACACATCTGTGGGGATATGTAACTTGTGCAGTCAGTCCTTATTGTAATGTGTATCTCATTTAAAAGTTATATCAGCAGTCAGAGGCTTACATTAAAAAATGCATACTATACTTCTGGGAGTTGTGGGGAACCTTGTTCAGGGTGTTTGCTATGGGCTATGGGCTCAGGCATATGAATGACAGCAGGTATGGAAGAGAATGCCACAGAGCTTTTCTTCAGACACAAGGAAGGGACAGTTCAGATCAGAGAATAAAAATAGATTGTTTTCCCTCATGCTGGGCTTCAGTGCCTGTGTGATGAGGCCAAGGAAGAATGAGAAAGATTTCTTAAAGACAGAAATGCCCCATGCATCTTTCTTGGAATCTCTGCCATGCAATCACAGAATGGTTTGAACTGGAAAGCGCATTATAGAATATTCACTTCCAACCCCCCCATGGCAAGGTTGCCACCCACTAAACCAGGTTACTCAGAGCCCATCCAACCCAGTCTTACACACTTTCAGAGATGGGGCATCCACAGCTTCTCTGGGCAACCTGTTCTGGTGTCATACCACTCACATAGCAAATAATGTTTTCAAAATATCTAATCTAAACTGCCCCTTCTTTTAGTTTAAAATGATTACCTCTTGTCCTATTGCTACCTTCCGTGCAAATGAGCCCCTCTGCATCTTTGCTGTAGGTTCCCTTCAAGTACATAAGGGCCACTATGAAATCTCCCCAGAGCCTTCTTTTATCTAGGCTGAATAAACCCACCTCTCAGTCTGTCAGAGGTGTTCCAGACCTCTGATAATCTTTGTGGCCCTTCTCTGGACATGTCTTAAAAGACCCATGTCCTTTTAATGCTGTGGGATTTAGATCTGGATGCAGAACCCCAGGTTCATATTCTGAGAGCAGAGCACAAGTACAGAATCACCTCCCTCCACCTGCTAGTTCTTTTGAAGGAGACCAGGATATAGTTGGCTTTCTGGGCTATAATCGCACATCAGTGGCTCATATTCAGTTTTTTTTCCCATTGATACCCTGAAGTCCTTTTCTGCAGGGCTGCTCTTATTGCCTGGCCTGTATTCATTTTTAGGACCTCTGCAACCTCGGACCTTGCACATGGCCTTGTTGAACTTCATGAAGCCTAACTCTCAAGCCTGTCCAGAATAGCGTCCCTTCCCTTCCCTTCCCTTCCCTCCCCTCCAGTGTGTTGCGTTACATCCCTTCCCAAAACTCATCCTGTTGTAACTCCTGAACTCAAGAGCCGCTTAAATTTCTATCTCACGGTAACTGTGCCTAGTTTCAATGCAGAAGAAAGATTTGCTGTTTCTCTGAAGAACTTAAGTGCTTTGCTACCCTGCAGTAAAGAAGTTAAGCTCCTTTACAGAACAGACAACTGAAACACTGGGAACTATGACTCAAAACACATGCCAGATGCAGGGATCTGAACTACGTGGGAGGAAGGCTCTGCTGGAGGGTTGATATTGTGGGACAAGCTGTCAGGCAGGGGGCTGTAAAGAGATGGCAACAACACTGGAGAAGCTGACAGCCAAGGTAAGCAGCAAGCCAGGGAAGTATTATAATACAATCTGAGAAAACACTAGAGACAGGGGAGTGTTGCCAAGGAAGAGGCTTGGAGCTGTCTGAATCCAACACCATGAGGGGAGAAGGGGCTATCTCCACCACCCGTACAGAAACAGTCCTCAGAGACAGCAGACATCTGGACCCCCAGTGCTGCTGGTGTGACCCAGCTGCAGCACTTCAGCCTAGAGAATATAGAATATTTACAGCATTTCAGCTTGTCAGGCTTCTACTGAAGCACTTTTCTGAATGGTTATGCGAGTAGGTCCACAAGGCACTAACCTCAAGCAAAGTGATGGTGACAGACAGCTGGAAGTGAGCTGAGGACAACAGCCTCTTTGGCTCTGCTGCAGCAAGATCAGGATGCATGAACTCAGCCTCAATGTTTTGTTTAGCTGCTCAGGTCAAAAAGGGTCATTTCCTCAGGAGACAGTTGCATCATTACTTTGGTGCCCATGTGCTAATTTTTGAGAAACAGGAATAGCACATTTTTCTTGTAGTTTTTCACCTAGAAAGAGGTGAACATTATTTTTTCCAGTGACCACAGTATTTGAAAAGAAGCTTCATTTCTCTTTCTTAAGAAGATCCAGAAGAAAATCTTGAGAATCATCCCATTGTTTTTTCTATTGGCCTGGAATTTTCTGAAAGTTCACCATCTTCTTTAGAAATACAGCAGTGGACGGTTAAGTGCCTGTCACCAAATCTTTCTGTGCTACTTCTATAAATACTTCTGGCTGACAGAGATATGGACACAGCTATCCGAGTTTGCAAGAGTAGTTTGTGTGAAATCCACCTCAATTGACTGATATGTAACTACAGGGAAGAGACAGGGAAGAGACCACTGCTAGTTCTGGGACTTCTGCTTTCCCATCATGGCCTGCTGTCTGGTCATCCTGCTGTTTATGTCACCCAGACAAAATAAAATATTTGTTAAAGTAGGAGAAGAAATCTGTTTCAACACTCATTGTCCTTCCTTGCTCATAGTGAGAAATTACCATTTGAGTGGAAGGACTGGAACATCTAGGAGGTACACCCCAGAAGAATAAGCAGAAGGAAAGGCTCTTTATGGAGATATAAGAGCTATGTGAATCTAATGAGAAATTTGACATCTTTGGTGAAAGGCTGTACGTCTGGCTACTCTTCTCAGCCCAGGGGAAGGTGATGGCCTTACCACACTGTTGCTATACTCCTTCTTTACCTACTTTTACTTTAGTGATCTTCCACTCTTTCTTTAAGTGGAAACAGGTCAATTAGTTTCTTTTCCCCCCATCTCTCCAAGCATGCTCTGCTATATTTTGATTCAGTGACTACACTGTCATTCTGCCAAATTGCCCATCCCTACCAGTTTTGCTTCAGTTTCCTTTTGGAGTGTGTACATTACCCTCTGCAGCCTCCTCCTACTCTTTTCATGTCCCTTCGTTCATCATCATATGATACCAAGCCTACAGTGACTTTGAGGGTTGCTTTGTAAAGCTGGAATTAAACTTGCAGCTGAGTTGGTCACTACCTGAGGAGGATAGAGGGCTTAGGCAAGCTGTTCCGCTATGCCTGTGTTGTGAGAGAGCCCAGCAGCCTGTGATTTCTGAATGAGTTTCTTTCAATTTTGGTGGAGCACTTTCCACCAGTGAATTTTTTTTCAGCTTCCTTCCACAGCCATCAGAAACAAATCTTGTATTTTTGTTTGAAAAATAAGATGGAAAAAAAGAAGCAGAAAAAGACAGGTCCATCGAAAACCTGTCTTTTCTGTGGGAGTTTAGGCTGTTTGTCCTTATTAGAAGAATAGTGTTGGTTCTAGCCTTATACGTTGGTGTTATTTGTTTGGCTGGGACTTACTGGCATCTGGACCACTTGTCTTTACTTCTTGTCAATGGAGAGTAATACAAATTACTGAAGTGTGAGTCATCTTGTCCTTCAGTAGATTTTAAAGACAGATCAGATGAATCATTTTGTCTTGTTACCTGCTTCTCTCCCACTGACAATAAGACAGAATTAACAGTGCAGCTCCGATATATCAATATACATTGTAGATGTATAAAGAAGACACTTTAGAAGAAACCTACCTCCATAGTTTGTGGAAGATCAACTGAACACAAATTGGTTTATGAGTGAAATGAAAGCTATAGATATGTAATGTGCAAGTTGAGGTTAGCTCTCCAAGGCGGTCCATGTAAACCTATTGCCTACAGACATGCATTTTTCTGTGTGGAGTAGCTTCCTGCTGCATTTCAGGAGAAAAAGAGAGTATCGAACCTGAGGATTTTAATCAAGTACATGCATTTTTTTACAGAAAAAAAACTGTCATGCATATTCTATTTAATTGGAAAATTATTGACCAGTTCTAATTTGGACATTTGCAACCATGTAGAGCAGTAATGTTAGTTATCTTTTGAAACGGATTATGACAAATGTCAGCTAAGAGGTAGTTAATGGGCTATATGTGTTAATATAGATGAGCTAATGATGTTCTGGTTGCCTTTTGTGAAAGTATCTACTATTCTTCATGGACAATGTAAGGAAGTTAGGCATTTAATTTTGGCCTCTAATATGTATGCAGCATAGATGTCTATTATAACTTTAAATAGTTGAACTTGGAACACCTCTGTGGTACTGAATCAATGTAAAAAAGTATGTTGTGGGTTTAATTATGCAGTAACAGACCACTTTGTAATGCTAATGTACAAATGCATGCTCAAAAAACTTAATTAATCTGACCTGAAGGTTTCACCATCATTTATTATTGAACATTTGAGAATGCAGGAGAATGCATGATGCACTGATGTGGTGCAGCCCTTTAAAAATGAAAATACAGACTACGTGAACTTAAGACTAAAATTTTCATTGGTATTAGAATCATAAATTAACACTTGTTCCTAAGCAAACTGTCAAAATCATTCTCTAAACATCACAATTTTGCATCTTCCTGTCATCAGTTAAGACCAGCTTTTAATCCTATTTACTCTTTAGCACTTTGGAATTAGAATTATTGTATTCTTCCACATCATTTTTTGTCAACACGCTCAGATCTTCTGTAAGAAAATCAGAAATATTTGGCAGTTTCTTTTGAATATCTGGGAACTTGGAGGTTAGCCTTTCATGAGACATTCCAAGCTGAAAAAAAAAAACGTCAGGAAGCCACCTGTTTCACATCATGCTCAAAGCAGTGTCAGATGGGAATTCAGTATTTCCACCACAGTATTCAGGGCTTTGTTGAGCCTTTAAAATCTCCATGGCAAAAGGTCTACAAATTTCTGGATACACTGTCCCATTGCCAGGCCCTCCTTGTAAAAATTGTAAAAATTGTTTCCTAGGACTCAGTTAGAACCTCCCATCTTTTAGTACGGTGCTCTGCTATCAGGAACCTCCATAAAGTGGCTTCTTGCCACTTAAAGTGGTATTCTTGCTGACTTCTCAGCAGGTAAGGAATGTCTTGTCTCTGTATTAGAACAAACCCTGGTCCCACAGGACCAAAAGTTGGGCCAAACTTTGGGAGCAGTATTCCAGATGTGGTCTAACAAGCACCAAATAAAGTTCAATAATCATTTTTCTTGATGAAATGTCTGTGATTTTGTTAATAAAGGCAGTATGTCAGCAAACACTGCTGACTCAGATTATGTTGATGTTGCACCAGACTATTCTACTGCACCTCAAGAATCTGCAGACAGTTTTTAAGACAGAGGTGTCATCTTTGTGTAGATGATCTTGCACAACATATTGAATTGTGAAGAAACATTTCAAACCAATCAAAAAATGTCTGAAAATGGTTTTCTATGTTGAGTGCTACTTTGGATGCTCTGGGCAGAGATATATGCAAACCTGCTGCACACCTGCTGCACTATGCAACTCCGATGGTAGGGAAGACTACTAAATCAAATGGTTTGGGGAATTTGCAGGTCTAACTGTTAGCACTCTGTATAGCACTCGTGTCAAAAGTGTGTGTGTATTATGCATGTATAAGATTACTTTATCTCCCAGTTTTTTGACTGAAAGATAAAATATAATCATTAAAACCTTTCTTAAATAAAATAAACATCCCTTCCTAGAAACTGGTTGGGAGACCCTGCATAAAAGCAACTCAAACAGTACTGAAAGAGCTCTGATTACCTGAGCTGCAACACAGTATTCTTCCTCAGCAGTTCCTTGCTGTCAAGCCATGGGGCCCAGATGACTGGGTCTGCAGCCAGCCTGGTGCCTCTGTATTCCTCCATACTCCTGCATGCAAGGGCACAATATAGAGACAGTTACATTGGCCCAGTGGAGACCTTATTAGCTGAGGCTTTGTGCCATTGCTCTTAAGATTTCTCCCCTAGAAGAGAATAAAAATGTTTTCTTTTCACAGATTTGTTTAGTACTTATTTTTGTTCAATTTGTAGGTGAATTCCCATACACATATCAGGGCAGGTTGGATGGGGCCCTGGGCAATCTGATCTAGTACTTGATCCTGTGGTTGGTAATCCTGTCTGTGGCAGGGGAGTCAGAACATGATGATTCTTGTGATCCCTTCCAACCCAAGCCATTCCATGATTCTGTGATATATTGGTGATATAACAAAGCTGCCGATTCTTTTGCTTGCTCTATAGCTCCCAGTGGGATTAGTAGTCCCCTTTTTCAACCCCAGCCATAATCCAAAGATCTTTCTAAATTTTTCACATCTCCTTGATCTTCAGCTAGTCCTGCCTCCTGCAGGACTTTCTCAGACTTTTTTCAGACATCTAATTCTCCAAACTTATTCTCAGTTTTCTTAAAGGAGGAGACAATGTTTCCTTAATTAGATGTTGAGTATGATACCCTCCATATAGTGTTTCCTCTGCATTTACTATTTGTTTACACACTTTGTCTTCCAACCTTTTACCTATCATATATGTGGTGTTTCATCCAGAGCTACATTTCCATTTTGGTTTTGGACTCAGTGTTCGTGTCCCATTGTTTTTAGATTTATGATTCTAAGACTTTGGCCACAGAATTGTTCATTGCTCCGGTCATCCTCTGTGCCCATGTTTTACTTGCTGGGCCTGGGCTTGTAAACTCTGTTAAGTGTGATCCAAAGTGAAGCATGCCTCTCTTTCCAAACACTTAGTATCTTCTTGGCTCATTATATTTGCTGCACTGTGTTCAGTTCCATCTGTTAGAGGATTCTAGTTTGTCTCTTCATGGTCTTTTTGCCTCTTTCTTTTTATTTTCAGTCTCTTATGTTTACCTCAGATGTTTGGTTCGTATTCTGAAACCTTCATTCTTCATTTGGTAACAGTAATTACACTGCAAACTATTACCACTTTCTTAAGGGATAATACTCGATCCTCGAGTATTTTATGTATACTGCTTTAGATTCATCCCAATATTTGTTTCTTAGATTTTCTACATTCCTACATTTTCACTGGAAATTTGTGTTTTCAGATGTAGACTGAAAGACTGTTTAGATTTTCTCAAACTGTCTTTCACATTCTAGACTTCTATTATAGAAAGTCTTTTACCATTTGTCTTCTGATTTTACTATTATTTTACTTAATTTTAAATCTGCTGTGCTTTTATTCTTTTGAAACCACTAGAGGCAAGATTGTGGTAAAAAGCTAATGTTTTCTTCATCATCACCATGATGCAATCATAATTTCTAGTTTTGAACGCTAGTGGTAGAAGGCGTCTCTTTCGAGAACCCATCATGCAAAAGACCCAAACATAGATGAACCTATTTTCTGTATTCACTGCCATAAATTCTACTTTTTTTTCTTTTTTTCTTTTTTTTTTTTCTTTTTTAGATTAGTATTAGATTAATATCAAAACATAAGATAAGACCATTGGTAGATGGGATAGCATTTCAGTAAATTCAGCTATGACTTAAGCCGTCTTACAACAGAACTGCTTGTACAAAAAATGGTGTCAATTTTGAACAACATATTCCATATTAGACAAATAAAAAGATAGGAATTATTATGAAACAGTATGTTTCTATTTCCTTATTAGAGCTCATCTGATAGAAACACCTGTAGACTGTTTTACGTTTCTGAGTAGAAATAGGCACTTGGACCTCCATAAGGATATATCTCCAGGAAAAATGGCATTAATTTATCTAAATAGCCAAGAAAGTATAATATACTGCTCTTACTCACATCCGTATGCACACTGCCTTTATCTCCAGAATCCTCTGATATAAAGGGCTAACAAGGATAGCTTCTGGCCTAAGGATCACATCTTGTCTGTTCAGGAGAGGTGATTCAACATAACTGTGAGCACATTATTTGGTGAATTTCCTTGTGTTTGGTACTTGCATCTTGAAGTACAGTTCTGACCAACACAAATCATTTCAAATGCTTTGTATCTCATGTACAGCTATCAGTAAGACTCACTAATGATTTCTTTTGATCAAGAGCACTGTAACCCACAGTGGCCACACACACAAGCACACACATGCACAAATACCTTATGCTGACTCGATGTTGTTAAGGTGGGATAAAAAACATGAGGAAGAATAAAAAAATGGGAGGTTGAGAGCTTGTTCTTGTATAGCAACTGACCTACAGTTCCTTGATAACAAAGCCTGTACAAGTTAAAGTAATGCTTAATAAACTCCATCTCTCATGATCTAAGAATAAGAAAAAGAATCCATCAAAACCTGCAGCTTTAGAGCTGTGGCTTAACACAAAATTACACATGAAATATGTGTGGTTGGGAGTCAAAACCTAATAAACAAACATTAGCATTAATGGGAGGAAAAATGCGGTAGAGCCTTGCACAAGCTTTTCCTGTCATTCTAGTAGCTTCTCAGAACAAGAGCAAGATTTTCTGCTAAAGCAGAAGGTAAAAAGTTATAAGTTAAAAAGCATATGTTGAAGTTCAATTTTTTTCTGCAGCCTGCATTCCTCTTGGACCACTTAATTATTTCCATTGTGTCATTAAATCAAGAGAGATGTATCTTGTTTCTGTCTCTGTCTTCGGATTTTAACAGTTACTTGATCAGAAATGAAGTATGCAAATGTCACAACACTTCCCTACAGCATTATTTGTAACTATGCTTTACTAGCAAAATAATGAACTCCGAGTCCATGTCTGCTCTACTTATTGAAAGTATGTTAATTTAACTTTTCCTTGTAAAAACATTCGAGTTTAAACATGGCATGCATTTAATATGCATTGTGCAATCTGAGATGGTTTAATATATAGATGTATTTTCAGTATGACAAAAATAACTTTTTTTTTCCTAATATCACCTGAGAAAAAACATCTAGGAATACTTTTTCACTCTTTAAGCACAAGTTAATTTAAAATACCTGGGGTTTGCTCAAAGAAATTTCATGTGCTAAGCTGATACTCTGATTTCTTGCAGAAGCGTCTTTCTTATTAACTGTGCTACCTATGCTAATTTATGCAACATTTTACTAAATAGATTTCATTTTCAGAGGAAAATAGTTACATCTTTTGCTCCAGTGCATTTTTGTTTTTCAAATAACTCTCATAGGCTTAGGATTTATAATTATTCAAATGAATATAGACACGGGCAATCCTCAGACAGGTTGAATCCTCATTGTAGTATATGTTGCACAAACATATGGTGTGTGCCAGCCTGTGTCCCAGAGCATTCACAGTTTGAGAACACAAGATGTAACAGGTGGATGACAAACAAGGAGAGAAGGAGAAGTAACTCTTATAGCAGAATGCTTCAATACAAGCAATTAGCTGTGCAACTCAAAGCCCACCAATGGCAGCAATGATGAAAAGTTTCAAGGAAGACATAAAAAATACTATCTCCTGCTGTCAGTGATATTTTACCAAAAATGTCCTTTTTTTTTTTTTTTTTTTTTCTTTTTTTTTTTTCTTTTTTTTTTTCTTTTTTTCAATAACAAGGCAGTATGATCTATCCTGCTTAGTTACCAGTGTTTGAAAGATTGTCGAGAACATAAAGCTTTTCTAGAGCATGGACTGTAAAATAAAAAAGAAATATTAGTTTAATAACACTAGACCAACAATTTAATGTGCTTATAATTTTCAAAGACCCTAAGCAGTAAGCATCAAGAGTTGTTATTAAATTCAGTTTTCTTATTTTAAAATTACTTTACATTTCCCAATGGGCACTTAAAAGGTTTGCTGTAGCATTCCATCTGAAGAAAACTGTGGGTGACAGCATGCGTAAAAAACATAAAAGTTAGCACAACCAGGGATATTAAATCTGTCAGTATCTTGTTTTCCTTCAGTTTGCTACTAGATTTCCTAAGACCCATGAAGTTTGTATTTTCAATAAAGCATAAATTCCTGTCAGATGAATAATCCTACCTTAGTAACAGATTTTTTGAGGTTCAACGATGTTTTGTTGTCACTTAGTGTTTTTTTCCTTAATATATTTCATGAAATTCAAGTTAACAATAGAATACCTTATTTGCTAAAGTACCTTAATTGCTAAAGGCCTTCTAATCTGTTACAATGTCTTTTGATTTGTCACTTGCAGTAGATACTAAGAAATATTTATCACTTAAACTGGGGGTACAGACCTAAAGTACCACATTGATTTTGCTTTGCTGCAGTAACATCACATTGCATAAATACCATTGTCAAATTCAGATGCAAAGGAGCTAAGCAGGACTCGCTCTGAAATATTTGAAGTCCAAATAAAGGAAACAGCAAAAGTCATCCTCTGAATGAAGGAATACTAGAAACTAATAAATATTTTCCAGGTATGGTTTCTATAATGGAATACGATTTGAATCCTGTTCAAATACATTTCTTATTCATATAATTTTTAATATGTCTGTATGCCATTTTCATTTAGTTTCACGAATATCTCTTTGTACATTTTCTAAAAGTCAGTAATACGGACATGGAGCAGGACCAACTTTCTATGCTATTAAGCTTATGGTAAAATAATTAAAGTGAAATTTCATGTAAGAATTTTCTCTGACTTTATCCCCTACATTTTTTCCTTTTGCATAGCGTGAAATCTCTTTCTGCATCAATCTTTGTTGATTCATAGAGCACAGGTGATATTTATCAGCCTCATATTGAAGAACAGGACTTCAAGGGTCCTTGGAAGATCATTGCTTTTCTGACCTAAACTTTGAGACACTCAGGATCCTAGTTTTACAACATCATTGACTTCTTAGATTAACTTCTGTTCTTCCCAACTTGCCAACAAGATGTTACAGTTCTGCATTTTAGAAGTCAACCTGTCAATTCTTTTCCAGGATTATTGCTGTTTTCCTGATGAGAAAGGCTGTCTGTTTGTGCACTGTTTTCTAAGAAATATAAAGCAAAGGAGTCCGTCAGAGAAATAGAGAAAAGTGAATTTTTCTCTTACTTCTCTCCCATGTATTGCTTCAAGGAGGAGTAGCTCTCAGTGTAACTTAAGAAAGCCTTAAAGAGTTACCTGAGATATGACTGAGGCCTTTTTAGCTACTGTAATTCTGTCTGCTTAATGGTGTGGGCTTTCATTCATGCCATCGTACTTGCAAGACTTTGCACACTGGAATTATCTTCCTTTTTCCTCATTTTGTTGGTTGTGAAGGCTTCTGAAATTTCCTTTAATTGCCCTGCTTATGGTAATATCAATCATAATTTCACAACAGTGGTACTCTCATTTCCAATAAGAAAGTAATCCTTCTTTACAAGAATCCTTATTCTTGTAAATAAGTTTCTAAGGTACACTTTAAACACCTTTTTTTAACAGGGATAAAATTTGTTGTAACACAGAAAGAACAACAAGTGTCTTCACATTTCTTCACATCATGTTTTTATTTGACCTCTCCTTTATCTTTACTCCAATACAATAAAGCAAAAGAATTTATCTTTTAATCCAATATACTTATTTTGCTGGAAATCTTTTAAATTCTTTTAAAAGGAACTTCTATCTCTATTTCCTGATCTGATTTCTGGAATATTCTTGGGCACTAAGGCATTAAAAGTGTCTCCAAAAATTAAAATATACGTAAATATTCTTTAGGCAGCTCTCAAATATTATTGAAGAATACCTTCTGAAAGTGAAAAAGTCATCACATTTTTTGCTGTGTATGTATCCCTAGAGATACAGAGATAATCAGTACTAGACAAAAAATAGGCTCCTCAGCTTCAGGATGAATAACTTACCATGTATTTTGCTCGTAGATCTTTCATCACAAGTTTAATAGATTTTCATAACTTCTTATTTTCTTCCTATATAAGACTATATTTATCCCTGCATAAACCTTATGCCTTGTTAACGCCTATCCTCTTATTTCAAAACCTGTGATGAAAGTTCATACTAAACTTTTGCCAAAGCTGAGCCGAGCTCATAAAATCTATTCTAAACTACAGTGATGATCAGCACACGTGGAAGAGGATACATCAGTGGTAAAACGTTACTTGCAAAGGCTTGCTAGAATTTGTAGGAAAAGTCTCAGATTTGGACTAACCATAAATCTGGATAAGTGGATGTTTTGATCTGGGAAGTTGAAATGAGGTCACAGTGAAAACTTCAGAAGATTTAAATAAAAATCTCCATTCTCCCCAGACTTCAACAGTTCACTTCATCACGAGGGCTGATGTGATAAATAATAAACAATAAATAATTCCATTAAGGCATTCAGTTTATGATGCCACCATAACTGAGAGCCAGCATTGATTTCAAGTAACTGTCATTGTACAGAACTACCATGCAGCTGGTTTCTTAATGAAGATGATTTGTCATTGAGGAGGAGGTTGGAGATGGGAGGAAGAACAGAGCTATGTTGTACTACATTATGCTGTAACTGTTTAATTATCAGTTCATGTAGTATAAGTATGATAAGAATAGATGCCCCCCATTCATTTAACTGCTTCCCATCCCAGTTCTGATGACTGTTACACATCTCCACAGCTCAGTGCCTGGGCCTTCTTGTGCACTTTCCTTTCTAACTCCTCCGAGTCACGATTAGATTTTCTACCCTTTAAATACAACTTATTGGCAGATGGTTTTGGCTGAATTTAGACAGGCACAGATGCCTTCATGCTTACTGCCATTGCAAACAGAAAAAAAAGGAGAAAAAATAACCACAATGAAATTCTATGTTCATTTCCTTCACCCTTTCTGTGTGTTATCTTTGCCTATATGTGTGACTGATCTGAATAAGAAAAAAAGAATGGGTAATGGCAAGGAGGCTTATAGTGGCAATTAATAACAGCAGGCATATTGTTTAGCTTTCAGAAAAGGCTAGGAGATTATAGACAATTTTGAAGTCTCATTTAGAATGGAACACATTCTGAAATTGAGCTAAAGCTAATAATCATTCCCATGAGTCTATTGCACATCTGATAATCTTCTTGCTGTGGGTAGACTACTGTTCATTCTTACTTCCTTTAGCCCTTTTCTAGAATTTTCTTCTCCTTAACTCCTAATGTAACTCCTAGAATGAAGAGAAGGAAAAGTCTAGTTCCACAGCCTCCATTTTTGCAGGAAAAAAAACATATGTTTCACAAAACACATAATGTGACTACTGTTTCACAAAGAGTTATATGTTCCAAATTGTGCCACAATTACAGTAGATTTAAGACTGAAGTCATAATTTGAGCACAATCTACAGAAATACAAAAATAGGTTTAAAAGTCAATAAATTCTTCACTGAAAGTCATTAGCAGAAAATGAAGATAAAATATAATTCAAACCCAAATATCTGAGGCACATAATGTGTTTGAAGTCTACCTGTCCTACCTTTTGCTTGGTTTTCATACGTGGAGGCCTGCAGGATCTCTCTTCCCAGTTAGGATATGCAAGTTTAATCGTAAAACTTTATTCAGCTACTCTCTTATTTGTGACATTCTTACACTAATAAGGACAAAAAGACCTGAAAGGAGACACTTCTTTTACACAGTAGCAGAATCTAACCACTGGCCATACTGACAATTTTTTTTTTTCCTCAAATAATTCAGTAATCTTCAGAAGCACACAGATAGCAGTTCTCTCACCTAATTAACTCCAGAAGTGTTAGAAGTCAAAAACCTCTCAGCTATGGAAGAACTTGCTATAACCACTGTCCACTTAAATTTTACCTTTTTTTTTTTTTTTTTTTTTTTTTTTTTAACATAGCTAAATAAACAAACTTGTGTTTACTTGTGCCTACAGAAGTGGTAAGAGTTAAAATTTTAACAGGAAGATGGGAAGATGGTGCAGCATGGATCACTAGAGACAAACAGACCTAAAATGCAATTTATTCTACTGGTTCATGTTTAATTTGCCTTTGAATAAGGCTCATTTCATGTCAGACATCTAAATCTAACTTTATTAAGAGCTGAACAGTTCAGGAACTTGTCATTTCTGTTGAAATCTTGAGTTAGAATGCAGAATATATATATATAAAGATAATTTTTGTGATAAGGTTTGGTCCTGGTTTAAAAAGAGTAAATGGAGATCAGAAATATGTAGCTTCTGGAACCTGTGGAGTGCAATCAGAATTGCCTCTACTCTGTGGAAATGGCATCAAAAAATGCATATCTAACAGAACTTTTCCCACAGGCTTACCTCAAAGAATGGTGCATCTTTGGTATGAGAAGCAACCCAATCAACAAAACACATTGTGGTTGACATGTATATGAAAGATAGCAGTCGCACATTTTAAACAGTTTTCTACTCTAAAATGTTTTAGTCACTTTCAAGCTTAACCCTGTTGTTTACCATGACAATGTCTAAGTTATTTCGCAGTGAAACCAATAGTTTTAGGTAGGTGTACATTAATTTAATGAACCAAGTCCCTGGAGACATTCAAAGTCGGACTGGACAAGGCTCTTGGCACCTGATGTACCTGTAGTTGTCCCTGTTCATAGCAGGGAGTTTGAACTAGATGGTCTTTAAGAGTCCCTTCCATCTCAAATAATTCCATGATTCTATGAATTTTACTGAGTACCTAACTTTCCCTACCTGTTCATAATGAAAGTTTTGCTGTTTCATTCATTAGCGTCAGAACAGGGCCACACCTGGGAGTGTATGTATTTGTGACTGTAAGTGAAGAAGGACCTTTGTTCTACAATAAAATTTAGCATCAATCTCTTAATGCAGAGATAACTAGGATTGGAAAAAATATCAACAACAACAATAATAATAATTAAAAAATAACCTGACATTTAAATATCGACCACATGCATTTTTTGGAGATTGTTGAATTATTAGCAGAGCTATCATACAGGGAAGTGGAAGAAGTAGTTGCAGAAGCGGTGATCTAGAAGTACACTTCAGTATTTCACTTTTTTTTTTAAAATATAATTTTCCCTAGACATTATTCATCCAGCTGTAAGTGATTTTTTGCACAGACAGGAGCTGTATGTCTGACTTAGCTGAGACAATAGGATATTCTGAGTGCTTCTATTTCTGGTGGAGCCTGTATTCCCTCACTGCTACATGTATTACCAAAGGCTGCAAGTTCATTTCTTCAGAAACTCTGTTTTAAAGTCACTGTGGCTGCCTGCAGGACCAGCATCTGTAAGACATATGATGATACACCTCTACTGCTCTTGTGACAATTGCATTATTTGATCCATCTCCATGGTAAACAGAAAAACTAGAGATCAGTCTTTCAGGAAGTTGTACGGTTACACATGATAGGCAGCTGTGTCACTTGGGGTTTCAGCGTGAAATAAGAGGCAATTCATCTTCCTTTTACCTCGACACTCTAAACAATGTTTAGAAAGTGGCATTGCCAGGAAATATTCCTGTACCCATCTGGAAGTATGCGTTTCCCCAGCCCGTGATTCAAAACTACAAAACTGCTTGTTCAATCGTACAATTTTTGCAGTATTTCCCAGGGATCAGCACACACACTTTTTATTTATTCTCCACTCTTGCATTAGTTCAGAAAGCTGGTGAATCTTTTTACACAACAAAAATTTTGATGGTCACTGGCTGGTAGACAAGAACCGTTCTGCCCATGATGGGCATTAAAAAGTGTGCACGTATTTTACGAGATATTTTATAATCTTTAGATTATAATTATTAATGAAGAAGATGTGCTGCTAATAGAAGAGTCCTCCTGGAAGAAGGAGCAAGTACAGAAACAGTAA
Organism: Centrocercus urophasianus; assembly: GCF_019232065.1. Lineage (NCBI taxonomy): Eukaryota > Metazoa > Chordata > Aves > Galliformes > Phasianidae > Centrocercus > Centrocercus urophasianus. The sequence continues at coordinate 45,921,895 of NW_024884253.1, forward strand.
AGGGAGGAAGATAAAAAGATTATTCTGAAGTACTGTCAAGCAGCTTTTGAAAAAAGAAAAAAGAAAGGAATGTTTTCTTCTTACGGCCTCACTGGACTCTACAGGGTTTTAGGACATATGGTGGCCATTAAACACAGATGCGATACCAAAGTTTTCTTTCACTACGCTTTGCTGTCTCGCTCCAATTTATAGGAGGGAGAGGAGGTTCTTTTATTATCTATATACCCGGCATGAGATTAAGAAGCAACGGTTCAAATGTTGGTCTGACCAGTTTATTACAAATCTTAATCAGGGAAATGGGGAAGGGGAGGACGGACACTATTATGAATTAGGGTACTGGGGAAGGGAAGGAGGGCGATAGAAAAGATAGGAAAGAAGAGTCAAGGAGTCTTTATAGGCAGCAAGAGAGACATAGTCACCACCATGGATCCAGCGAGGTTCATAGTTCAGTCTTTGATCTTCAGTAGCGGTGGGTCGCCAGGTGGAGTTGTTCTGTTGAAAACGACGACGAAGCACGACAAGCATGGTGATGATGGCCCCTTTTCAATAGTTTCAAAGTGGTGGAGTCAGCTGTCTTTGGAGTGACAGCTCAAATCCAAAGTGGTTGAGTCAGCTGTCTTTGGAGTGGCAGCTTCTGGCTCTGGGATCTCAGCAGAAACTCCTTTGTTCCCATCTTCCAGGCCTTGCCAGCAGATAAGAGGGAGCAGGGATGCCCATCTGCATCCTGTTTCTCACAGAACACGGTGGTATCGTTCCCCAATTTTCCTACACCTAGCTGGAGCTAGATCATTTTTAGATCTCTGGAGGCCAGATCTTCCGCCAGTAAACACTCCTGAGCATTCTCATCTGCTCTTCTACAGAGCAAGCAGCTCTGGGGGAAGGGGCTTTCAAATGTTCCCAAAGCAATATCGATTGTCACACAGTTAGCACCCATTAGTTGCCTCCTCAACAAATCATTCAAAGTCTTATTACAAGAAATACCTCAGGAAGCAAGCTTTGAGCCAAAAAACAAAGAAGGATTCTCACACCACCCCGTGGCTCAAAGATTGCTTGAAATGAAGCATAAGTGACCCTCCATGGTGGTGAGGAAAAGAAAATGGAGAAAACAAAAAGACAGCAAAGAAGCAGGAGGGAAAGAGGAGGGGGAGAAGGGGAAGATAATCGTTACACAATTACTATAAAAGATTTCTTGGGCTTGGTTACAAATGTTGCCCTGATCTGTTGGACTTGTCCATCATTGGTTGAAGTGGTTACAAAGTACATGGAGGATACAACACGTTGTATCAGTTGAATAAAACATGGAATCATACACTGTACAAACATAAGAGTTGCAACAACACACAGTAGATAAAACAGGATTCGTTTGACCCCTGGGCCACCTGGAAGCCAGGAAAAGAAATCAACATCCAGGCTTTTCCAGGTTTGGACAGGAACATGGGCTATTTTCCGTATACCCTGGGCAATTTGTTTAACAACTTTACCATTATCATCAACCTTTAGACAACAATTAGAATCAGTTTTCCACAGACACCACTCCATGATACCTCAGGAGTGGTGACACGAATGTTACATGATGAATTAAAAGTAGAAAGTGAAAAGAGACAACCATACATTCAGCAATGACCATACATTTAACAATAACCAAAATTAATAAACAAATAAGTAAAACAAACCTTCTTGGCCACCTGGGCACAAATGCTTGCAGTCTAAATTTAAAATATTTTTCCTACTTCATCATTATTTCTTACTTATATTCCTAATTATACCTACTTAAGGCAGAATGCAAGAAATACCATCAAAAGAAAATATTCTTGGAAGCGGAAGTTGGTGAAAATATACTATCATATATTTCAGTCTCATCTACATCAGTCAAATACCTCCTACCTCTCAGGTCTCAATTTTTAAGCGGGTTAAGGGGGCAGAATGAAAAGAATTTTTTTTTTTAATTATTTTTATTTTTTTGGAGAGGTACACAAACCACTATAAAAATTGACTCAGTTTTACCTTTGTCACTAAATAAAATCGGTTGGTTAGGGATTTTAGAAAGGAAAAGCTCTCATGCTGCCATTTGTTGCTTGGCAACTTTTAAAAACGACCAAAAGAAAAAAAAACAGAACAGTCCTGTAAACCCAAAGGAAATGATGCAAATCTTTATTTTGCTACTCAGTGACTTTTTTACCATTGAAAAAGTTCAACAACTGGCAAGGTGGCAAAAGCAAGAAAGTGAAAAAGGAAAATTATAAACAACCCCCCTAGATACCATTCAATTTATTGCAGTTGGGTACAAAAGGAAAGTAAGGGAATACTGTCAGCATTTGTGAATTTTATCCCATTTTTTTCAACAGATGTAACCATGAGTCTCACAAGATTTCAAGATACTTTGGATTAAAAATTATATTATAATTAGAGTTGAAAACTGTGAAAAGTATCAAAACGCAGAAAACCAGTTGATGATTTAAATGGCAATATGCAGTGTACCCCTTGCATTGCTGTAGAGACAGCCATTTGTGAAGTCAAAACCAAAAGTATGTTTGAATGAAATATCAGCCTAAAATCGCTGAAAGGAACACACCACATTGTGGTAATTTCCTTCCAACTTCATGATTAGGTCATCATTAACTGGAATTTTAAATGGATTTAAGCAGCTGAGATACCCGCTTTCCATAGCATTTCACCGTTATGTACTAATGAAAATACTTTGGAGTACTGCAAATACTGCACTATCCCACACATAATGAAGTTATATGAATTTGATCTCGCCATAAAGTTTATGAAATTTTTAGACCTCATTACTTCAATATGTACAGTATTGTCAAGAGTGTTTTTGTTTTTTTTTCTCCAATACGTGATTTAATTTTTTGGGGGAGCACTTCACATAAGTTAAAGATATTGTTCACATTGCAGCAACAGCAGCAAAAGCTCATAAGTTTGGAAATGTTGGAATTAAATCAGTCTATCTGATCTTAATATAGCCCTTCACTCTGAACACATAAACATGTTCAAGTCTTTCTATCAGTGCAGTACCTCGTTTGGCAGTCAGCAGTAATGATGCTCAAACTAGAAATGTATATTTTAAAAAGCTATTTCTTCCCCAGTCCTCAACATACATCAAATGCATCAACTGCTATCTGTGTAATATAGCACAGGCAGAATTACTTCTTTCCTCGTAGGCTTCTCAGTGGCATTCATCATTTTTATTACCCAAGTAATTAATCTACATATCTATAAATGTACTAACAATTAACATGCTCATTTCTGCAATTCTGGTGTGTTATTATCTCAATTTTATGGCCAGAGAGCTAGGGTAATGAGTATAAAATCTATCCACTTCTTTTGGACATCCAGGGTCAAACCTGCCAGGATAAGATAATCTGAAGCCACACTTTTTCATTTATAACAGTCCTAACTGACATGAATCTGTGCACTTCAGGAAATCCAGCACTGGGATTATAGTCAGCACACCCAGATGATATTCCTAATCTTGTATGATTTTGGCTCTGAATCTAAGGCAGTGCAAGGAACTTGTTCTCAAGGGCAGGACAGTTGATGGAAAATAGGAAACTGCCCTATCTCCATTAGCTGTCCTATCTCCTGTCTATTTCCTCCCTTACCTCCCAGTTTCCACAGAGATACAAGCACAAGCCTGCAGCCAGCACTCTCTTTTACTTCAGAGCCCCATGTCACACAGTAAATGGGGCAGGTAAGATGAAGAGTGCAATCATGTAATTTCAAAAGGATGGCAGCCCACAGATCTGGGCAGAAGAGGACTGATTGTTGGAAATTAGGAAAAGTTTCCAACAGTCATCATCATCATCATGAAGCACTGGCACAGGCTGCCCAGGGAGGTGGTGGAGACACTGTCCCTGCAGGTGTTCAAGAACTGTGTAGATGTGGCACTGAGGGATATGGTCAGAGGGCATGGTGAGGATGGGGTAGATGATGGATGATGGAGTAGATGGTCCTAGTGGTCCTGTCCAGTCTTGATTCTATGGTTCTTACCCCATCCCCAGCACACTCCAATACAGTTCAGATCTGGTGAATGTCCTGTGTAGTCCAGAACAAATGTTTTTGTGGAGTTTTCAGCTGCAATAATATAAGATCTCTCTTCTCTACGTGTGAAGTAGCAGAGAAGAAAAAAAATCTAATTCAGGTAGGATTCTTGCAGAAATTAAAAACAATATATCTAGTAGAAAAGTTACTGCCTTGCTATGTACTAAGCACAAATTCCTAGGTAAATGTTTTGGAGAGAACACAGTCTGACCTCTTCATGCAGGGAATATATATTTTCTTGTAGCCCTCTCACTCTTTTTTTTTTTTTTCTGAAAGAACTAAAATATTCAGCTGTAACTATAAATCTGTGTGTGTGCAAAAGGTTATTTAGAAATAGATGCCTATGCTGGAAAGTTTCAGCACAAGCATTTGAGGTATTATGAAGTTATCAACAAATAAAAACAATCTCTGAAATAGAGACCATGAAGCACTCTTCTGTAAATGCAATTTTTCCAGTCTGCTTACTGTGTGGAAAGTGCTGCTGTCATATTTTAGTACTGAGGATAAATAAAACCCTGTTAGGAACAAAAACAATAATTTAAACTCTTATTCAAACAGTCTATCCTGACATATTTCTTGTTAATTAAGCTGTGAAAATAGTTGATTTTTCAGTGTGAAATGTGAAGGGAAGCAGGCTGATGAAAGTGTAATTACTGCAACATGAATACCTGGAAAAAAATATTTGCTTGACATGTAATGATCCTTTTGATGTTAACTGAAACTTTCATTTGTTGGTACTTGTAAAACACCAACATAGTAACAGCAACGCCACCTCAAATACAGATGTACTTAGATGCCTTCAAGAAGGAAATAAGTGCTGTGTGGTAGTATTTCATGAACTTAACACAAAGAAGACTCTTTTTTTATCTGTTTCTTGTTTTTAAGACAGCTTGAGCCATATTCCCCACTAATAAATGGCTTGAGATGTTAACTGCTAAACCATGGGCTTTCCGGGGTACCAAGACCATGAACATACCCTACCACTTTTCACTGTCTTGTTGGGTAGAGATCTCGAATGCCACAATTGTACCTTTCTTTCCCTGGAAGAAAATGCGGGCAGATGCCCCAGAAGCAGGCATGGCCAGGCTCCAAACTATTTAACCATGGGACACATGAGGTATGTCTACACAGTGATTCCTATAGCTGAGAACCATCTCTTTCTGCTATAGCCATGATCAATATTCACTGGAGGTGGAACTAGAATTCAGGTATCTCTGGCCTGTGCCGTGGTCTTAACAGGTACCTACTGCAAGAATGATTGATATCAAACACCATTAGGAATAACTGAATGTCTTAATCTCAAAAGTCTTCTAACCTGATTAGTAAAATATTCCTGAAAAAGCAAAAACATGCTTAGAGGTATGAGGAAAAGGCATCTCACCCTGACCTAGAGGAGCGCCCTGACACCCTGGTTCTTTTAAGGGAATAGGAACACTGCACCACCAGGATGGTAAACTTGTCTTGTGTGATCTTTCAAGATTTTTCCCAAGTATTAATTTGTTTTGATGATAATTTTTGAATTTTTAAGAGGAACAGAAAATCATTTTTCAACCAATTTATTATTCTCAAATTGAATTAATCCATCTCTATTAGAAGAAAGCATGGCAACTAGTAAAGCAACTAGTAAATCACCTTAGATATAGCCTTTAATTAAAACGGTGCAGCCCAATCAATACTTTATGTGTGAGTGTTCATTCCTTTCTTCTTCTGGGAGATCTTATCTACTGTTTCACACCCATGGTCTTCCACACCTTTTATCATTTCATACCTTTGGTCTTCTTTATGTTCTTTTGATTCTCATCATTCTTCTGCTTTATTAGTTGCTTCCATCCAGCAATATCCCCCAGAAAACTGAGACTAAGAAAGCAATATGTGTCTCTGGTATTCTGTTGTGTGAGTTGTAATGGCTTTGTGTGCTTCGTTCCATGAAACTTAGAATATTTGCTGGTTGTGTTATTCTCGGGGTTTGTTGTAACTTTGTTGTTTGTTGTAGTTATGTTTTTCTGCTTTTGTCTTGTGAAACAAATTGATATTTTTTCTGAACAAGTCTTGTTTGACAGTAACAAGGAGATGACAAGTTCAGTGCCTGTATGGGATTTTCTGAAGTTCCTTGTGACATCCCAGCTGTCAGTCTCCAAGTTCCCTTCAGATGAAGCAGTGTCTCCTTATTCATTACAGATTTCTCCATGGAAAGGATTTCTTCTCATGTTTTTGACACTCTTTAAAGACTGCAAATGGAAATGAAATGCCAAGTGACTAAATATTTGCTTCACAACAGGTTGCAAATATTTAAGAGACTTAATTCTTGACACAAAACAGTGCAAGCTTTGAAAGAAAAGAAGCCCATAATCAGCTTGTGAAAAACAAGAAGCAAAATCTGAATGTATTACTTTTTTTTTTTGGCAGTAATATTATTCTAAAAATACATTTTAGTGAATTATGAATGAGGCATGTTCTCACTGAGAATGGAGAGCGAGTCACATTGTAGTGTATGTATCACACAGCCCAACTACTAGTGACAAATCCTGGTTCCTAAGGCATAAGCAATTGATAGCACTGGGAAAACAACTAACGCAGTTTGGATTCATCCAACAGTCATAAGCTATCCCTTCGTCATTTCCTTTGCTTTTTATTTGCACGTCATATGGGTTTGGCCCTTATTACTGCTATGCTTTTCAAAAACACTACTCTCCTGACATGGCACAATTTACTCTCTAAACTGTAATTGGAAGATATCAAAGCAGTGTTCAGTTACACCTCAAAGCATTCTGCTGTTACAGGAACGTCTACCACAACCATTAACAGATTTTATGTAGAGAGGGAAAGAGAGGCTGACTACCGCATCCTGAACAAGTCTTGAATGAACATACTTACAAAAGGTAGAGTAACTTTAGAATATACGTCTGGGTACCATGAAACTGGGTGATCATGCAAAGGATAAAACAGACCGCTGTTGTGAATATGGAAATGACTCCTTAGAATTTTTTTGCAGATGTCCAAAACTCACCTTGGAAGCCAGCACTGTTTCACTGTCTAGATGTGGCTCTCAAAATAAACACATTTCCAATAGCCCAGCAGCAAGGCCATGGCAGGTCTGGCACCAGCCATCAGCCAAAGGAGGCGCCTGGCTAGAACAGGCTAGTGCTGGGGAAAACAAAATTCTATTACTGTTGGACCGTACTGAATTATTAGAAAACTGAGACTTGTGTGTTGTCTGTTCACAAGGAAGTCCCTGGATTGGCAAGAGGGCATTAAGCCACACTTATTGCTCGAGGGTGGAAAGCATCTTTTGTAAACTGACTGCCACACTGCTCCACCTATCTACTGAATGACAGTGGAGGCTGCAGAGCTGGCTTTTAAGCACTCATTGCCCGGCTTTCCAACCCTTTGCCCCATATGTTGCACCGTTTCATTGAACTTCTAAGAACCACTGAAGATGCCTGAGTGGCCCTTGATAAAAATAAGTTTCACATTCTCAGTATCATTTAGTTCCTTTCATCCCTCAGTTCTCTTTTGATTTGTGTGTGATTTTTTGATTGACTTGTGCCTACTAACCTCAGGGCTTGGCCTCTTGACAAAGTCCTTCCTTCTCCATTATGTGAATTCCTGTGTTGAGCACAGCTTAGTCAGATCTGGACACCACACCAAACATTTGAATATGCATAAATCAATAATAATTACCACTGTATTCTTTCATCACTTTTAAAAATTTATCCCAACACCATCAGTCAGGAAGTTGTCTGGCAGCCATTTTCATTACTGAAGGAATTTCTAAGATGGGCAAGGCAAATTATCCACATTCTGTGAAGCTCAAAATCCCTATTTGGAGAGATGATTTCCATAAGCATATGCTAGCATGCATATATGTTCGTATAACCAATAGTTTAAAATATACAGTACCAAAAAATATGTAAAATTTTCTTAAATAGTCATAGCACTGATAGGAAAATACTGCTGAGAGTTTTATCTGCTTTACATATGCACATTTTAATATACTTTAGGAGAAAATATACTTAAATTATGTTTATGGATAGCTCTTTTTTTTCTTTGTAAAATGTCACTATGCCTAAGTAGCTTCATGGATCTATAGTAGCTGCAGAGTAAATATTGATTTCAAAGCAAGAAGATGAATTGTTGGGCACTTCTTTATAAGCCTGGAAGATCTGAAGTGCAATTTCAGAACTTCTGTGAGCCTCATGTAGCTATGCCTGTGTTTGTGTTTGTCTGTTCCAGCTTGGCTTATGGGATTTACTGAGGCCTATCTGCTTCAATAATTCACTCCTATCCTAGAATTCCTAATATATTGAATTAAACTCTGTCTCCTGACAGTTTTCATGACATCCAACTGCCTCATCCGGAAATCATGAAAGCTGATGATCCAAATAGAAAGGAGAAACAAAAACTGAATGTGGATTTTCCCCAGTGGATTTTCCAGTGATTATTAAGAATATGAATATTTTCACCCTCCTAAAAAGCCTGCCAGCTGGTTTGGCTCTCGAGCTGCCAGAGTCATTGTTTTTTAATCTCTAGTTTTGTTTTTCAGAAGCTTTGTCAGAAACACTTAGTTCTCCAAGCAGTGTTCCAGCTGGTTCTGCTTACCTCTCTGGTGACCAATTTTAAGGAAAAATTAGAAAAATCTTATTTTCTCTTTTGAACCTATTTGGACAAGGAAAGTGCTTTGGCTAAATGATCATTACCAACCAAAGACATTCAAAACAATGAAAAAGAAGAATGGACTGATACAATATTTGTGCAAAGATTCAAAGAACAATGTAATAGCAGAAGCTCAATCTAAAAAGGCATCAATAGTCTTGCTACTGAGCCACAGCTATTACAGATGGCATTAGTGGCAGATTTTGCTTTAGCTTACATCTTCATGACAGTATCAAACTAACTTTTGAAGGTTAATTTGAAATTTTCAGAGAATTACAATGTCAGAGAATGGCTGAGGCCAGATGGAACATCTGGATCCATCTTGTCCAATCCCTGCTCAAACATGGCCACCAGAGCAGAGTGCCCAGCCACCCTCTCCAAGTGGCTTTTGAATATCTTCAAGGATGGAGTTTTCACAACCTGTGCAGCTTATGCTCCATCACTAGCACCACACAGAAGTGCATCCCAGTGTTCAGAGAGAATCTCCTGTGTTGCAGTTTGTGCCCACTGCTTCATGCCCTGGCACTGATCATCATTAAAAAGAGATGTGGTCCATTCTCTTTGCACTCTCCCTTAAGTATTATATATATTGATGAGGTCTTTCTTGAGCCTTCCCCTTTCCAGGCTGAAGAGTCCCAGCCCTCTCAGTCTCTCCTCATAGGAAAGGTGCTCCAGTTCCTTCATCTCTTGATGACCTTGTTTTAGACTCCCTACAATATGTCCATGTTCTGAGGAGCCCAGAAGTAGACACAGTACTCCATGTGGCTTCATCAGTATTGAGTATATGGGAAGAGTACTCTCCCTCTATTTGCTGGCAACACTTTGCCTAATGCAGCCAAGAATACACTTAGCTGTCTTTGCAGCCAGTGCATGCTGCTGATTCATGTTCAACTTGGCATCCACCTGGATCCCCAGGTACTTTTTTTGCAGAGCTGCTTTCCAGCTGGATGGCCCTCAGCATGTTCTGGTGCCTAAGGTACAGGTTTTCCTCACGTACAGGACTTGACACATTCCTTTATTGAATAGCACGCTGTTCTTGTCAGCCCATTTCTCCAGCCTGTGGAGGTTCCTCTGGATAGAAGCACAGTCCTCTGCCACCTTAGCCATACCTTTCAATTTGAGTCACCACACACTGGGTGTGCACTCTGCTCAGTCATCCAGATCATTAACAAAGACACTGAACACTACTGAACCCAACACTGACCTCTGCATAACTGGCTTCCACCCTCTAGGCTCAGCCATCCAGAGAGTTTTTGGCATACCTCACTGTCCAACCATACTTCATCAGGTTCTTGATGAGTATCTTATGGGAGACAGTATTAGAAAACTTAAGTCTGCTTATTTTGTCTGCTGATCTCCATTTTTTTATCATTTCTTTTTGCAGTTACTTAATTTTCTCCTCCTTTTTGATGCTAGCAACAATCTAATGCAGACATTTAATAGATGAAAATAGTTAAACTCTGCAATAAGCTAAGCCTTAAATCTGCAGCAAACAAACCTCCTGTATTTTCTGACAATTGCTAGTTAATTAAAATGGGTATTTCTACTGATTAAAGGTTAGAAACAATAATGCAACATAAAATTTCCTATGCTTTGTATTTTAATTTTACATTCAACATTACAGTACTCTGTACTGTATTTAAAATATGTACATGAATAAAGCATATTTCTCATGAGCTGCTGGAGGAAGTAAAAAGATGGAAGTACTAGGAATGGAGAAAGGGACCAGTTCACCAATTATCAAATATGGGAATCTTGCAATGGAATAAGCATGACTTGTATATGCCTTGCTAAAACAACCATTGGTGACACTGGTAAAGACTGATCCTTAGTTAATCAGAAATTGGAAGTTCCCATTTGTCTAACTATGGTTAGATAATGACTTTGCAAATTCTTCTCTTCAGGAGTTTATACCCTGCAACAGGAAGAAGACATGTTAAATTCTTCTGTTTTGCAAGAAGGGAGTGTACAGGGCCTTGCCCTTAACAAAGTATAAAAATATACAGCTTTTTAATTGGAGAGATTTTTGTAAAACTAAAAGGAAATTCAGGATATAAGCATATTTTCTTCTGCAAACAGAACACTTTTTTGCTGTTTATGTTTGTTCTTAAGAGCTGTAGGAAAAATTTAAGTATATATGGTCCCAGTAGATGCCAAAAAACTAAGAGAGAAGGGAAGAGAAAAAATGAAAATAAGTATAAAATGCCAAACATTTTGTTGGGAAGTTATATTTTCAAGCTGTAAACAGGAGAAAAGAGAGAGCCATCCTAAATGAAGCAAGATGGATCCAACTACTGTTTGCCTCTTACTTGAACAAATGGAATTTTCTTGTGTTTGCATGTAAGTATACATGAATCTTTAATTTCAGCATACTGCGAATAGTTAAGATTGTGCAATTTGTTCTGCAATTGTACATGAACTGTTTGTTCTTACAACATCTTATATCACCTGTATGTGTCAAAGATTGACAAACTTACCTAAATGCTTATACAACAAGGAAAATAAAGTAAAAATGTTGCTTATGACCACTAAGAACTCCTTTTGGGAAAGTATGTTGTTAAAGGAATAACTGAAATAAATAAGACACGAATAAAAGAGCTTTGGACCCACAACTCCCTTCATGGAGCTGGAGTTTTGATTTGTATTTTATAACATCGTTTATGTGAACGGTGCTGAAAAAGTCACAAACCTAAATCCAATAAGGACAGAAATGGTGCTGTAAACTGTTAGCAGTGTAATATAAACAACAGTAACTTACAACTCCCCTTTGCTTCCTTTTCTGTATTGATAATGCTGTTGATTTTATTAAGCATGCTGTAAATGTTAGGGTAATTTCAATACATTGAGGAAACACAAGTACAGTCCTTTTCTTTGAGAACTTAGGATCTAACACCTTGTCTCTACTGAACCGCTAGAGCCCAGCCACATCCTGGGCAAATCCTGATAGCTCATGTCCTTGGGGAACGGCGGTAGAATGGACAGCAAATATGGGAGCCGTAGACATCTCCTTTGAACAGACACATGAAAGATGAGAAGTTTGAAAGCAGAAAGTGAGCGCACCTGAAAGGACAAAGAAACTCTGACAAGCAGCACCGAAAGAACTTTCAGTGAGGTGTGAGGATGAGGCAAAGAAAACAGTAAAAACAGATGATGCTGCAGAGGAATACGGACAGAAAGCATGATAGCAGAGGTCAGATATAATAAATATTATGCAGAAAGCACCCACAACTGAATTGAGAGTTGCATGTGCACACGTGTGTCCTCTCAATTCTATATTTCTGGAGAAACCATTTTCATTGTCTCTTCTTAAGTTTGCTTATCTAATTAGAAATTATAGGCAGGATAGCTTAGCTTTTCTAAAAACAGCAAAGAAAACAGTATCATTTTTCCTCATTAAAAAAGTGTCTTTTCTTTTGAGAAGCAACAGACCTCCTGTGCTTTCAGGGCAATAAATCTGTTACTCCCATGCATTTCTGCAATGCTATTAAAAAAAATGTGTTTACCTTCAATCAACACAGAAAAATCTATAGGGCAGCTCTCATCCTGTGAGGACTAGTGACAGGATTGAGAAGAGAGGTGTTGTTACTTTGCACTGCCCCAGATATTGCACACTGTGGGGGGAGGTTTCCAACAACCCGGTTTTAAGAACTGGGGAGAAAAAAGGATATGTGGATCCATGGACGAGAGGACTTCCAGAAAGCAGCAGAGGATTTATGATCTAAGGGTTTGGCTGGGCTCTGAAAACTGTGACTTTGGAGTAACGAGACAGGGACTGATAAGCTGAGTGGACGTGTCTAAGACTCAGAGAGACTTGGATGTTGCCACTCCATACAATAGAGGAGGTATCAAGACAAACTTACCTGCTAAGAAACAAAAGCAAAGGGAAAAGATGAACTTGGGATGAGCCACTTGGGTCATGGGCTAAAAGGGGATTAAAATACTAGCTTCGGACTAGAGGAGTCTGACAGTGAATAGGAACATAGCTTTAAACTCCTGAGAGAAGCTCAGGAATAAAAACTGGAAAAAAAAAAAAAAAAAAAAAAAAAACCTTTGTTTTCTTATTTTTTCATCTTTTCAATTTTAGATTTAAGTTCATAACATCCCAATCGTGTTCTTGACACTTTCATACTTTTTTGGAGCTTTTGGAGCTTTTTAATACATTTCCTCCCACAAATTGCAATAACACTATAAGCAGTATTAGTTTAGATCCTTAGCTGCTCTGCTGAAGGAAAGATTCAAACTAAGAAATTTATCTGTTAGCAACCATATTAAAATATTTTTACATTTTTAATTTTAATCTGTGTTGACAGTGGTCACTACAGTTTCGGTGGTAGAGATAGACCAGGGGTCTAAAAGGGTCTACATTCAGAGCCCTGAATGGGCTTAGATATTCAGCTCATAAAATATGCACAGCCACAGTTATGCTTATTTGACTACGTTATCACCAAATTGTGTTCTGGAGGAAGAGTTCATGATCCCTGCGGTTCTGTGCACATGCAATACTAAGATATTTCATGATTCTGGTCTCACTTCAAGTCAGATCTTTTTTCTCCATTCAAATGTCAGAGAAATTAAGTAAGATTCCTTAAGCTTATGATACACAGCAGAGATGAAACCACAAAATTTCCAATTTTGGAAGTCTCTAAACCTTAGTAAATATCATAGATATAAGACCTCTGTGGGTATCTTCTCTGATAAGTTTTTGTAAAGATACATCTCTCATGTTCTATATCTTAAAGGACTAGACGAAGTAAAACATTCAGGCAAATCTTTAATGGGGAGAAGAAATCCCGGACATACTTTGTAAGTCCAACTTTTCTTGGTAGGTGAAGTTCCGTGGAGAAAACTCCCAACTTTTTCCCGTTATTACTCTCCTGGACAAGAGCCAAGCCCTCTAGTGGCCCCAGAGAGCATAGCTCAAATTACCAATTCACCAATTAAACATGGCAGAAGACTGACAAAAGCAAGCAAGCTAACTAACTTGGTATCTGATCACAGCTACAGCTAGGGACAGAAGTGATTTGCAGAGGGTTTTTCTCCTTCAGAATCTGGCAGATTCTTGTCTTGCAATTACAGCTCTTCTCCTGTCCCATCTCTCCATTTTTGGTGTTTCCCACCAAAACAAGCAAGAGTGCAACTGTAGAGCCTTTCCCCTCTGTTCTGCTTACAAAGAAAGAAAACTGCTTCTGACAGGCTCCTGGTGATACCAAGCAAAGTATTCGTAGACCAATAGTCCATATAAAAATACAATAAAATAAAAGAACACACTGGTGAAGGGACTCTCTCTGGCCACATAGCAATCCTCCTCAAGAAGCAGCCTAGGTCATGGAATTGCCCTTCCTTCACTGTCTGGCCCCTATGTCAGTCCAGCATGGCTCCACCCTGGATCTAGCCCTTTTGGGCACACAGAAGCACAGGTGCAAACAATGTGCCTGTGCTCCCTGGGCCAGGCACACCCCTTCACCAGGTGCACTCCATCACCAGCTCAAGCCCTGACCTAATGGTTCCCCTACACTATCCAAGCTGCCCCAAAGGCTGGGACTGGGATGGTGGTTATCATCACTCAGCTACAACATTCAAAAAATTTGGGGCTTGCTAAAGAGCCCTTTCAGTGAGATGAGGAATGGTAAAGGATAAGGAAAATAAGCTGCTGCTTAAGCCAAAGTGGGTCCAGTTGGGTTTTCCCACCCTTCCTAATTTCAGAAGGAATTCTGTAACTTCCAACACTTTTAACCTTGTTCTAGTAGCTTTTTGTAAGTATTCAAAGGTGTGCATTTGGCTCTAAAAATATTAATTGTAAGACTGATGCAAAACAGGTGTGAACATCCATTTGCATAAATACAGGTAGCAGAACTCATCTGTGATGAGCTGAAAATCCTGATGTAGGGAGTCCTGAACAGAAAGGCAACTGTGTGACTCAGGTGATCAGACCCACCACTTGGACAGAAAATCCTGAATAAAATCATTATTATTTTTTAAATAGCACAACTCTCTTCTGCGCAGGCTACAGGTTGATATATTTACAGAACTCACTCAGTGAATAATATTTAATAACTAATAAGAGATCAGGAAAAAATGCTAATTCAGAAAAAACACATTTTTTTTCTGCCTGCTATCAGTTTGTTTAGCTTTATTAGGTAAGGCTTACGTAGTCTGGTAGAAGGTCCAGCTGCATCACATTTTCAAAGAATGCTGAAAAAAGCTAAGAAGATTTGCAATAAGGGAGGGGGCTCAAATGCCCATTGTAATAAATTTCCATTGCTACAAATGGCAAGTAGTCTGATGGCTCTTACAGTAGGGGAAATCAGAAATAACTTCACTGGAGCAGGGAAATGATACAGCTGTCTGACTTGAACAAGTGGAGTGGAGTGTTTACTCAGTGACACCAAAAATAATTAGAACTTATTTTGCATGAAGAGTATCTTTCTACTTGGAGGTTATATATATACATACACACACATAGATATGTATTACCATTTTGTTTTATTTCAGTTCCTCAAATAAGGACACAAATTTAATTTGTATGCTTTCCAAGTTTCCAAGTTTGAATTTCACTGTAACGATGTTCTATTTAACTATTATTTAATTAAACGTTACCTTCCTACTGTCCTCATTAGTCGTTTGTGTCATTGAATTTATCTCCTTCCTTCTCCTTTTACAAGGCTGAATAAAGAGAAACTGTGTAGGACAGATAGTTTGAAAACAGATAAACAATTTAAAAGTGATACTGGGCTTCTTTAAAACCTTACTTTTGCTTGTTTCAGTATCAAGAAGTTCACTCGACAGCAACGCTCACCCTTATATCAAACCACTGTCCACAAAATAGTAGACTAATATATTTCAGTATAATCGTTATCTGCTGTGTCATATCTGCTTATCCTGAAAGGTCCCTGGGAAAGCAGCAGCGTTGACCCATGATTGGTACTGGGCGGAGAAAAGTAACAGCTAAAAGAAAAAAAAGGTATCTGAACACCCTCATCTGCTACTGCTTGTCACTGTTACTTCTATAATCTAAGCTGATGGTAGCAGGCTAGTTTCACATAGGTAAATGTCTTGCCTTTTTTCCTGAATTGTAAATCCAAAATGTGTGGAAAGCTCTTGACTTGTCCTAAGCATATCCAGACATCTACTCAGGTACAGACTTGGTCATGCAGCCCAGCTCCTCAGCTCTCTAGGGAGGCTTTGTCAATCAGACAATTCTCCTGCCAGTGGGACCCCATAAGAATGAGATCAGATGAACCCTGTATTGCATTTTCTCTACTGGAAATCATTTATTTGTTAGGATAGAAGACATGGTACCCAGGTGATTAATTTCTGGTGTTATGTAATAATATATTATTATTATATTTATTTATATTTAATTAATATTATATATAATATATTATATTTATATAATATATAATATATAATATATAATATGTAATATATAATATATAATATTATATATTCTAAATATTAATAATATAATATTTATATTTAATTAATATTATATATAATATTTATATTATTATAATATCTGTAATACCAGTGTTCTGGTATTATATGAGTCAGAAACATTGGAACTAGATATGAAGTATTAAGTTATTCTTCTCTGCCCCAGCAAATTCTTAAGTATGTCAACTAGGTGTTGCATTGGTAGAAACATGTTTTCTTCAACCAAAAAATACTTTTTGGTAATTGGGGCAGACTTTTCGGATTGAAGGAGATTGAGGCTCCAGTTCTCCAAAGCAAATTAGAACGCCAAATTTGTTGCAATTGAATGCCCTACAAGCTGGCAAACATGCTGGTTAGAAGTGCCTGGCAGTATGTGACCAGCTGGGCTTAGGCACCCAGCTACAGATAAAAGTGGTTTGTGGAATTTTTCTGCAATGGTGCCTTCCTCCAGATGAGTTACATACTGAAAGGCATGCATGGTGCTGCATGTATACCCCTTAGCTTGCTCTATGCTGACTGCTAGAGCCACAGAACACAAACTGGTGCATGTAGAGGTGCTTGCTTTGTACGTGCAGCAAAGCTGTGCAGGACTTATTGATGCTGTGCTGTGAACTTAGTGTTTCTAAATAAAGGATCAATTCGAGATTGAGATCCTCTGAAATACTATATGTTTGGTTGCAGTGAGTCTTTACCTTAAGCAGCTTCTAGGTGTCTTGACTTCTAGCTGGATGGGGTGGCCCACAAGGCTGAAAGATATCTGAAAGTCATAGATTTCTACAGATATTTATTCTAAAAAATAATTAGCTACATTAAACTTAAAGTTAAAACAGGTACACAAGCCACTATGCCTTGTCAATCATATCCAAGCAAACAGCTTTGTTTTGAGTAGAGAGATATAATTAGGCAAATCAATACAGAGGTTCTATGTTATTGTTTTCTTTATATATGCTGTTATTCACTGTCACTGTCTTGTCATAGAAAAAATGTAAAATGAAAATGAAATCAATGTTAGTTCATTTTTTATTGCATGGAAAGAAATTGAAATTTAGAAGAAGTGGGTGTCTTGAAAAAAAGGAGGATGAATATAAAAATGCGTGACTGCTTATGAAGCAGAGAAATCATTTTTGAATTAGATTCATTCCATGCCATACTGCAGGAAAGATAGAGGAAGCAATTTGATTTTTTAACTGTGTTTTAATGTAGATATTTTCGAGGACATATTAGAGGCTTTCAGTTGATGGAAAGGAGTAATGCAAGAAAAGTTGTCCTAATATTGACTCACCTGTGGTACCAGTGACATTCAACGCATGGCGTCTCTACTTGTATCAGAGTGTCTTTGCTGGATATTATTGAGATGTAGAGAACTGGAAACAGTAGAAGGGGCTCTGAGTTGCTAATCAGTGTTAGTGTGAAGTTGTGAAGTACCCAACTGTAACCCAAAGGCTACTTCCAAGAGTGCTATTATAGTTAAAAAAAAAATGAGGAGGGGAATTACCCGATATGAGCACAACCAGTGAAGAGTTAAGTACACTTTTTTTTTTTTTTTTAAGCATTGTCTCATTATCTGTGAAAGAGGCTCTTTACAAAATGAAAATCCTATCTGTTAACAGAAATCGCCGCATTCTAAATCCCCCCCAAAAGCTACATATAATATAAAGAACAATCTCCTTTAATATCCTTTAATATCCTTCATGAGTGACTAAATCTTCCTGTAGCAAATTTCTGTAAGACTTACGACAGTGAGTACTGAATATTTTGTAGCAACATTTCTGTACTGATATACGTGATTTCACAGAGCATCCTTCTCCTCTGCAAACTGGACAAAGCTCACGCTGGAAATTGCGCCGTGATTCTATGAAATTAAAATACTGTCCACTAAATCAGTGACCAATCTAGACATCTCAGTCTGAGACACAGATTTCAAGGACAGAAAGCAGAAGGACTCTCTATTTCCCTCTCTCCCTTCATCATCCCTTCTTTTTTTTCTGTCCTGAGACAAGAAAATATTTCTTCACCCTGGGAAGCAGAGGGAAGAAAGAAGTCTGTCCCTGTAGCCTAGCAGTCCCCCCCAGCCCATTTTGAAGTGTGGCTGCAGACTATACATGTCCCAGTCCATCACATCTCCCTGCCAGCTCTGAGTAATAGATTTTTTTTTCTTCTGATGCACCACTAAATGAAGGAACACAGGCTGATACACACCAAGCTTGTGCACAGGTTCCAAAGGTTAGAAAAAAAAACCTCTCAGGGGAAGGAGAAGGACTATAAATAAAAGTTCCCAGTGATCAAATGTCAAATGGCAATGTTCCATTTGTTGTTTTTACATCTGACTCTGCAAAGACCGGGAATGGCAGGAGAAAACGAATAACCTATCAAGCAGTACAAGCGGTGAAGCACACAAGGTGCATGCTTCACTGTTTCATCACTTGTTTTAGCTCCACACACTTCATGAAAATAGATGAGGCATAATAGGAACAGGCCAACAGGAAACATAGCATATATTAATTTATTCTTTGATGCTTAATTTCAGCTGGCATTACTTAATTTGGATGGGGTTATTCTGTGCCAAAAGTTAATTACATCTGTGGGACTGTAGTTTTGTTTAGAATACCTCTCCAGCAGCCTTCTTGAAACATCAAACCATTCACTTGAGCATGTTGATTTGAGAAAAAAACAACTTTCTAGAACTTTAGAAAGCAAAATTTTCAGACAAAGAAAAAAAATTATGAAATTAGCCTTTCTCACTTACTATTCAGTTTTTGCATACAATCCATACTACAGCAGATTCTAGTCTTGTAGAGAACTGTATAATTAGCTTTTTTTCCTCCATTAGGAAGTAGTGAGGTTGCCAAAGAAAACATATTTTGAATGTATCTCTTATCACGTGGATCAAAGATCATGTATATCTGTGCCTATTATGAGAAGCTCACGTGCTAATGTTCTGCAATGGTTCAAACTTTACAACTGCAAAAACCTTTGATGTATCACTAATTGGTTTTAGCACCATAGATTAGGTGCTGAAATCAGTAGGCAAGAAATTGCAAGCAGTAGGTGGAGAAGGAATAATTCTGATTCTTACCATATGCTTTGAGAAATGTAAATCATTACATCATAAGTAGAAAAAGAAGTCAGAAATTGTTGCTTTTATTTTTTAAAAGTGCTATAGATTATCAGTATGATCCAAAAATATGCTTGATTCTGCATCATTAAAGATCTCTATTTCACAGTTTTTATTTCTGTAGAAACAACACCCATGTTGCCTGCAATGTGCTATGCGTTCTAACACCTAATATATAGTGAAGAATGTAGTAACAAGGGAAATACATTTGAATAATGTGTGAAAAGTGCCAAACCTTTAATTCATTTCAGACACTATATTACAAAATAGCAAACTCTAACAAGAGTCCTCATTTATGCCATGCAGAATGAAAAAAGGGGGCAAATGATGTGATACATGATATTATAATTATCTTTGATAGCTTCTTGGTTATTAGGATGTATTATTCTAACAGTAATGAAAATCACTGGTGCTATTGCATGAGGATTACTGGCAAGCTGGGAGGAGAGAACTCTGCTCTGGAATGAAAACTATAGGGCTGGTCTACTCAGAGGAAGCTACAGAGGCATGCTCCAGCAGACATGATTGTTGCTTTAAAATATGCTCAAATGTTCAGGGTTTGATTGGTCTTATGGGAAACTGAGTGATTAGAATTAGTCTACACACAGACATGCATACAAGCACCCTAGTACTTTATCTTCACAAATTAATTACCCTTTTTTCAAGGTTTGCTTTATTTCCTTGTATGAACATGTGGAAATTGAAACAGATGGAGTTTTAACTTACTATATTTTTTTTATTACAACAATTTTTTTTTTTCAACATATCAGTAGCAATCCAAGTAGCATTCATTGTGGCATGTTGACTTAGAGCATATCAGAACTCCTACCATTCACTCCAAGGATTTCTTCTTTAATGGAAGTAGAGGATGAAAGTGATTGCAAATCTACATCAAGCCAAGGTGACGACCCCTTCATATTGCTTGACCATTAGTGTAAATGAGAATTTATCCACCATTTACAACTGACACTTCTGTTAAGAAGTGTCACTCAGGGCCTCCCGCTTAGTTCTTAGTAGAAGTCACTATTTTTAATGACACTTTAAAGGAGCAAGGAGGTAACACAAAATGCGTAACATTGCATTAGATTTCTCTTAAATGTGTCTCATACGGTATCCTTTGATGGTGGGGCAACAGTGATATCTGTCCTTTTAGCCTTAATGGAGATGCTCCCTACTGACTTTGATAGTGTCCTGAAAGTTCTGGCTTCTTTGTTGCTTTTCCTCTTTTGTGTAGTTCACTAATTTAATGTAAGACCTTCATTCATTTTTCAGATACATTCTTCCCAGCTGCTCATCTTACTTTTATCTCAGCAATGGATTGCTGCACTCTTACATCAAACAAATCATTGAAGCCAGTTTTCATCATTGTTACTCTCCTTGCATTTACTCATTCAAAAACAAATCTTCAGTAAAGTCAATTTTCATTAGCATTACATTCTTTGCATTTACACATTTAAAAATAATGCCTCTCCTTGGAGTCCTTGCAATACCACTTAAGTTAAACAATTATTGGACAAAAAAAATTTGCATCTGAAACAAGGTCACTGTTGATAGAAAAATGCTGGTAATTACTGCGCACAAGGTTGAAGGTGGTAGCTTACAGACTACTTGTCCTTCACTATTGAGTTTCTCAGGATACACTGCTATATGACTAGGACATCAAACACTAATCTTGTTTGTAGTTAGTTCTATCCCAAAGAGAATGGTAGAAGGTGATGGAAAATAGCTATTGTTTCACACTAAGATTTTATATTCCCATGTCACAAGTATCTTAAAAAAATGCAGTGTAAACAATGTTAGTTTAAACCTAGAGTAGTGTTATCACTGTGGTTGGTGGGTAAATGAAGCATGGTAGAGACAAATTATTTCTATTGGAGGCAGAATGGATTTGTATTTATTTTGTTGGACTGCAGCAGAAATCACACAAGTAATCAAAAGCAGGGAATATGTTAAATGCGATCTTGCTAATGGAACAAATTCCTTATAAAGAAGAGTTGAGTTCGGTTCCTATAAAATACCAGTGTGATGTAAATTGCCAGTCTGTAGTTACTGACTATTGTAGTGATGAAAATTGCACTACTGTGCCTGCAGTCTTAAAAATAAAACTTGTGTGAGTATGGAGGGAGGGATAGGGAAAGGAGAGATTTCTCAAAATAGAGTGTGCAAAGTGTTTCCACTTTCTCTTTTAGAGGTGTCGTTGATTATATGGAAATGTTGGTATCAGAAAAATTTCAGTCATCTCAACTTACTCCTGATGCTTGTCTCCAAATGCACTGTGCTCACAGTTTCATTAAACCACGACAGTCTATGGACACATCCTTGTGTTATGAATCAGAACAGAAGTTGTAGGAAAAAAAAAAAAAGCTCCCAGTATTTGCCATTACTGAATATAATCACAAGCAAAATGGTAGCAAATTCGCTGAGCAGTGAAAAAAAAAAGAAAATGAGAGGCCTTTGACTGGTGTTGGGCTCTGTACTTTGGTCACAGCAACTCCATACAATGCTGGGGCAGAGTAGCTGAAAAAACACGTGGACAAAAAGGACTTGAGGGTGTTAGTTGACACTCAGCTGAACATGTGCCAGGGGGATGCCCAGGTGGCATCCTGGATTGTATCAGAAATAGTGTAGACAGCAGGAGCAGGAAGGTGATTATCCCACTTTAGTAAACTCTAGTGAGGCTGCACCTTTTTTACTGTGCTCAGTTTTGGGCCCCTCACAATAAGAAAGACATGGAGATCCTGAAGTGTGTCCAGAAAAGGGCAACAAAGCTGAAGAGACAGATTTCAGTGTTTTCTCCATTGTAGGTCCATTAATACTTTATCCTTTTCCCTACATTTCACGTTAATAAGATAATTTACCTAAATGTTGAATTCTGTGTTTGTCCATGGGAAGATTCAGCTTTTCTAAACTCTCATTGTAAGAAGATACCTCTTTAGGAAGATGCTATTTGGCATGCCATTAGTATGTCCTGGCTCTCATGAAATGCTTTCCTTCCAGGGAATCACGAGCCTGTCACTGCAAGATATTACAGCATGAAACTGAAGTCCAACTGTTTTTCAGCAGTGTAAGTGAAAATGTGAAATAATTTTTGCATCATTAAAGTATTCTTAGAAGTAAGAAAGGAATCATTAGCTACTCAAATGACCAGCCACAGCCAAGGAAAAGCATTTTAATGCTTAGGGCATTAACCTAAGGATCTGTTTTCCACTCCACTACAGACATCCCTTGTAACAAGAGAAAAAACATTTTGTCTCTCTGCATCTCAGTTCTGTATCTATCAGTGGTTTTCTAGGCATTTCCTGACCTCATGTGGGTTTTATCAAGATAAATAAATTAAGCTACTGAGATATCACCAAGATTGTCTCCAGTCTACAGTTCTTCTCTCCTAAGAAACTGCAACTAAGAAAGTGATGCTAGTGGAAGGATATAGTTACAGCTAAAATGAGAAGGAAGAACTACAAAGAAATACACATCTTGTACCTCTCTTTTTCTTTCTTTTCCCTCTGATTTAACCTATTTTCAGTAATTAATTTATTGATTATAAGAAAGGGAAGATCAACACAGACTGTAAAAGCTTGCAGTGATAAAAATCAGGCTCTCCAGCATCTTTTGGAAGGTTTATCATTTCTGAATTGTAACAGTCATTGGAACAATTCCACCATGAGATTGTTCCCAAGTTACATGATAACTTTTTGATATTTCTCTCAACTGATGACAGAAATAATACATATGGAATGTCAGTGTTCAGAGTTTTTATGATAATAGTATATCCACCATGGTATCAGTGACTCTCCTTAAGTTCTACGTAACCCTTTCCTGCTTTCTGTCATGGAAGGCAACAGTTTTAATAGGACCTGGTATATTCTAAGAGATTGTTTCAGAACAAGAGTTATCTGTTACTTTGTGCTTGAGCGTAGACCAGAAGAGCACACGCCACTGAGCATGCAAAGACATGGCAACCCTGAACAGACCTTGTGGAATTTGCTTCTCCAAAACACTAAGGGAAGAAAAAAAGGATCAGCCACCTTGCAAAAAGAGGAAAAAGTTGACAAAAGGGAAAAACAGAAAGCTTATGTGTCCTGTAGGGAAAACACTATGCATCTCATGTAACACTGCTTCTTTCTCAGAAAGAAGGTGAAACAGGAATACCGTAAGAAACAAGTATCAAGAGAGGCCTTGACTCCTCATGCACAGAACTGTGATGTGCTGTTGGTTTGTGGAATCTCTTGTTTTCCTCATTTCAGACATTATGAAGTAAGAAAATATTATTTCTTCTTTGTGTGCAACAAAGTTTCAGAGTACTCTAAGAAAACTCAGAATAATAGATAACTCAATTAATATTGCCTGTGTATCAGGGGTATTTAGAGTTGGCCAGCAGGTCCAAACTTGTGGTTTAAATCTTGCAAAAAATCACCATGATAATATTAACATGAATTAAAAGGGTAGTTCTTCACCCATTCTGTCCTGGTAGGCAAAGAACTGCATGAATGCAGTGGCTGAGTTTTACAGCCTGCTCCTGGAGCAGAAAGCGGATCTGAGAGAGAGGTACTCAGCTCTCCATATATCAGTCTTGAACAAGGAGCAAACACAGTACAGCTTATGTGTAGCTGCCACATCGCAAGAGACCTGACTGAAGCACAGAGGAAAATGCAAAGTGATGCATGGGCTGTAGAAGCAATCTGTCCATCCTACAGACCCTGCTTCACCATTGTGCTGGTCACAAAGCTGGACAGTTTTGTGACATTCTGTGTTTATTATGGAGAACTAGGCAGTGGTACAATATCGGATGTCTAGCCAATGCCAAAAATTAATCAATTAAATAAGAGACAGACCAAGCAGAGCAGAATATCTAACCTCAGTAGACCATTCCACAGAGCCCTGGCAAATAGCTTTAGACAGTGCAAACCAATTAAATTTGCTTTCACCATTCTCTGGAAGATCTAAGTGTTTAAGGTTATAAACACATCTCATGACTTGTAAATAAATTAAGAGACACGTAAATTGTTGGAAAAGCAAATGTGGATGAAGTCACTTTTTATATTGATATCAGGGACCTTACCCATGTGAAAGCTGCGATCCATAAAACCAGAAAGCTGGTTTTAAAAGAAAAGTATTTTCAGTGTGATTTCTTATTCCTGAAGTAATATCGAGACTCAAGCAGGAAACAATTATGTTTCCTTGCAATCTAGAAGGTTGACTTTATTCCACGCTCCATCGCAAATTAAGCTTTGCCACACGTACTACTCCTGTCCCTCAGCTAAACGAAGAATAAAAAAAGAGGACAAGAGTAAGGAAACATCTGCATTTATTTAACAAGTTTGAATACTGAGAATTTAAGACTAAACTTAGAGAAGCACATAAGGTATAAGGCATCTTACCTTTCTACTAGCTGTGCTCTCTAGATGTTTCAAAAATATCCCTGAGCTTAAAACGTGACTGTGCTGATTAAACATGGTTGGGCTGAAAGATGTTCTGATGAAGAAATAATGCAGATCTTGTGTTGAGTAATAAGTAACTTCCTGACAGTGAAATTGTACTGCAACTTTTCTACAGGTTTGACTACTAGAAAATCTTTCCTTTTTCACCAAGTCTGTTCAGAAAATTAAATGGTAGAAAGCTAAACTCATGAGATTAAGTATTCTAGCAGGATGATAGAGAAATTGTTCATTTAAAACGTGGAGGAAAAAAAAAAGTAACAAATCCAATGTTCTCAATGGTGATCCATGGAGAATTAGATGCTACATTTTCAGACTCAGAATTCAGGATTAATTCCAAAAAGTTGGAACGGATGCTGTACAAAAAATGCTGCACTGACATGGACTGTGAGGTCCTGGGGCACTGCTGATATTAAAAATGTTGTACAACAATATGCATTGCTGAGTGAAGATCAAAATAATGTATTTGATGGGTGGAGAGCTGAGGGGCCTAGGCTTTTGCACAAACCTTGCTCTGAGTAAAGAGATGTGGGGACTGGGGAAATGATCAATTGATCAAAGAAGAAGGACAGGAAAATTAGCAGAAGAAAGATGAATGGGGACATAAATTATAGCATGTTTCACTTAAAAATAGGTTTTCTTTTGGTTAAGGGGGAACTGACTATTAACTGACAGGGTTTACATGGAGAGCTTTTGGAAAGCTTGTGTAAATAACACAAACTTCTTTACCATCTTAGACTTTCTTTAAAAAAACTAATTCATAGTATTTCAAATAGTTTTTCTTCTATGTACTTACAAAATCTGTGTAGATTTATTACACGTTTGAATATTCAATTCACTTATATTGTGACTTTCTTTCAAAAATGACTGAAAAATTGTTGTCTAATGTCACAGTATTTTACGTACAATAGCTCAGAGCTTCACCTACACAGCACTTTACTGAAAGTCCTGATCAGCTTGGACTCTTACTTGCATTTGAGACAAGAGCTAAGTTAGCCTTATGGAATAAGGGAATGAAATAAAGAAATTGTACATGAAATTGTTCTGGAATCTCCTTACCTATTACAGAATCCTTTAGCATGCTACAAACAGAACTGAGCCCTTTATCACTCTCAAGGAGTGTGTCTTGCACATCCTACTTCAAGGAAACATAAATTTTAAGAAAAAAATGCTGAAAATATTTTTCTAACCCTATTTTATGTGCACTGGTGATATTTTAGTACATGAAAATACTGTAACACTAGGTGAAGACTGTAGCTGAAAAGAAAATGTATTTCTTAAAAATAAAACAATATTTTAAAAAGATTGACAGCTTATGTCTCCTGGAAGTCAAGAAACAATTGAAAAAGATTCAATTGCAGATACTACTATAAAGAAAAATTGAAACTATGGATAATATTAATATTACACAAAAATTTGTTCTGTGAATATAACCTGTTTCTTTATTTGAGGGATAGCCCTTCTGTCATTGCTACTGCATTCTTAGAAGCACTTTTATTCAGGAATATCATTAATAAAAATAATTTTACGATTATATTTTATTAAAAGTATGCATTAGTCAGTACATTCTACAAATGTTAATGGTTTTGCCTCTTTGGACTACTCATTTACATTATTTTCTGAACATTCAGTACTCAAAATGCAATAGCTATTTGTAATTGGCTGGATAAGTCACATGGCAATATTTTTTCCCATTGCTCAATGAACGTGCTGCTGTACATACTGGTGCTTGAAAATGTAAAATTTTATCACTATGTGAATATTAGTTGTATGTTGCATTGATATTCTCTTCCTATAAGAAGCTATGGTAACAAAACTGTTTCATGAATATTTGCAGAAGGGGAACAGACAAAGGAGTCAGTATGTTGGAGCTAAATAATTTGAACATTTGTGGTAATACTCAGACTAAATGTTTTGCAGGATTTTCTCAGCCTTGCTTAAGAACATCTTTCCTGTAAACAAATGGAGAACTTTTGTTATATTCCTATCTTTGCTTCTAGGAAGAAGCGCAGAATCATGTTGACCCTAGCAAACTCAGCCAGCTCTCCAAGTGACATTAGGCTGCAGCAAAATGTCAAGAATGGTAGCACATTTGGAATTTGGTGGAACATAAGAGGTGGAACAGAAAGCCTTAGAATTGCTGCAAATATATTCCCTGAAATAGTAATTTCCTTCTCAAGCTGGCACATTCTGCAATCACATTCCTTTGAATATTTGATCTCTATTCCCTTGGTGTTGACCACACTTCCCACAGCTACCTGTAGTCCACTCTTCCTGCAATTTATAACAGAAATTGGGACATAAAGCAAAATCACATATTTGTAAGCAAGCTCAGCTTTGGACTCCATGTGCTATTGCAACAGTCCCCCTACGTCTATGCTGTTCTTGAAATTCTCAAGGCTGAACACTTGTCAAGTCCATGAGAAAATCCATTCAGTTGTCAAGACCATGAGAAAATTCATTAAGTTGTCTGAAATTTCTAACACTGATCTTTGGAAAGCAGGTAGGTTTTTGCACCAGGGAAAACTCTGTATCTTCCTCACAACAGCTCACCTATGATATCCAGTGATACAGAAAGAGTGGAGGGAGAAATGTAGAGCTCCCTGCAATGGTCCCATGTTGGAGGGTCTCCTGGGAGGTTGGACAAGACTTTACTGTCAGGACCTTAGACAGTTTGTCTGAGCTAGATTTGCAGTAACAGTTTATGTTCTGGTACCCTGACAGTGTTCATTTCTCTTGTAGCAAAGCCTTTTCTGTAGATAAATAATAATAATAACAATAAATAAATAAAAAAAAACCCACTGAAAAACAAAACCCAAGCAGTGGTTTAACTGTTAAGCAGTGTCTCATGGGGGAAGAAGTGACTGTAGGAAATCCTCATGGGCAGCATAACATGTCTTTTCAGGCAGGCTGAGTATAAATGTCAGGATTTTTCTGCCTGGTGGAAATTACTTGGCCTCCACAGTTCAGTGAGTTTCTAAACTGAGGTGCCTATCAGCTCTTCAAAGGCGCTGCACATTCCCAGGTTCACAGACCACTTTGTCTACCTGTACTGGCAGCAGCCATGAAGAAGAACACATCTTCTGCAGACGGAAGAAGAACAGCCAAAACAAAGTGCTCTCCAGAAAACTACTGACTTAAGTGTTACAGCAGTAACAGTGCCCTTCCAACTCCCTATCCCTTCCAAGCCCTGCAAAGTATAAGTAGGTATGTGGGACCTGCCTCTGGTCCTTTTTCTCTGGCAGGAGAATTAGATAGAAAATGAGATCTAGGAGGTGAGAGAATATAGCACAGGGAAAACAGGGATCCAGAGCCACAAAGTTCATTTTATGAGCTATTCCTATTTCTACAGACTCTCACTGCTGGAGCGTTTGCAAATTTGCTATGTGCTTTCACTTCTTTAGAGATCACAGGCTTGAGATCATTGACCAAAGCAAATCTTTTTGCTACTGTATCTGTCCAATTTGAGCATATGCCTCATCAGTTTGTGTTAATTACAGAAGTTACTGATGAGGAAGCATATGGAATGTGCAAACATGGTGTGTCACACATGGGAATAACAGCATTGTCTGGAGAGCAATCCCCTGTTTTAGTACAATCTTACTTCAGTGAAATAAATCACTCCAAAGACCAAGTATAATGCAGTCTAAAATAGGATGGTTCTCGCTGTTTTTAATCTGAATTGGATAATGCCATTTTTGCCCTCTTTGCCAATAATAACTTTTAATAACTTTAACTCTTTTTAATTCTTAATAACTTTTTTTGTGCTTGCATGGCTATTTCAAATCACCTTTACTCAAACATAGAATTTTACCAAAAGATATGTTTGATCATGCTTGAAACATATTATTCAAAAGATTTACTTTGTTTCCTGATAATAGATTCATAAAAAATTTACAAAATGAAATGCAACATCTTTCTCATTGACCCTGGAGCTAATGTTTCGCTCTGCTTGAGAAAAACACCCCAGGAACAGTCTCTGCCACCTCCCTGGCCTATACTACTTCCTTCTCATTCCCCCTTCTTGTTATTTCAGAGTTCTATGAGTAATGGCCACATCTTTCTTCAAATCACTTCACTGGTTTCCACATTGCTTCTGCTCTACATTCAGAGTGAATACTCTACTAGCTGTAATCTCACCACAATCTCTATTACAAATCTTGACCTCTCAGGTTAATTCTACTCCACTGCTGGCAAAAATGTTGTTGTGCTCTCCAACTGCCCTATCCCTCACTCACTTTCATCTTGCTAGTGAGATTTTGTCATAAAAATATGACATCTGCCTGATAAACTGATAAACTAAAACATGATTCTTTTACTTGGTGTTACTCATAAGGGTGATGAGCCAACTTTAGGAGATTTAGTGGAGAAATACTGTAATACTGTGTTTACTTCCCCTTTCTAAAATGATCTGATTTTCTAATCTCCTTGTCCTCAGTTCTGCTTAGAAATTCCCCATGGTTACACAGATTTCCAGGCACATCCAATATAAGGCCCACAGCCCACATGTTACCTGGAGCAGCCTATCCCAACCATCTGTCCTTGGAAATCATGGACAGCATAGTCTTATGCATGGCATTTGGCAAGAGAAGATATGGAGAAAATAGACTGATATGGAAAAGGAATGAAAACTATCCACTGTTACTGCAGAAAAATAGTACTGCTTCCCTCTGCAATAAGTCAGTAAAGAACATGGTACAACTCTTCAGGGTTTTCATGGGTGTTTGGTTGCAAATACCTGCTCATGGTGCAGTGGTTGCAAAACACCTGCTTAACCTGCAAGTTGAAGCACCCAAGTCTTTGTGAGGTGAAAACCACCTGTATTTTGACATTTTTAAAAACACTTCAATCTTACACTGGCAGCACTACTGAGAACAATATTAATTTAAAGAAAAGGACTGCAAATAACTACTTCTGTCTTTTTGTTGTTGTTTCAGTATTCATGTGTCATAGTCCTAACTGGACTCTCAAACTTTTCTGTTTTGATCTGTGGCTCTCAGAGGTGCAGAGACAGCAAGGTTGGTTGGCAGCACGGGGTTAACAAGCTGTTCTTACAGAGCTTTTTCCTTCTCTTTCTGAGTGCAGAAGAGCACAGCTGTCTCAGAACATGAGGCCTGCCCTACGGTTTTAACAGCTGTAAGTCAGAGCTGTAGTGATGCATAGTTCCGGTTGTCAAGGGAGTGAAGCTGAACCAAGACATGGTTTTCGGCAACCTGAAGGCTGGATAGCAATTACGTTTAGATGTTTTATAATTTAAGATCTATGATTTTGTCTCACATGAAAACATCAAGAGTGACTCTTCTCAAATCCTTTATTTCAGTTTGCCGTGAAGGCAGAGTATAAAATTCCAGTCTGGATAAGCTATTGCAAAGGCGGAGGGAGGGAGGGCACTGCCTTCTGTGCAAGGGCCTGCCTTCCAATCCTGGGGAAGAGCAGCCCACCAGCTCTCCTGCAGGCATCAGATTATGCACAGCCCACTCTATGGTTGACAACATCCATTTTTCCATTAATGTCCCATTTTCCAAGGTTACTGATTTGTCAGAAACTGCCTAAGCCCCACAGCTTCATCACTAAGGTAGCTGAGTCTTGGTGCTTGTTTTTATTGAATGCCTGTTTTGGTATGGGTCACATCTTCTGATGAAGAGTTTCTGATCTGTGTGGTCCTCATATCTCAGTGTAATTCTTCCAATTGGATTTATTTCATGAATCTTTGGCAAAATTTCTGTCTCATTGTGTCAACAAAATAAGTAATTTTGGTAATATATAGGAATGTAAGTGGAGATATCTCTTGACTTCAATGGAATTTCATGTAGAGATAAAGGAATCTGAGTGGCCAAATTTTGAAAGATCTAGATGTGTTTGACGTATGCACAATGCCTCCAGGCTTTACTTAGGATTGATGTAAGCCACAGTAGATTAGATGGCCTCCAGGCTTACTTACATTCTGAATTTAATCCTATCACATTTTTTCCTCCGAAGAAGTAATCAAGTCATCCATCAGGTTGTCAGCAATTGTCTGTATACTATATATTAATCTCACTTTTCTCATCTCCTATTCTTCTGCTTTAGTGAGAATTCAGTCACATATAAAGGCTTTTTAGTCGCTATGTTCTGCAAATAGTATAGCCCGAGAGTGAACTAATAAGAAAGAATAAGAAAGTGGTATCTAAGTTGGTGCTCTATGGGCTCGTGGTCCTAAACGAGTACTGTAGAGGGAATCGTAGCTGGAGTATCTTACTCAAAAAAATGTACCATGCAGAATTTGAGTTGTTTCCTACTAGGTGACCAGCAGCAGGCTTCAACTGAACAGTGATAACAAATGGTTTATTTAGCTGTCGGTGACTACTGGATAATTTGTATGGGAGGCAAACAGGCAGCCCACAGTGACATCTTTAAGAGAAGGATGCTTTCATATAACAGCAAAAGCACTGACTTGTCTCCACGAGCAAGCAACAGGAACAAGTCTCTTGGAATATTTTATTCAAGACCCCTGCTTTTGTTCTAAGTTTCTTGCAGAGAACTGTGGCTTGTGTTGCCACAAGAGATTGAGGATTACACACAAAAGCAAAGCAGATTTGAGAGAGAAAGCAGAACTTGCGTCATGCCGCCTCTCCTTATGTTTGTTTTCACAGAGCAATCCATCAATACAAAACAAACGTTTAATGATACAATGCATCAGTACAGGCCCATGTCATAGAAATCTTTTCAGCTTGTTTTCCTTGAAAATTAAGATGAATGAAAATGTTTTTTGAAGCACCACCTTTCTGTATCCTATAAATGGTCAGTGAGAAAAATCCCAAGTTGTGGCAAAAGAGGTAAGTTTCTCAGCTGGTGTAGGGCCAGTTGAATGTTTTGTTCTCTGTCTACATGGTAGGTCATATAGCATATTAGGAGAGAAAACTGAGAGATGATATTTTATTTTCTGCATCTTTCAGTGAATGGTCCTTCTGTGTAGATGAAGGAGCCCCTGGTGTGTTTAATAAAAATATGCACAAGTTCCCTGCCCTTGAATGTATGAGTGTGATGCTGCTTGCAGACACAATTATTTGAGGGACTTTTTTTTATCAGTTTATCATAGAAAATATAGCACTGACAGCAAAGAGAAAATCGTCTTGGCCAGCAGAAGAGGGTGGTTTAGCTTACGACAGAATCGAAATCCACGCAGTGATACAGAAATAAGGTGAGATATGCTTTTACATTTCTTCTCATGAAACAAGGGAGTTCACCCAAAGTACATCATGTCTTTGGCCAGGGATGAGCTCTCTTGATCTGATGCAGGATGCAGTGTTCACGTAGACAATGAGCACATAGGCATTAAATGGAAGACCACTGCTTCTTGCCATAAGCTTACGCCTGGGGGTGCTCCGCACTTGGGGAGCTGCTTACAGCTCCTGTCTCCTGAGTCCACTTTCCTTCTCTCCAAATGCAGTGACAAGGAAAGAGGCGTACTGTGAGTCCTAGCACACAGCCAGGTCTGAGCACAGCATTAGGATGAAGAGAGAGTTTGCCCTGAAGCTTGCAAGCTTCTAAGTTTGACATAGAGTGGTAGGAGAGGAGTATATATTTTTATGGTATTTGGATAAAATATATTTTAATAAGATTTCCTAATTCTATCGTGTAAGGTTAGGTTTTTGTTAATGCTGAAGTTGGAATGCTGGAAAAAAACATTCAAAATTCTGAGACACTGGCTCCCATTAACCTAAGCCCTTGTCATGTACTAAAGAGAAAAAGGCGATAAAAATGACATTTTCATTTCCATTTGGAAATCTGTTTGTTTGTCTATTTGTTTGTCTAATGTGTATCTTATTTGCAATACCTATGTCTTTCTCAATGCTTGCATTATTTTCTTGTACAAGAAAATTGCAGAAAGATTGGATGGAAGGGAGATGGTTATTTCTGTGAGGCTATTTTATTGCTGCAGGGTCATTGTGTCTTTCGGATCATTAGGTTTATCTCATGTAAGAACTTTTTAAAATCAAAACAAAAGCAGAAGAGTCAGTCATCAGAAAAGGACAGGAAAAAGATCTGACTTTTAAAATAAGGAGAAATAACAGTCTGAGTTTAGAGAAAATAAATCAATAAAAGTAATATTGCCTTATGTGTGAAGTTCAAGATTTCAACCTTCTGTCAGTTTTACTGTTTGTATTAACTTATGGAATTTTAAATTGAACTTATTTTTGTCCAGTCATTCTCATTCTTGGGTTAGCTGATGAAATCTGCCTTTGAAATCCGTAAGCCAAATAGGCAAACCCCACATGAACTGGCCACGTCATGCAGCATGAGAGAGCATGCTTAGGAATCCAAGGAAATGTACACTGTGATGCTGGACCTGGAGGCACTGGAGATATCAGCTGAATAGCACACAGGCTTTACAGGTGGGTAGTATGTGGAGTGACTTCCTAGGTCAATGGCATTTGTGAATTGGAGCTTTGTATACCTGTTTTTTAGGTAAATATTATGGAAGTGCAATCAAGTGTAAGTGTAGCAGTAACAAGCATTTTTTTTCACACTGGGTTAAATACCTGGTCTTCCTTGAAGAGATATCTTTCCCTCACAACTGACAAGAGTTGTTGCTATAGGGTGAAAGACTGTTTCCTTTTTCCAACTGCTTTGTCAGTGCCACTTTTTCCCTTGAAAAATATCCCAGATGCCTGGCTTTTCTGCCTGCTAACTCCAAGCTACTTTCTTTACCATCCCAGCACTAGAGCAGCCAGGTGGCAATGTGCTTGCCTGACCAATGGCCATAATCTTTACATAAGTCTCGCAGCTCACTCAGTGTTAGAAATTGGATGGTTTCTGTCTCTTCCTTCTCCTCCCATGTTTGTGACAGCCCTGCTCCATCTTCATCTTCATCTTCATCTTCATCTTCATCTTCATCTTCATCTTCATCTTCATCTTCATCTTCATCTTCATCT